>NC_054747.1:37817732-38170232 GCF_018143015.1 Lytechinus variegatus | reverse complement strand
CCCCTCAATTTTTTTTCTCAATACGCCACTGGGATGAGGGAGTAAAAGAGGATGGAGAGGAAAGTGAGAGGCAGGGTGGGAGGGAAGGAAGAAAGGATGAGAGATAGGAGAGTGGAAGAAATGGATGGAAAGAGTAGAAGATTGGAGGGTGAAAATAGGAGCTGAAGGGAGAGGGTGAGGAGAGAAAGGACAAGAGAAAATAGAAGGATGGAGGGAAGAAAGGAAGAGATGGAGGAAAATGAGTGAAAGGAAAGGAGTGAAGTAGAGGGCGAGGAGAGAAAGGGTGGTTACACTTCGTAATTCTGAAGGTTCTTTATTCCAAAGGTTTGTAATTCCGAAACACGTAAATTGCCTATACCTTGATGTTCGTTAATCCGAAAACGTAAAAGGGTCCATTAATCCAAACATTTGTGGCGTTATTCCGAAGGTTCGTTATTCTGAAGGTTCGATAAAACGAAATAAGGATCGTTAGTGCGAAAACGAAATAAGGTTCATTGTTCCAAAGGTTCGTTAATCCGAAAGCAAAATAAGGTTTTTTGTTCCGGAGGTTCGTTAATCTGAAAACGAAATAGGTTCGTTGTTCCGAAGGTTCGTTAGTCCAAAAACGAGATAAGGTTCGTTAATCATTACGTATTGGACTAACGAACCTTCGGAAATACGAACCTCATATCGTTTTCGGACTAACGAACCTTCGGAATTGCAAACCTTGAGAAATACGAACCTTCGGAATAACGAACCTTCGGAATTAGGAATGTATGGGGAAAGGGTGAGGGAGAAAAGATGGGATGGATAGAAGAGAGAGGAAAAGAAAGAATGAGAGGAAGGGAAGAAGGATGAAGGAGTAAAGATAGATGATAAAGGACAAGAGAAAATAGAAGGATGGAGGGAAGAAAGGAAGAGATGGAGGAAAATGAGTGAAAGGAAAGGAGGGACGTAGATGGCGAGGAGAGAAAGGGTGAGGAAGAAAAGATGGGATGGATAGGAGACTTAGAGAGGAAAAGAAAGAATGAGAGGAAGAATGAAGGAGGAAAGATAGAAGGGATGACAAAGGAAAGAATAAGTGGAGAGGGGGCAATAAGGGGTGAAAATGAAAATAAGAAATATCCACATACCGCATAGAGAACTAGACCAGTTATTATGCGCTTAATAAGTATCCTCTATTATTATTATTATTATTATGGTTTAATAAATTATATATTTTTTTATATGTTATCATGAAATTTAAAATATTCTAAAGTTGTCTCTGCCCCAAAGGTAGTTTTCACTCACTTGATGAGAGGCCTGTTGCATAAAACTTTTTACCTGACAAAACTCTGGTAAAAACTGAAAACTAAGGTTAGTCTGATTTCTGCCATTGACTTTAACACGGGGCAAAACCTCCGGTTAAGACAACCTGAGTTTTCTCGGGTAAAAAGTTTTATGCAACGGGCCCCCGAAGTCTTTCCTTGCTCTACAAAAATACAGTGTAATTGCCCTTTCTTTAGCAGAGCAGTTGATATCTAATTAATAACCATTAATGCGCTCCCCGGATATCATTAGTTTTAAAACACGACCCGATCACTCAAAACGTGTTTTGGTTTCTGTCATGAATATGCATTGTTATGCTGCCAATCAAGATATTTGAAACAATAAAAGCTTCCAAAGATTATTAGTAATTTCCATAGATTGAGGATATTAATTGTTCCCATTGTCAGCTTTCAATTGATACTTAGAGTAGGCAACCTAAAACTAATGTTTTTTTTATTCCCTGTCGAAAGACAATGACCTGTTTGACTTCCACTAATGGACAGTCCTAATATTTGGCAATAATTAGCAACTAATTTTCTTGTTTGTATCCTCGTACCACATTTCCTAATAGTTATACTCTTCGATACAAACATGCAAAATGCACCCCTCCCCAAAAAAAACAACCTAAATAACTTGAATGAATGAATGGATGATTGGATGGATGGATGGATGAATTAATTGAATGAGTGAGTGAATGATTGATTGATTGATTGATTGAATCAATCAATCAATCAATGAGTGAATACATAAACAGATTTAGAAAAACAAAAAAATCTATCACTTAATTAGAATTTATTTTCACTAGGAAATTTTTTTCCAGCTCGCTTTGTTCGCTGGCGACTTTTTTTTAAACAAATTTTTCCACATTGCTTTGTTTCGCCCCCTCAAAATATTTGGGTCGTTACGCAACTGGGTTGAATAAATGTGTTCCGTAAAAGTTATATTTTGTATGTACCCGCGTTTGATTAAAAATAGCGGCAATCTGTGAGGTTTAAATGGCTTTGATATCAAGAAGTTCCCGGGGGCTCCGCCCCGTACCCCAACTGCATAGCAATGCCATATATCAGTATGGAAGGGTTGGGCCATGTCCCCAAATTTTCTATAACCAAGAACAAAAATGGAGGAGAGAAAAGCAAAGAAAAAGTGTAGGGTATGATTTTATTTACTGAATATAATGTAAAAAATATCTCAAAGTTAGATTCTCATGAAAAGGTGATTATTTTTCTCACTCGCTCGGGACTTATATTTAGCAGCTTTTTAGCACATGCGCCATTCTGTGCCCCTAATTTTTGTACTCTTTATGCTACTGCCCCAAAGAATCCTGTTCACAGTGGCGTACAGACCACAAAAAAAAGGAACGGAAAGAGAGAAGAGTGAAATATATTATTCTCTGGATATCATGTCAAAATCTATCACAAAATTTGATTTTTGTATCAAAAATCTATAAAAAAAAAATTGCTCGCTCGCTTGCAACTTTTTTTAAAGATAAATTCTGCCCGAAATCAGGTCTTCTAAAAAATCATCACCTCATTACACCATTACGCCTGTTCATACCATGATATGACCGGGAAATTTTTGGCTCTTGCCCCCCCCCCCTGACCATAACTCTTTGTAAGACTGGCTCAGATTCATAAGCTTGGCATATGCATGTTCAATGAGTCAACGTTGTAATATTTATTAGGATTAATGGTCGTTTCTATCTCTTTCAGCCCTATTTCTTGAATCTGGCGATTCTCAACTTGATGTCGATTCGATCTAGCTGCTCCATTCCTTGGTTTTGAGGGTTCCTAGATATATATTCTTGTTCCAAATATATCCATGTTTCAATGTGAAGTTTTTTCATCAAAATTTCACGTATCTTTCCTTCTATTTCAGCCTTATTATGTCGGATCTGGTTATTCCAAGCTTGACGTTGATATGATCAATATGTTCCAGTATCCTGACGTAGCGAAAGTACAGTGGACCTGGGCAACACTCAATCCTGGTGATTGTCTATATATTCCCGCAGGTAAGGATATTCCCTCTTCAGTGTCAAAATGCTGGTGTTAATCTTAAAACCAGTTTAGTATCTATAAGAAAACACCAGAAGTGTTGAAACAGCACCAGTTTAGAGTCGGACCAATGTCATTTTAACACTGACTAGAATTTTGCTTAAATGCCTATCTGGTGTAACTGTAAGCAAAAGTGTTGGTGTTAATCTAACACAAGTTGGGTATCTTTAGGAAAACACCAGAGACGTTTTGACACAACACCAGTTGCCTTTAGAGTAACACCAGATAGGATAATCCCTCTTCAGTACTTAAATGCTGATGTTGATTTGCAGATAAACGCTAGTTGTCATAACGATTTCAAACAAATTGGTGGAAATATCTATAATGTTTGAAATATCTATAATGTTCTCTGTGTATTGCCCTTCTCTTATTCTGTAATCTCCTAGATTTTTTAAGTTTGAGGAAGAAAAGCCCACACTCCAACAATGATTTAAAACCTCAGTGATCGAAATTTTACTCCGTGACATGATACTGACTTTTTTTTATTGTTGTCTTGTATGTATTTATATTGAGCACCGGTGCGAGCACTAATTGGCCGGTGGCTTCGGCCAATCACAGAGCGGCTCACACCCGAATGGAGCCAGACAATAGCGTGCAGCCGGGCACGCCGCCCCCTCACCGATGCTATATTACCTTGCGCAACAGCGTCTTTGTGGCATGCGCCTGTAATCCAAGCTGTGGGGAAGTTACAAATTGAGGAAAAGGTTCGAGCCCTTACCACGGCTTTCGGATTGTGACGTTAAAGGTCGGCCCCAGACATAAATAATCATACCTGGGGAGCGTTTCATCAATATTTTCATCCGACAAGTTGTCAGATCTGACATCCTTCCATGATTTTGATTGGCTGAGAGGCACTGTTCCTATGGTAACTGTCGGATAAAATGGGACTTGTCGGTTAACACGTCCGACAAGTCCTTTCATGAAATGCCGCCCAGATTGATACACGTCTGACAAAACTCAAATACACACACACTTTGCTCATTGCCTGACAAAGTCTAGCAGCTTGCAGACGAAACGTCGCTTTCCTACTACGTTTGTTACATCGTGATACAACTTTTTATTTCTTCTACTCAATTCTTCACGATGAACCTCTTCACATCATATTTTTAAGTTTGATATTCAATGATGTGTTTGGTTCTTATTTTCAATTTTAAATCTTCATGTACGATTACATTGTAATTACTGTGAACAAGTTCTGTTACTGCTCCATGGATCTTTGAATCATTTATCTATCTTTTAACCAAATAAATAGGAATAAAATGAAAAATATAAATAAGTAATAAATGATAATAATAGCAATTTTTATATACCGCAAATTCGCAAATTGCCTCTAAGCGGTTAAGAGAGAGGAAAAATGAAGTATAAAGGAAATAGAAATAGAAATACCTTGCACAACAAAATGTATCAAAACTAATATTACAATTTACACCAGATCATGAATAAAGAAATAAATGGGCCAATAAAACATATGATATGATCAATTTAAGATTTAAAAAGGATGAGTTTTAAGCATAACTTTAAATGTATTAAACAGAATTTGAAGGGGGAGATTGGTTCAAAGAAATGAAGCTGCATAAGAGAAAGAACGCTGACCGTATTGTTTGTAAGAAGTATGAGATTGAGAAAGAAGAGATTGAGAAGCAGAACGTAGAACTCAAACTGGCTGATCTGTAAATGTAGGTGTGTAATTTATTCTTAGTCAAGCAATAGTGACATTTTAAATTTCAAGTGCATGCACTGAACAATCTGTCTAGTTTGTATTAAAATTTTTGATTAATAATAACAGTCGATACATCGTTGTAGCTTATGGTATTTTTCTTTCAAAAGTAAAAATAATAATAGGCATTTATAGTGCCATATATCTAGAAATATTCTATTCCAAGGTGTACAAGAAAACAAAGAATGAAAGAGTTTTGATGAGTGTCAAAGTGTCAATAACTAATACTGTTAAAATCCATAAGACTTCAGTTTAGATTTGAAGGTCTCCAGTGATATGATTTTTAAATTCAACAGCAAATTATTCCAGAGAGAAGGTGCTGAGGCAGAGAAAGCTTGTGCACCATATGCTACATGTGTCTTGGGAGTCTTAAGAAGTTGCTGGTGTGATTGTCTTAGGCTACGAGCTGGTGTATAAGGCATGACAAGGTCTTGTAGATATATTGGTGCCATACCATTGAATAAACCGATTATCGAACCTTCGCAATAACGAACCTTCGGAATAACGCCACAAATGTTCGGATTAACAAACCCTTTTACGTTTTCGGATTAACGAACATCGAGGTATAGGCAATTTACGTGCTTCGGAATTACGAACCTTCAGAATTACAAAGTGTAACCGAATAAACAACTTAAAAATCATTTTGACCTACTTACAGTAATTTCTTCAATATCCTTGTTTCTAAATCCAGGTTATCTCCACCAGGTTCGTTCTCATGGCAGGAGTATATCAGCTACCATTCTCTTCACATCTCTGCCCACGTTTGATGACTCTGACTGTAGCAGAGATGTTATAAATACCTACACCGGTCTGGATGAGGTCAGAGTTCTCTGGACATATAAAAAGGGAGACAAAGTGAGTATTTATGGGAAAATATGTATTCATTTATCTACAGTGTATCAATTCATCTATCTTCTTTTTTTTCTGTCTGCCCATCATCGTTTTTACAAAGACTCTTTATCTTTTCACTTGCTTCCGACCTTTTGAAAAAGGCAAACGGTGAATATCCTGAGATTCTGAATTTTGTGATACAGAGAGACTTTCTATTCCACGAGGTTTAGCCAGGTTCAATAGAGCATCTTTTATCTACCTTGTGCGAAGTCTTGTGTTTGTGCCCGTAGAAATGGGCATGGTGATCACAATAAGTCACCAGGGGGTGTTTCACAAAGATTTAAGTATGACTTAAGTGACTGAAGTCGCATTTAAATGTCGACGCGTACGTGATATGTAACGCGCAATCTTATTGATCAATACGCAGTAGTGCGCGTCCTCTTGGCATGATCTGACCAATGCTGTCATGCCTTTTACACTGCATGCAACTAGACATTTAAGTGCGACTCTAAGTCATACTTAAATCTTTGTGAAACACCCCCCAGGTGGGTGTTTCATAAAGCTGTTCGTAAGTTAAGAGTGACTTTAAGAACGACTAGTGATCCTTTCTTATGATAAATTTTATACTCATTGGCAATGGTTTAGCGCATGAAAAAGGATCACCAGTCGTTCTTAAAGTCGCTCTTAACTTACGAACAGCTTTATGAAACGGGCCCCCAGAAATGGTTCTCTGTAAATAATGAAAGGGTCTCCAAAAGGTAAAAATGGCATATTCATCCCTTGTTATTCTTATTTCTTTGTACTCTCAAAATATGAAGTTTTCATGTTGAATAATAGATGAGATATAGGAGTTTTTAACACCATTTTTTTTAGAGTTTGGAAGTTTCAGAGATTGCATAGAAAGCTCATCTCATGCTTGAATGAACTCTGAAAATATGGTGGATTGCTATGATCATACTGTTGCCAATTTCTGGATCATCATAATATCAGGCTTAGTCCACAATCCGTTCAATAAAGCACAAGCGCACATTTCCATGTGGTTATCTTAACGTATGTACAAAGGTTTCTTCACAGAAGTCTGTCGCTTGCAGTCATCTCCGATCGGACAACCACCATTATCTCGTAATCTAGCATTAGTCTAAACTCCAGACTACAATATCAAAGTACATACCTGTCACATGAACCTTGAAAATCAGTCCTTGTTTTGCCCTATATATTTTAAGCTCCAAATCAATTTCTTTTACATCCAATCAAGTACTTCTTTGGGTTATTATTGATCAGGTTGGTGTTTTATAAAGCTGTTCGTATAAAGTTAAGAGTGACTTTAAGAACGACTGATGAACCATTCTTACGCGCTATTAATCACCATTGAACATATCATTTACCGCAAGAAAGGATCACCAGTCGTTCTTAAAGTTGCTCTTAACTTATGAACAGCTTTATGAAACGCCCCCCTGTTTTGACAAGCTATTAATCAGTTCAAAGCCGAGGATGCACTTTTTGAATATCAAAAAAAATCTCGGAATTCATTTTAGTTGACTGATGGTTGGTTTTGCAGAGGCACTTCACAAATATAACCCTACTGCTCTCAACGGGTCAGTTTAACCTAAGCATCAGTGTTCGATGCTCAGGTTTCTTACGTTTGTCCTCTAACGTGTCTGATTTTAGGAATGCTCTATATGAATATCCTGTATACTATTATTGTTATTATATCCTTTATTACTATTATTGCTATTATGTTTTATGAAGATAAAATAGGTGGTTTTAAACCGCATCGATCATAAGAATCCCTGTTAAATTACGTTTTGTTTTTTTAGGCAGAAAAATACCCATTAATTATTCCTGCATTCACACCGCCCCGAAACATACTCTTCGGGTTAATTCCTGAAGTTAGGAGCATGCGCAGTATGGTCTGATAAGCAGGCAAGGCGCGAGATTCAAAATCACTAGCTCAGCAGCCACCCAACTACACGCTGCGCTAAAAGTTCCCTTAAATTGCTTTCAGTTTGCCAAAATACCCACGACCTTGGAAAATCCCCGCGAAAGTTCTCTTAATTTTGCCAAGTACCTACTATTTAGTGGGTATTTTCTTTCGGGGATATTACGCGTAATTTGCTTTCACAATGCCAATATTACCTGGTATTTTTTGATCGGGTAAATTTCCCAATCAGAAAATACCTGGAAACTGACGAACTTCGAGGCGGTCTGAAACCACTTATTGTAACCCTGCTTCTTTATCTCCCTCTCTCTCTCTCTCTCTCTTTTCTCACGAGTACTCTCTGTCTCTGAAGGTTATTGAGATGGGGTACATGAACCCAGAAGCTCTACGAGACAGTTTCCTCAGCCTTCTCGGAGAGTCCCATCAACTCAACTTTGAGCAGTTCAAGTATTACTTCATTGATATCACCAAAGAAGATGAAGATGAGACTAACTCGAGGGATATAGAGTATCCTATGGCTGAAGAGGTATGGCATGCATTCAACATTATCAACAATTTTACAAACAGAATGGCGAAAACCCCTCATTTGTAATTGATAGCTCGACATCTACATGTATACAGATACCTGGGCTGGTATTCAATCGAAAATATTAATTTTACTTAGCCAAGAAAAATGCTTAAATCTACATTTTTACATTTATTTATTTTCCACAATCTGATAAAAATACGGGTCCAATAGCATAAAAAACATTTTCAAAAATACAGGGTACATTATTAATAGAGTAAATAACAGAAAGTGGTGGGATTAACAATAGGCCTCAAGACCTTTCAAAGGTCAATCCCTATAACATGAAAGATCTACCAAAAAAGTCCTGTATTTATATCACATTTGAGCCAAATTTAAGGAAAAATATTTAGTAATAATCATTGTGCGTGATAAAGCTTAAGCCAAATAATGTACAATGGTGAACAGACCAATGGGACCACAGTGTCTTTAGATTTTAGAGTGAGAAATGTTGCTATACTTATCAGTTCTGGGTCATTTTGCTTCAAAGATTAGTACAAAATTGAATGAATCACAAATATTTAAATTTAACTATTTAAGAGTTTCACTCAAATTCTCAGTAGCGTGCATCTATTTGTTGTCGATATTGTTCTTCCGTCAATGCAACGAGGACCATCTAATCTTCCTGGGGTGTGTAGTATTTTGGTTTGTTCAGTCTTATGGATAGTCGGGCTAATCAAGGATTGCCAACACTGTAGCAGCTGCCAGTGTTCCCTGTCCACGATTCCAGAAACTATTTAGGCCATTGCATTACTATATATGCATCACCCGCACTGGTTGGACCATACTCACAGGAGGTGCACTACATGATATTCATTATTGAGGTTTACTACATGTATGTAAGATCCCGTATAGAGTCAACCTGTCTTTGTAGTGACCACTTGTTTGTAGTAAAAAAACCTGTCCTTAGTGGCCTTCAAATTTTTTTGCCCATTGGAAGGAATGTGTTTTCTAGAACCTTTCTATAAGGGCAACCTGTGTGCAGGGGCCACTTTTTCTGTTTTGTTAGGACAGCCTTAATTGACAGATTTGACTCTGTGACATAAGTGTAACTCTAAGTCTGTTCGTCAAACAGCCCCCCCCCCAACGTAGCCAGTCAAATTGAATCAACTTGTTTTCCTAACTTCTCTTCACAATCCAGGCTTTCAAGATCTTTGACCATGAAAACAAAGGTTACGTTACGAGAGAAGAAATCGTTGAGATGGACGTGGAGTACTTCAAAGACTTTGCCAGGATCCTTGATCTTCCAAGCGGTCCTACAGCAGACGAAATGCACGATGAGTTATAACCTCTAGCTTTTTCCCTCTCTCTTCATCTATGTTATGTTACCCCTTCAGTCACGCCGGTGAAACCTGCTCCAGGGACCTGTCTCACAAATAGTTGCGATTGATCCGATCAAACGCAACTATGGAAGCCATCAATGCCAATGCCTATAGTGCAGGAATGTTCAAAGTGTTTTCTAGGTACTTGTATATGATGTAGACTCGTACATTCATTGGCTTCTTGACAATTGGGTGTGCTATTCTTGGTCTGCAAAGGACTTTGTCCAAACTTCCTGTAGTAAGGATTGTGACAATGATGGATTTCCATAATATACTTGAGGTTCATTGAATCAATTGCAACTCTTGGTAAGACAGGGCCCAGATCGATCAAAGCTATTATGTTACTACCGATGACAGACCAGCGGTTGGTTGGGGTCAGTTTCATTGATGCGACTGAAACCTTATTTATGCTAGACTGTCAGGGTTTGATTCTCACTAGGGGCGCTAGTGCCCTTTGGTAGGCATTTATCCCCATTACCAGTCCCTCGGAGAGGACCTTAAAGGAAACCAAGAAGAGAAGCAATCTCATTGGAAAGAGTGAAATGAGAGGAACAATTTAAAAATGTTCTTAAAAATTGGTTATGAAATAAGCAAGTTATGGACGATTAAAAAGTCTTGTTGTACTTACTATGTGGATCCTCAAATTGGCAAACGTGCTTCAAAATGGCTGATTTTGTGGACAACTCTCCATTTGTTTTGTACACATATTTTCAGATTTTCCCCTTTATTTTACATAAATTTCACATTATCTCCTCCTGACCTTGACATATATGGTGTGGATTATATTTTCCCATGACATATGTTGTGCTCAGAAGGAGGCAAGATGCAATTTGAAAGATAATGAGGAAAATCAGAAAATTTGTGTACAAAACAAATGGAGAGTTGTCCACAAAATCAGCCATTTTGAAGCAAGAATGCCAATTTGAGGATGCCCATAGAAAGTAAAACAAAGAGTTTTCAAACTCCCATAACTTGCTTATTTCATTACCGATCTTGATGAAACTTTTTTAAATTGTTCCTCTCATTTACTCTTTCCAATAAGATTACTTCTCTTTTTGGGTTTTGGTTTCCTTTAAGCAGCATTCCTCTGGTTGCTTGCTTCCTTACAAGCATTCATGCTTTCTAAACAATCAGGTAAAAACTCACCACCATTTACCATTTGACATGTTAATTTATATATATATTCAACTCGTAAACATTTTTTTTAATGTGCTATTGTAATTGAATCTGACATCTCAAGGCTTAGCTGAGTAGTGTATGATAGGGGGACCTAAAGCTACGCACTTTGATTTCAAAAACAATAAAAACTGTCCCAATTTTAATATTTCAACAAATTATATTACACTAATTTGTGGCAAACATTCTAAAGACCATCAACCAAGAAGAAAGTATCGTAAAACTCACTAATATCAAAATCCTGCCGTGTTTTGTGAACGCCTGTTGATTTCGCCACCCGATGTAGAAGGGGTCCTAAAGCTACGCACTCGATTTATCATGCAAAAAAATAGTATTTCCTGAGCCTCAATTTCTAAAATATATTCAAATTATTATAGGATAAAATTAAATTAAAGCGGATATAACTCCAAAATTCCAAACAGTTGTTGGTTTTCTCTGCATTTAGAGATTTACTGCAGCCCCTGTAGAAAAAATTTGAAAAGGAATCGTTCGTCACTCTGCAGTCACAGTTCCACACACAGAGTGCGTATTTGCCATAAAAACTGCATGCGCGATGAGTGGTGCGTAGCTTTAGGACCAACCCCCTACCATACATGTATATATTAAGTATAAATCATATCTATATATTGAATAGAAAACTGTTTATTATACCCCTGGTGTAGTGGTATTCAAGTACTGTCTTCCATTTTTCTCTTTGTCTTTCATTTTATCAAGCAATACGAAATATAGTTTTAAATTTGTTTGTATTACTTTCTGCATGGTATATGATACTTAAACATTGAATCATGTTGATATAATTAATCATATCATTGTGCCTTTGATATGGTTTACAGTACTAAAGCATTTAAGTACAAAGCATTATAAAGCATTTTTTTTAATCTTGATGAATATGATGTTATGATTGTGCCTTATTAGACGTTATGCTAGGCCTATCTAAATGATTTTGAAAGGGATGTGAGGATAATATAACAGTACGCTATTCAGTATCTATACTTTTTGAAATAACTGAAATTTATATTGATCTAATTGTGTGAATGAGAAAGATTTCTGCAACCCCAGCTCCCCCCCCCTCTTTTTTTACGTTTTTTTCTGTAAAACCAATTTAATTTCATGAAAAAATAAACTGATACAAGATAATTTTTATGTTTAGTATAGCCTTTCACCTTGAAGAGATATTCGTGACAAATAACCATTCCAGAAGACTAAAAACAAATCCAGATGATATATGAAATGGAGCAATCATGCTTCTGTATTTTACTTTCCTCTTCCTTTTTAAAGTAAATCATATTCTTTTATTTTATTGAAATATATCTTGTGGGCCAGTTTGTATGTTTATTTTTGAAAGCTTATGAGCTTTTGGTATGCTTGTATGTTAGCATTGTTAATTATTTGTTTTCCACTTCTGGTGAACTCTTGTACCAAGACATTTCAAATTACTGAATCAATGAATAAATTGATGAAATATAAGCCACAAGGATGAAATTATTGATGTGTCATTCAAGTCATCAATTTTCATTTGGTTTTGTACAAGTTATCCTTATTTCTTTGAAAGAATGTTAAATGATCTTTTGTGTAGTCTGTTTTTGTCTCAATCCTCCTGGTCTAGTCCGTGATTGCCTAAATCAATCCATCTAATAACCACTTGGTCTAATTTCCATTTAGCTCATTCATTTGCTTATTTGCATAACTCCTGACCAATCACACAACGGATCAGTGCCCACCTATTGTTCTCGCGTTTGTGCGTACGGTCTTGGAGATTAGTATAAATAGAGTACGATATCGGACAATCTTTGTCACTTGATAAAGAGTTGCAGCGGCACTCGAAAGCTCGTGAACTTGTAAGCTAGTGAACACTTTTTGCGAGAGTGATCACGAATTTCCTAGAAAGCCAGTGAACACTTTTTGCGAGAGTGATCACAAATTTCCTTGTTGACCATAGTAGATTGTGAGACAAATTAATACCCTCTAGCGATTATTTCAATCCGCAATAATGAACCTATTTAGTATTAGCTCATTTATTGTTTCGTCAAATTTCCAGATAGGCTGTACCCAATGATCTTTGCAGGTTTGCATGGTGGAGTTTATAGCGTGGAGGTTTACGGTTCACCATGTGTAATATGAAGAATGGAAAGAAATACAGGCAGAAAGATTGAAATGGAAAGACAAGAAAGGACTAAAAGAGGAAATTGGAAGTATTCTTTTTTAATAATAATAATAATAGGCATTTATCTAGAAATATTCTATTCCAAGGCGCACAAGAAAAGAAAGAATGAGAAAGTTTGGATGAGTGTCAAAGTGCCAATAACTAATACTGTTAGAAAAGATAAGATTTCAGTTTAGATTTGAAGGTCTCCAGTGATTGTATAATTCTTAAATTTAACGGCAAATTATTCCAGAGAGAAGGTGCTGAGGCAGAGAAAGCTCGTGCACCATATGCTACACGTGTCTTGGGAGTCTTAAGAAGTTGCTGGTGTGATGATCTCAGGCTTCGAGCTGGTGCATAAGGCGTGACAAGGTCTTGTAGATATTTTGGTGCCAAACCATTTAACACTTTCCAAGTGAGAAGAAGTATTTTAAATTCTATACGCTTCCGGATTAGCAACCAATGTTACTTTTGGAGAATTTGTGAGATGTGTTGATATTTTGACGTACCAGTCTTAAAAACGAATGTAAACCAAATGAGATGAGCTGAATATTAGAGGTATTCCTGAAGAGTTCAAAACGGACAGTCAACCTGCCCAAAACGTCGAGTAACCTCTCTTCACTTCAACCTGCTATTACTCAAATCATCGCTACCAAAGCCATATTCAGCTCATCTCATCGCGTTTACATTCCTTTTCAGGATTTTACTCACTTTCAAGAAATAATACTTCTAATTTCCCTTTCCATCCTATCTCGTCTTTCAATTGTCTGCCTGTATTTCCTTCCCTTCTTCACATTACACATGGTGAACCGTAAACCTTCCCTACGTTATTGACTGTACCCGTTTTGTATAACATCCACATTGTCGTACACCCTTTTAAAAGTGTATATGATTAAGGGAACTGGAAGTAACTTTTGGTTACGAAGTGTGATTTTACTAGATAGATGAAGTGGAAATTAGACCATCTGGAATTAAGACTAAATGACAGACCAAGGGATGGTCAGGGTCCCATAACACAAAGGTTAGCAATTAGTTGTATGCTTGATTTTTCTGATTGATTGTACATTATAACAATAATAAGACATAATGCGCAAAACGTATCCACCCTATTGGGGGTGCTCAAGGCGCTTACAATAAACTTAACTCACTACTGGTACAACTTACAATTTGGCCATTAGATAAGTTTTTAAACTGGCCTTGAAATGTTCTACTGATCTACAGTCTTTTAGTTTAGAAGATGGTTTCATAGACAGGGAGCAGCTGATGCAAATGTAGCCAATGGAATCAATCATAGAAAAATGTTCTACGATCGTAGGAAAATGTTCTATGAACATTGCTAAGTTTGTGTTACGGGCCCCTGACCAACATTGGAAGATTTCAAGTCTGGTGTTGGTGTTGGTGTTAGCAGCATAATTTGGATTGTGTTTTCCAGCCTCAAAACCTACCCTGAGTGTACAAAGACTGCACAGATCACAATATTAATGACTCAATACTGAGTGAGTGGCTTTTCAGGTTCGATTTCATTTTGTGTTTGCTTTTCTCTCGTAAAAAATGACCTAAAAGCAACACTAAAAGGTCAACACTGAACTTGAAATCACCCAATCAAAATATCTATTTGATATAAGCAGGTTAGTATGCAAACAACTCCAATTTGGTACTTACAAAAACTCTACACTCCAAACTCATCAAATATGAGCCAGCGACAGTAGGGGAAGGCGGGGTAAGTTGTGACACTTTTTGCATATTAGAATTGATATGACTAATAATATGGAAGCATTAAAGGACAAGTCCACCGACTCCACCCCAACAAAAACTTTATTTGAATAAAAGAGAAAAATTCAACAAGCATAACTCTGAAAATTTCATCGAAATCGGATGTAAAATAAGAAAGTTATGACATTTTAAATTTTCGCTTATTTTTAACAAAATAGTTATATGAACGAGCCAGTTACATCCAGATGAGAGAGTCGATGATGTCACTCACTCACTATTTCTTTTGTATTTTATTATATGAAATATGAAATATTTCAATTTTCTCGTCATTGTCATGTGAAATGAAGTTTCATTCCTCCCTGAACACGTGGAATTCCATTATTTTAACATTTTGTACTTCAGGCAAGGAGGTCCTAATCATCAAATTCGTAAAAATTGAAATATTGTATAATTCAAACAATAGAGAAAAAGAAATAGTGAGTGAGTGACATCATCAACTCTCTCATTTGGATGTAACTGGCTCGTTCATATAACTATTTTGTTAAACATAAGCGAAACTTTGAAATGTCATAACTTTCTTATTTTACACCCAATTTTGATGAAATTTTCAGCATTGTGCTTGTCTGATTTTTCTCTATTCATTCAAATCATCATTTTTCTGAGGTGGACTTGACCTTTAAGTACCTTGTCTTTAAGTTTGATTCTTGGGAAACATTTTCCACCTATGTATAACTTTCTACCCCCACACTGAAAGTCATTATGACCTTTGAAAAAAACGATGTCAAATGGCTCAACTTGCCCCATCTGTGGGGTAAGTTTAGCCACCTTCTGGGGCAAGTTGAGCCATATAAACTATGTACAAAATGCATGCGGGAAGAACCAGTCTGTCATTTTTGTCTCACCTGCTTCGCAGGTGAGACTATAGGCGCCGCTTTTCCGACGGCGACGGCGTCAACATCAAATCTTAACCTGAGGTTAAGTTTTTGAAATGACATCATAACTTAGAAAGTATATGGACCTAGTTCATGAAACTTGGCCATAAGGTTAATCAAGTATTACTGAACATCCTATTAGAGTTTCATGTCACATGATCAAGGTCATTTAGGGTCAATGAACTTAGACCATGTTGGAGGAATCAACATCGAAATCTTAACCTGAGGTTAAGTTTTTGAAATGTCATCATAACTTAGAAAATATATGGACCTAGTTCATGAAACTTGGACATAAGGTTAATCAAGTATCACTGAACATCCTGTGCGAGTTTCAGGTCACATGATCAAGGTCAAAGGTCATGTAAGGTCAATGAACTTTGGCTATGTTGGGGTTTTTTGTTGAATAACCATCATATCTCTGTAAGTTTATTGGTCTAGTTCATAAAAAGTGGACATAAGAGTAACCATGTATCACTGAACATCTTGTGCGAGTTAGAGTAGTATTCAAAGTCAGCACTGCTGCTATATTGAACCGCGTGATGCAGGTGAGACGGCCAGAGGCATTCCACTTGTTGTATTTAAAGTCTTTTCACTTGCTAATTCTATATAAATACTATCCTATAACTGTCATGTGAATTTGCTCCTTTCTGCCTGCATATCAATGGCTTTTTTTAAGGTTGTTTTTTTTTTATTATAAATTACATAAGAATTACCATGGCTCAACTTGCCCCATGCTTGCTGGCTCAAATTACCCCAATCCGAACTTAATGCGATATTTTCACATCCACACATTTCTTATGTATTCATCATGTAAAAGACTATGACAAGAATGAGAATCCATACCTGGACTTCTTTATTATATTTAAAGACATGTGTGGGTTAAACACACTTATCTATTTCACACCCTTTTTGGCTGAAATTTGTATTTTTCCTCTAAAAAAGTACTTTTTGTTCACAGTTGAAAACAAGTGGTGGGATTTAAGGGTTATGGAATGGGTCATCAATGCATGATACCACATCAATGTCTGACTCATTCATTATTGGCCTGGGGGTGGTGGCTCAACTTGCCCCTATGCTCAACTTACCCCACCTTCCCTTACATAGTAAATCTAGTCTAGCCCCTTCAGACTCTGCATTATGCACTTTCGGAATTTCGAAAACAAATGGTCTGTTTCTGCAGACTATTAGTAGGTTTAGCCAAGATGGTGTTAGACAATCTGAGAAAAGACAATCTGCAATTAAACCAAGATGTAAGCCTGTATACTGAACGTCAGTTTGAATTAGACCATTGTCTAACATTATGCTACAGCTATGGAAAGCCAACATTGTCAACATAGTCTGTACATGATTTGTTTCTTTATGTTTACTCATTTTATCTTCACTCATTCCCAATTCTTTGGTAAGAAAGACACCTATCTTATTTATCGTTCCCAGATAGTCAAGGATGACTTTAGAGTCAAATGAGCTGATATATTGAACTTGTACTATTTCAGATTTATGTCACATTTTGCTATCCATAGTTGAACTACACATTTAGACAAGATATTAAATCAAATCCGACTTCAGAATACAGGCCTGAATGTCTTGTTTTCACCTCATCATTGTCCTCTCATTATTTTTTGGACAGTAATGTTTCCTTCTGTCCATGCCTCCCTCACCACCTGCCCCCCCCCTCCCTCTCTCTCTCTCTCTCTCATATCCTTTGCTTTCTTTTTATTTGTCAAATTACTTCGTATGCTTCTTCCTCCACTCCTAGCATCTTCACGTCTTCTATTCGTAGTGGTATATATTTACCACCTCAATCTTACTGGGTCTTTATTCCTAGTCTAAAAGAAAATGTTGGTCATTACTCAGAATATAAGAATAAAATTTTTATTTACATCATGTCCAATATTCCATATTTTTTCCATAGTACAGTTTGCAGCTATTATATAACTTTGGTTAATGCTCTTTAAGATTTGATCCCAAAGGGATTCCTTTTATATACAGTGCGTCCTACAGAAGAAAGAAACCGAGGTTTAGCGATGATTTAACATGTTTATCATAACTTAATCACGAATAAAATAGACAAATGACCTATAATCGTAAAGCTTAGAATCTCCTTTTTTCAGCTGGTATAACATACAAGATTTCTCATCCTCGCTGAGTGAGTAAAAACAATTTCAAGAAAGGATAGCAAAATGTCATTTGGCGGGGGTATCAAAATTTCAAAAAGAAAATCACATGCCTAAAAAGTTCAATATCATATGTTTACCCTGTGCCCTCTATGTCGGGTATAATAAAGCAATGATACATGGTCATGATTCAGAAAGTGCTACAGGTCACATTAACGGGAAGGCAAATTCGAGCCAAACCACTTTCATCTTCTTTTTTTTGGGGGGGGGATATAGCTAATTGACGAAGTATACCCTACATAAAATCAGTGTTAGATGGACTATTACGATTGTCCATCTAACATTGATTCTACAATCTAAAAAATGAAGTGCTAATTCAGCTCTTAAAGAGCGTGTATAGTGACTGCACTTCGGAGTGCTGATTTGTCTAGTTCAAATTTGAACTAGAAAAATCAGCACTCCGAAGTGCAATCACTATACACGCTCTTTAAGAGCTGAATTAGCACTTCATTTTTTAGAGTGTATGTAGGGTATCCAATGTACTGAAATTCCTTTTCACAAAGTGGGAAGAAATATCACCAAGTTTGGAACTAAATTCAACTGGCGGAAGAATAAGGGCTATTTGACTGTTTCAGGTGGTGAATTTGATCCATCAGGAGATGTCTTCAGAAATGCCGATTCTTTTTTTAATGAGCCGGTCGACGGACCCTTTTCTGGTCAGATATGGATTGTCAGATATCCACTGGTAGTAAACATTCGACGCTCGAATTTAATCCTTATTCTTACGATTTTTTAATGTTTTTAACACACGAGACTATGGGAATGTTTTAGGCCCGTGAAACATCAGCAACTGCTATAACTCGTAAAATATGTCATATAGTCTTCTGTGCATTCTCCTGAAACTTCGATTTAATAAAGCGCGGAGGAGTCATGATGAAGAAGAGGACGCCCTCTATGGACAGGAGGAATATGAAAGATACTCTGTAGCTACCCGTGATGTCCGCAAGCATTCCTGTCGGAGAAGAGAGAACGAAAGAAATAAAACGGCATTGCAATCGAAATGTTATTTGATCTTGGAACAAAGAAAATGCAGTAGCTCAGCTTCAAGTCGATCTTACATAGGCAGAAGTCAAGTCGATCTTACATAGGCAGAAGTCAAATAGAAGAATTGTCTGTTTTTTATCGACGTACTTTAGTGGGTTTATAGATAGACCTAAAATGCCTGAAGGAATAAATGAATGTCATTTCAATCGAATCGTTATTATTTTGATCTTGAAACAAAGGAAATGCAGTTGTAGCTCAGCTTCAAGTCGATCTTCCGTAGGAAGATAGGAAAAAGTCAAATCGAAGATTTATGGGGTTTTTGTTTCTTTTACATCGTATTTCAGTGGGCTTAAAGATAAGCCTAACGCCTGAAGGAGACACAAGTGCTATATTCCAGGTAGCTTGTCAGTTGGTCAACATCCACTTTGAATACTTTCCCTTGGCTTTGGTCTCGTCCAACATAGTCCAATCCTAGCTCCTCTACAACCATTTTGGCTAATGTCCACTTGGTCTGACATCACGTAGTACAGATGGTTACAAGAATACTCTTTGTGAACCAAATTTTCATTTGACAATGTAAAAGGTGATAATGCGACGAACCGGAAATTACATCAAATGGGCTAGACCAAGTGTAGGGTAGACAAATCAGCCATTAGAGCAAATTGACAGAAATGGATTTATCTCTTGAGATACTAGGTATTTTTCGCCATTTACTACGGGAAACTCTCTACAACACATCGACTTCTTTGAAACTACAATTGAAATCACAGTAGGGAGCCGCCGAGGCTTTTGTCGAAAGTTGGTGGACCGGGACATGACCGGGAAAGCAGATCGTCCGAAGATCTCACTGGATGAACAATTGCAAATATTTCGTCCGGAGTCAAGAACTGTCCAGGCCACCAACTTTCGACACAAGCCTCTCAGCTCTCCATAGTTATTTGAATTGCATTTTTAAAGGAATTGGTGCGTTGTAGAGAGTTTCCCCAATTGCGAAAAGTGCGGATTATGACTATCTAAGAATCATTCCACTACTTGTAGACCGAATAAAAATAAACTGTTGTACTACATACCTGTAAGGTAAGTTCCGAGTAGTGCACCTATCCCAAAAGCAATTTGTATCACGGCAAAGACTTGCGGAAAGGCCGAGCGAGGTGTTCGTTCCTTTGAGATGAAAATCATGAACATGTTCTCTTCGTTGATGGCAAATGACGTAATGAATGATGTAACAACCATGGCAGGAAAACTGGAGAAGTAGATGTCCGCAAGCATCGAGGCAACATTGGCTATTCTGAATAAAAAAAAGAGATCATAGGCGGAGATGCATCGAGGGCTCAGAAGGATACCACTGGAGATGCGAGAAACGAAACAAGCAATGGACGTGGAGTACAGAAGACAATTCAGCGCGTAGATGGACTTTCCTTGGCTCTGTGCTCGAGGTATAAAGAATGAGTGCCAACCTCCGTGTACCATGGCAACTAAGGAATTTGAAATCAACAGGACGATGAGGCATTTGTCCTGGATGTAGATGGAGTTCTTCAAAGCTTGACGAACTCTGTTGAGGGGGAGCTGTCGAATGGTTTCTGAAGATGAATGATCGTTGTTCTTTGACCTGTACAGGTTGTTCTTTTCTTCTTGATGTTGCTCTCTGGTTTGGGGTTGACCTATTTCCATCAGTGAGCATAACTCACTAGATCCATCTCCATTGTCTCCTTGGGATGTTGTTACCGTGGCTGTACGAATGTCATCTTTTGATGATCCTTCATGGGTGTCGACACAATGTTCCATAGAGTTCTTTGTCATCAGGTTGAACTGCCTCAGAAAACTGCCTTTGATGGTGTTCCTCTACGGTATTTGTCACTTCTGATGGACATTTCTTAATCAAGCCGTCAATCATGTCCGTATCCTCTAAAGATGTTTCTTCAGAGTGGTTCTGCGATTTGGATGAATCCGAATGTCCTTCCGTTTTTGACTTGTCACGAATAGTTGTATCTACCATCATGGTGAGAGGTATGATATTAGAGGTGACCGCTCCCATGATCAGCATGGCGCCCCTCCAGCCATAGACGTCCATCAGGCAGGCTGCAAGTAAAGGACTAATCAGCATCCCAAAGGCATAACCTGACTTGCTGATTCCAAAGAGGGTGTGGAAATGGTCATGGGCGTGTACGTCCAAGCAGATCACCAGACACTGAGATAGAATATTCCCACCTAGACCTGTATTGGTCAAACAATTAAGATTGTTGCTTTGATGATGTAGGTGATCATATGGTGAAATAACATGATGAGATGGTAAACCTAGCGAATATTGTGGTGAGGATGAGAGGGTCTACTGTGATGATAAGGAGGATGATGATGGTACTGATGACGACGACGATGATGATGATGTGGGCGAAGACTATAACCATAGTAACCATTATCATGATCATTTCTATCTCTATATCAAGTATTGTAATAATCATCATAATTTCCATCAATGTCACTATCACAGTCATCACAACTTTCATTATAATTATCAATTTCATCATCAAATCGGTCATTCTTTATTATCACTATCATCACCATTATCTTCAGCACTTTGACCGTTGTCATCATCATCATCACCACCACCCATACTGTCATCGTCATCATAATCGTCCCCATCGGCGTGAAAATGATATCTGGGGCGTTTCGTGATCAATTTTGTCAGTATTGTAACTAATGGTAACTTTCCCATTCAATGGTAAATACCAGACTAACAGTGACCCACAGACATTCAAATCAAGGATTCCATGCAAGTTACCGTTGCAATCCAAAATGACCATACTATGGTAACTTTTATGCAACGAGGCCCAGATGCAAGAATACCAGTTGCTTATAATTAGTCAGTAAAAGCCTTACTCACCTGCAAAGGATAGACAGACAGCCAGTTCAATGTTATTGGTCACTGTGGAACTTAGAAGAAGACCCAACGGTGCTAAAACAGATCCTGTGATGAGTAGAGGGCGTCTTAACCATGCGTAGCTGTAAAGACTTGCCACTACCGGTCCTATGATATTCAACAGAAGAACAATTGTCAAATTTTTAATTAACAGTGATTTTTTTTTATCTCCTTGCATCGCTAGAAAGACGAGGTCATTGCAAAGCGCCCAAGGCCACGCAATTAAGGCTTTCAGGACTCTGATACTAAGGACTATTTGTGATCTCCAAGACCAAAACGAAGGATTTCAGATTTTCGAGGCCAAAGACCAGACATCCATGGCCAACAATGACAAAAACAAACTCCCATACTTGCAGAAAATTGTCATTTAAGTGACAATCCTGACAACCCACATTGCACCGCGCTTTTCTCAGGTCTGCGTTGCGCAGGAATGACCGAAAAATAACCCATTGAAAAGACTCCTTCTGGAACCTCCTTATACTTCAACACGAAAATGACAAAATTCAACGGAATATTCTGGCTAGAAAGGATACAGTGCCGTGCAGTGTCCACACAGAACGTGGACATGTGTTTCCAGGGACCCGTTGCAGAAAGAGTTGCGTTTAAACGCAAGCCAAAAAATCAATCGCAAGTCCCGAATGCGCGCTGCTGATTGGTTGAAAATCAAGTTACGCATGATTTTTAGAGTTATGATTGACTGCAACTCTTTCTGCAACGGGCCTCTGCTCTTAAAATGCTCTGTTAAACTTTCATAGCGTGAGGAAAATAACCCTATGGATCACAGTTCTCCACACTGCAGCCACGGGCGGAAATCCCAGGGGCGTGTCCCCCCCTACTCAAAATAGTAGGGGGCGACACAATATCAAATGCCCCCCTACTATTTGTGGTCTTTTATGATGGTAAGAAATACATCATTCAAAATCGAAATAAAACGTGTATTTTAGGACTAGATGACCTTAGTTTTGGGATGATAACCTTTTTTGGGGGGTGTCAAATTTATTTTCACCGAAATGACCTTAAATTTGGGGTGATAATTTTTTTTGCATGTCGAATTGTTCAGCCCTCCCCCCCCTACTTTTTGGGAGAGATTTCCGCCCCTGACTGCAACAACAAGCTAGGTTGACACCGGACTTTGTTTCTTTCAAGCAGGGAACCGTGGGCCTATTAATCTACCAAACTTTTAAAAAGTATGAATGGAAGCAGTTTGACTTACCCGGTCCGAACGTGAACGCATTGAATAGACCCAGCGATATGCCAATGTCTGCAGATGATATCCCCAAGGTGTCTTTGAACTCTGAGAAGAAGACACCGACCGACGTAACAGTGCCGAGAACGAAACAAGTCTGTACAAACAGTACCATTACCACCCAACCAGTGGCCATATTCATCGACTGAAGCCATGAGGATGCCATCCTCACCTTTCTTTTGCTTCAAGCGTCCTTGTTGCAGGCCCAGGTCCCGCGGTGTTCTTGAAAACAGAAGAAATAAATAAAAACTTGTGTTTGGAATCTTTGATGTTGTAACTTTTCAGTAAATAATTTCATCGGTAACTATAGAAGTCCTTTATTCGTGGTAACTCGCGTTGTATCGTTGTGAATAAAGTAAAAGGAAGATCGGAGATTATGCATCTTCGTAAGACTCTTGACTTCTTTCTTGTTTATGTGTTCGTATGATAGACGTGGTTGTGCTCGGTAATGATAGAAGTGATGCTGATGATTGAAATAACGGTGATAATGTTGACCTGGATAATGTTTGAAATAATTGTGAGATGTTGATATGATACAGCTGTGGAAGATAATTGCGATGGTTCTGATTTCGTTGGTCCTTGAAATAACGGTGATAATGTTGACGATGATGATGTTTGAAATACTTGTAAGATGTTGATATGATACTGCTGTGGCGGATAATTGCGATGATTCTGATGATGCTAATGTTTGAAATATTTAAAGGGTAAAGTCCATTCAGGGTTAGGGTAAATTAGGTCCAATAATTAGGGTTAGGGTAAAGTCCATTTCATTAGGGTTAGTGTTCAAGTCCAATCCTTGGGTTAGGTATACATCCCTATTTTTTCTATGTCCTTGGAATTCATCTGACCGTCACCCCTTTCATAAACCTAAGGGTCAAAGCACTGGGCATTTTTTCCGCACTGCAAAAACTCAGGTGTTGATTTAACACCAGCCCGGAATCTATATCTGAACCAACACCAGATTGGAATCAATCCGATGCTGTTTTAAAACAAATTGGTGTTGTATGAAAACCTTTCTGGTGTTATACCAAATCGAAACTGATGTTGTTTTAACACTTCTCTGGTGTGAACATATATAGATTCCGGGCTGGTGTTAAATCAACACCGGGGTATTTGCAGTGCAGACAGTCAATCTAATAAAAAAACCATTCGCTCGTGTACAAAGAATACCCTACTACTGTTTTCTAAGTCCGCTATAACTTTCTCCTATTCAATGATACCCCATTCACTCGTGTACTAATTCAAAACGCGTATATTACCTATGGGATGCCCAATATACCTCCCAAATAAAGACAACTTGAAACTTGCGAGTTCTTGAATGACGACAACAATTTAAATTGTATCTATAATACCAAGAGGTCTGGCATTTTTATTTATTCAAAATATGAAATGATGTGATAAAACATACATTGTTGTACGCTCTGTTTGCTCGGTACTAAGTAACTCATGCCCGCCTTCCTGCTCACTTCTCCCTCTTTCTCGTTTTCTTCCCGCTTTCTTCCCTTCTTTTCTCTTCTCTTTTTCTAGCCCTTCTTATCATTGTATTGTATTTTTTGTCCACAGGCGTATCCCGCCACAGGCATGGGCTTCTAGGGACCTACGCCTTCCTCTGCATGTACACATAAGTTGGATATATTTATATTCTTTATGGAAATTGATATCATATGAAATTTTGTAAATGGAGGAAAATAAATGTTTATTTGAAATGAAATGAAAAATAAAATATTGGGTTGTATCATGGTAATGCGTGATTGGACTTGGTTATATAATACATGATATGCCTCACTTTTCATGCTCGCTGATACCACGATTAACAATACATTTCTTACTAAATGCCTTTAGCAAACAGGCTAAGTACTGGTTCACCCATAAAATTCAACGGTTGAATTCATATTGTTTGTACAACCATTGTTTACGCCTATATTCAGTATAGGGCTCAAAAGTTTAATGGTGAACCCACGCACAAATCACAAATAGGCCTATATATATATATGATGAGTGTGGAATGGAGACAACAACAATACAATGTTCGGCGAGCCCAGAGAAACAAACTTTATGAAATGTAATATTTCGTCACCTTACTTCACAAATAAAACTAAAACATGGCAGAACTTGAACACTCAAAAGATACATTTTCTGGTGGGGTTGACAAACCTTTTGAGTACCACTGTACACGTAATAAATATACATGTATATGAGCGTACCACAGACACATTCTCGTGCCACTGTTGCACTTGTTATACAATCGCAATAATTAGGTGGTCTGTCTATGACAGATCACCTATTGTTTTCGTCAGAATTTTCTTTCTTTATTTCTTTATTTCTTTCTTTATTCTTGGCACCTATGTTTGTCGCCAACTTTTCTCGAAATTGGCTGAATCAATTTTGCTGATTTTTTCGTCATATATAGAATCTATCATAGAGATCTCAAAATAAGCTTTTCAAGGTAATATGGTCATGATGACGTCATCTACGCGCCATTTTGTAAAATTCTTCATTTGATCATATCTTCATTATCAATTATCAAAAATTAATAATATTTACAGGACATTAACTTCATGTCAAGGGTCAACTGTCAATGTCATCAAAGGTCATGTAGAGGTCATGACACGCGCGTACGCGCGCGTCAAAGGTAAAAAAATCGTCCAAATGACCTTTTAAAATTTTTTGGGTACGTTTCAGGTCATTTTAAGCATTTCAAAAATTTGCGCGCGCGCACGTATGCGCGCGCGTTTCCGCGCGTTACACCTTAACACAACGCTAAAAACCATTTCTTTTAATATCATTGCATTGCTAATAAAATTCTGAGCAATTTGATACCTTGATCAACCTTCTACAACCATTAATATAGAAATTAACACCCATTAAAGTTTGCAGCACGTGTGCGCGCGAGCTCTCACTATAGGCCATATATGGGCAAAAACATGCCTATTGTAAATTCACTGTAGCTCTTTAAAAAGTCCGTTGACCCCCAATTTTTTTTTCATATATCGATAGAATATGAGTTGTAGATTTGATTTCATGTCACCATTGTCCCTAAATTATATCGTGACGTCATCAAATAGGCGCCCAAACTAAAAATTTCATTTTTTTCAAAAATGACGTCATCAAATTTATGCAAATTTGGCTGTAACTTCTCGAATATAGATCGTTTTTCGCCTAGATTTCAATATGTTGTAGTTTATAATGTACTCTTTCTCCTCAGTTGACATGAATATTCGTTTTGAGAAACGCATCATTGCGTAAAACAGCGATGAAAAGAGGCATGTCATTTTTCCTCATTTTGCGTGTAATCTCTATGGGACATGATTTTTTTCTCAAAACTAGATTCGACATTCCTCTACTTCGTGAGCCATATCTCCATTTTTTCTTGTCAGCTTTCCTTGAGCTTTTAACATGTTGTAGCTGAGATTCTGGGCTATCGGTGATGTGCCCTTCATTTTTTGATCAGATGCCGGGATCATGCCCGTATTTCACTTGCAAAATTGGAATTGTAATTCTCAAAATTGCTTACGTGTAATCTCTATGGGGAATATCGTGGCTCAATGGATAACGCATTTGACTTGCTTTCTCGAGGGCGGAGGTTCGATTCCTGGGGTAGAAAAGATGATTTTTTTTTCTTTTTTTTTCTTTTTGCCACCTCTTACATGATCCTTTATGATAATTAAAAGGTATGAAAGTTAAAATTTAGCAAGATAAAACAGATTATAATTGTTTTTTTCATATCACATGTATTTTGTGTGTAATCTCTATGGGACATGACTTTTTCTCAAAACTAGATTCGACATTCCTCTATTTCGTGAGCCATATCTCCATTTCTTCTTGTCAGTTTTGCCGGAGCTTTTAATATGTTATAGCTGAGATTCTGGGCTTTCGGGAATGTGCCCTCCACTTTTTGATCAGATGCCGGGATCATGCCCGTTTTTCACTTGCAATATTGTAATTGTAATTCTCAAAATTGCTTACGTGCAAAGTCTATGGGAAACATTAATAATCACATTGAGCAATGGTCAAAATTTATTCTTAGGATGTCTAGAATCAAGATTATCAATCATATCTAAATTATTCATTTTATACATTAGCCGACTCTGAATGAAAAATCATGACAGACCACCTAATTCGTCCGCATGACGAATTAAATTCTAGTTCACTTTCTTATGCAGGCTTTGCAAATTCGTCAGAATTTTCTTTCTTTATTTCTTTATTTCTTTCTTTATTCTTGGCACCTATGTTTGTCGCCAACTTTTCTCGAAATTGGCTGAATCAATTTTGCTGATTTTTTCGTCATATATAGAATCTATCATAGAGACGGCAAAATAAGCTTTTCAAGGTCATATGGTCATGATGACGTCATCTACGCGCCATTTTGTAAAATTCTTCATTTGATCATATCTTCATTATCAATTATCAAAAATTAATAATATTTACAGGACATTAACTTCATGTCAAGGGTCAACTGTCAATGTCATCAAAGGTCATGTAGAGGTCATGACACGCGCGTACGCGCGCGTCAAAGGTAAAAAAATCGTCCAAATGACCTTTTAAAATTTTTTGGGTACGTTTCAGGTCATTTTAAGCATTTCAAAAATTTGCGCGCGCGCACGTATGCGCGCGCGTTTCCGCGCGTTACACCTTAACACAACGCTGAAAAACCATTTCTTTTAATATCATTGCATTGCTAATAAAATTCTGAGCAATTTGATACCTTGATCAACCTTCTACAACCATTAATATAGAAATTAACACGCATTAAAGTTTGCAGCACGTGTGCGCGCGAGCTCTCACTATAGGCCATATATGGGCAAAAACATGCCTATTGTAAATTCACTGTAGCTCTTTAAAAAGTCCGTTGACCCCCAATTTTTTTTTCATATATCGATAGAATATGAGTTGTAGATTTGATTTCATGTCACCATTGTCCCTAAATTATATCGTGACGTCATCAAATAGGCGCCCAAACTAAAAATTTCATTTTTTTCAAAAATGACGTCATCAAATTTATGCAAATTTGGCTGTAACTTCTCGAATATAGATCATTTTTCGCCTAGATTTCAATATGTTGTAGTTTATAATGTACTCTTTCTCCTCAGTTGACATGAATATTCGTTTTGAGAAACGCATCATTGCGTAAAACAGCGATGAAAAGAGGCATGTCATTTTTCCTCATTTTGCGTGTAATCTCTATGGGACATGATTTTTTTCTCAAAACTAGATTCGACATTCCTCTACTTCGTGAGCCATATCTCCATTTTTTCTTGTCAGCTTTCCTTGAGCTTTTAACATGTTGTAGCTGAGATTCTGGGCTATCGGAGATGTGCCCTTCATTTTTTGATCAGATGCCGGGATCATGCCCGTATTTCACTTGCAAAATTGGAATTGTAATTCTCAAAATTGCTTACGTGTAATCTCTATGGGGAATATCGTGGCTCAATGGATAACGCATTTGACTTGCTTTCTCGAGGGCGGAGGTTCGATTCCTGGGGTAGAAAAGATGATTTTTTTTTCTTTTTTTTTCTTTTTGCCACCTCTTACATGATCCTTTATGATAATTAAAAGGTATGAAAGTTAAAATTTAGCAAGATAAAACAGATTATAATTGTTTTTTTCATATCACATGTATTTTGTGTGTAATCTCTATGGGACATGACTTTTTCTCAAAACTAGATTCGACATTCCTCTATTTCGTGAGCCATATCTCCATTTCTTCTTGTCAGTTTTGCCGGAGCTTTTAATATGTTATAGCTGAGATTCTGGGCTTTCGGGAATGTGCCCTCACACTTTTTGATCAGATGCCGGGATCATGCCCGTTTTTCACTTGCAATATTGTAATTGTAATTCTCAAAATTGCTTACGTGCAAAGTCTATGGGAAACATTAATAATCACATTGAGCAATGGTCAAAATTTATTCTTAGGATGTCTAGAATCAAGATTATCAATCATATCTAAATTATTCATTTTATACATTAGCCGACTCTGAATGAAAAATCATGACAGACCACCTAATTCGTCCGCATGACGAATTAAATTCTAGTTCACTTTCTTATGCAGGCTTTGCAAAGCAACAACTTTCTTTGCATTTCGAATGTGGATTGATTTCCAGCCATTTATCATCCCAAGCAATTACACCTTTTTATTCTTTCTTAATGACTAAAAATAAAAAGTCCATATTTTTAATACAAAACTAATGTGACATGTTAAGTTTGCTAAATTACGAAATACATATCTTGGTAAAAGAATACGAGAGGATCAAAATTATAGGTTAATTTCCGGAGGAGGGGCACTCTGATTTTGAACAGAAAGGGGTGTGCGCGGTCCCAAAGTCTGAAACCATACCCTTGCGAAACTGGAGTTGCTTTGAAATGAGGAGCTAGTTAAAGACAATAGCCCTCTGCAACGGGGGTGCTTGGGAACTGGAATTTAACATGAAGAGAACTTCAAGAACTGACTCAATTTGATGAGGGGTATACGGGGATGATGATTTGATTTTAGTCAATGAAAAAGTGTGAAAACGATGTCCTTGGGAGCTGCTTGCTAGCCGTTGAGGTTCCTTAAAGGGATGGTCCAGGCTGGAGATATTTATATCTCAATAAATAGAGCAAAATTCAGAATGCTGAAAATTGGATTAAAATGGTATAACAAATAACGAAGTTTTTGAATTTTAAAGATTTGCATTATTCCAGTGAAACAGTTCTAGGCACGTCTTTATGAATGATGTCATAGCCCACCTGTTCTTTTTGTATTTTATTATATGAAATTAGGTTTATAAAAAAAAATCTACCTAGAACTATAACAATTGGATTGACAACTGATTAAGTGCACTAGTTATTTATTACCGCAACTTATTTCATCACAATGGAGACACATCATTTACAAATGTGTGAAAAAATGAAAATTTATGATTTCATGTAATAATAAAAGAAAAATGAAAGTGGGGATGTGACATCATCAGCCCACCTAATGAATATTCATTACGATGTGCATATACCAGTTTTCACAAAATATTAATAAACTTTAAAATTCAATAACTTCATTATTTGCTATCTGATTTTGATGAGATTTTCAGCATTTTGACTAGTATTCTGTGAATTTTACTCTTTTTATTTGGATATAAATATTTTCATCCCGGACCATCCCTTTAAGGCATGGGCGGAAATCCCAGGGGGGCGTGTCCCCCGCCCCTACTCAAAATAGTAGGGAGGACACAATATCAAATGTCCCCCCTACTATTTGGGTCTTTAGTGATGCTAAGAAATATATCACTCAAAATGGGAATAAAACGTGCGTTTTGGGGACGAGATGACCTTTTTTTTTTTGCTTGTCAAATATATTTTCGTCGAAATTACCTTAAATAGCTTTTTTTTGCTTGTCAAATTTTCCAGACCCTTGTCCCCCCTACCTTTTGGGAGAGATTTCCGCCACTGCTTTAAAGGGGAAGTTCACCCTGACAAAAGGTTTATTGTAAAAATAGCAGAAAAAATAATAAAAAATATTGCCGAAGGTTTGAGAAAAATTCATCAAATAATTAAAAAGTTATAAGAATTTCAATTATTTGATTTGTGACGTCATATGCGAGCAGCATTCCTACATAGCGAATGGTAAAAAATCAATGAAATGTCATTTTCTCAGAAAATTGAAAATGGTTTTCACTGTAACTTTTGTATATCAATAGACAAATCATTTCACACCCGATCATGAAAAGAAAACAAAACTAAGTCATCAGGAACCATACAAAATCTGAAATTCATACATTTTATATTATATAACACATGGGGCAGCTGCTCGTTTATGACGTCACAAATCCAAAATTTTGAACTCTAATAACTTTTTTACTCTTTAACGGATTTTCCTCAAATCTACACCAATATTTTTTTTCCTATTTTTTTGCTATTTTTACAACAAACATGACAAAGTTTTCTTCAGGGTGAACTTCCCCTTTAAGGGCCGCACTTACCTGTACTGCGATTATTACGTAAGTGCCCCCATCACCGGCCCATTAATTCCTGGCCTTACTGAATGAGATTTACCTGCAACAAAAGGTGCGGGGTCAATCCTCCAAAAGGTGGCTCGATCGGCGGGTTACAATAATGCTATCAAAAGTATTAATGATATGCCAGTCGACTTGATCAAGAAGCTTCAAACACGAATGACTCGATTCCCTGACATCAACCTTGCCGGGAGTAGAGTCCAGCTTCATGTCACCCTACAATAATGTTACTGGCTGCTTTATCGTCTTTCCATTCCCTTGAAGGTCCATGGTCCTCCAAACGACGTCCGAAACTGGTCATTGAGGTACTAAAAGTTGGCGGTAAACGCTTTATAAAGCGCATCGATTCACGTCGGTTGGCTCCGCTCTCTGTTTGTTGTAGGTCTATAAATTTATCGTCAGTGCTTTGTAAGTATTGACAGTCATAGTATTTATATTTGATAGCACAAAGAGAAGATCTTTGATCTTTCGATTAAGAAGGTCACGTATCAATGTTAACGATTCCACTTTACTATTGCGAAATGGGTTTTCTGACGCCTTTTATATGTCATTTTTTTTTCCAGCCAAAATGCCAAATATTTTTGACAGATGACCCTTTCTTTTTTTTTTTTGGTTGCTTGTCAAATTTCAAAACCACATTCGAACCCCTTATTTGGCATCCCTGGCTATGGGGTTGTCTGAATAAAGCTAGGTTATCAAAGTTCCACTTGAGTCGGGTGATGCGAGGAAGCTATTGCAATCGACTGTACATTTTGCAGTTCGTTTTGGTTGTCTATGGAGGTATTATTTCTGTCATAAATCAAAAGCACGATCGAACAAGCCATACCTATTAGTCTCTGTCAACCACACTATCTTCTTACATTTCTTCATTATTTCAGCTACAAAGATCTACATACTCTATTCGTTCTACTGCTCAGGGGCGGATCCAGCTTTTTATAAAGTGGGGGGGTTGGGGTGGTATGCGATGGAGCGTAGCGACCGAGTCCAAGCGAGCGAGGGGGGAGGGTGTGGGAGGGGGGTGTCCCCCCTCTCACAGTAGGGAAAATATCTGAAAATGTGTGTGTGAAAATGGCGTTTTCTTGCATCTAAAACACCACTATTTTTGGTGTAGAGGTCGTTGCCAAATTAACCCCCATAAAAATGTGTAAAATTAAGTTAATTACAAGTTTAAAAAAAGATAAGATTTGAAAAAATTGTCCCCGGATTTTTTTCGGGGGGTTGCAACCCCCCCCCCCCCTCTAGATCCGCTTCTGTTGCTGCTCCTTCCTATGTAATTCCAAAGTCCACAAAACAGGCTGGTTTCAACTCCTTTCAATCTGTTGCCCCCCGTATTGGAACAAACTCCCTCCGTCTCTTCGAAACCTCACTTCTATTAACCTCTTCAAAAAAAACATCTCAAAACACACTTATATAACCATAAGCCTTAACTTGTCTTATGCAATCAACAGCACTTTGTATCCTCTGGAAAAAAGCGCTATATAAATCCAATTATTATTATTATTATTCGCCAAAGAAAAATAACTTGATCGCAATCAACGTGACAGTGTACAACCGTGAATATACATGCAAGTCCTTCATACAATATCAAAAGCTTTGCTAGCACGAATTAAGGGGCCCAGGACAGGCAGTACAAGTTTGGCTATTAAATTCATCCAGATATTATCCATTATTTTGTTAAAATTGTAATACGCATAAATTTGATTATAAGTGGTGTGATGAGCCAAATGTTTTGAGCGGGCCAGACATGGCCTAAAGGGAAAAATTGAGTATCTGAAAATAAAAACGGCCCAAGTCCAAATTTTGGCGAAATTGAGTTAAATATGGGAAATTGTTCCTTATAAAATGACTCATCTTGTGTGTAAATGACAAATCTGAAATCATCTCAGAAATTCCTTAAATAAAGGAGGAAAATCTGGTATGAATGTAAGAAAAGCCCAAGTCCTGGGAGCCGTTTCATAAAGCTGTTCGTAAGATAAGAGCGACTTTAAGAACGACTGGCGATCCTTTCTTACGCGCTCAACCATCGCCAATAAACATTTAGGAACACACCAATTACGACAAGAAAGGATCACCAGTCGCTCTTTACTTACGAACAGCTTTATAAAAAAAAACCCACCAGGACTTGGGGTGTCACGCTCGTAAAACATTCCCCACAGACTTGTGTGTTAAAATGGCACTTTTGAAAAATTCATAAAAAATAAATGTGAAATTAGAGGGTGGAATGTTTACTACCATTGGATAAGATATATATCTGGCATTCCATATCTGACCAGGAAAGGGTAGCGTAGCCAGCTCATTTTAAAAATAAATTGCCATTTATGAAGATAACTATGAATGGATCAAATTCATCGACTCAAACAGTAAAATAGCCCTAATTAGTCCGCCAGTCAAAAAAAATAGTTCCAAGTCACTTTTTTATCTTCCCAATTTTGGCTAAGGAAGTTCAGTAGTTACAATTTCTAGAATCAGTGTTAGATTTTGAATCATATTCATACAGTTTTGTCAATCAGCAACATCAAATTGAAAAAAAATCGAATGGGTTGGGTCGAACGAATATCTTGAGCCCTCCTGATGTAATTAGGCTCATGGCACCTTGGGCTTTTCTTACATTCATTTCATAGCGCCCTCTCTCATTACATCTACTACTTATTACAGAATATGTATATGAATGTAAGAATGACCCAAGTCCATATGATTCTATAAACGACCCAAGTCCACCACGCAAAAGGCCTAGTCTAGATTCTAGACGTCGGTGCATGTACTTGCTTTATTCTCCCCTGTGCGCCGCGCGCCGCCCCTCAAAAACATCGTGGGGCTGTTTTCATTTCGGGCGTAGAGGTCGAGGATTCTGTTATTCATCAACTGAAAAGTAGAACAGTCCTGGCAAAGGACTACAAAAGGCCCCGCCTACAAGTAACGTGAATATTAATGTTCATAAAAATGTACATTCAGATTTGTTTTAGATGTTCTCTGATAGTCTTTGGCCTAATAAACTTTAATTGCCCAAATTTAAAAAATATCAATTTTTTCCGAAATTGCCTTTTATGGACTTGGACCTTTTTTGTATTCATATACTTGATTTTAAAAAAAGTAGCGAAGAAAGCGAGCAAAAATTTCGACATTTACAAAATTCATTTTTTTACATATTTATTCAGAAAACGATATCATATTTGTCACCCTTCTCTCTCTCCTTTTATTCGTTTTCTCTTTTTTTGGTCATGAAAAATGGGGGGCAACCGTCACCAATCTCCCCCCCCCCCTTTCCCCCATTTGCACTGCACAGATCAGTATCCTAAAAAAACGACCACCCCACGTATTTTGAATAAAATGTTGCAGAACCCTGGAGGATTGAAATCAACTTATAGAAATCGATATTCTCTCCATCCCTTTTAAAGAATTCAACTGAATTTTCGATTTCATAATGTTTGTGATATAGTAATTTGCTTTTTTCCTCCTTTATTTTGTTTGAATAAATTCTTAATTGATGTGCTTATTCATTTTTTTTCAATCATTGATTTCAATTTTTTCTTTCATGAAACAATTTAGGTTCGATCAGGATTGGTCTGTCCCGAAATGATAAGATCAAATTTGATTATTGTAATTTAACATATGATTTCGGAGAGGAAAAAAAAATAACGATCAATCGACATGATCACACAACGTAAATTTACAATCAATAATTGCTTGTAAGACTTTATACGTAAGTTATTACAAGATTCTTGCAAACACCTTGCAGTGTTCTTAACAAATAAATGACAAAAGGGCCCTTTGAACGATTTTTGAGGAGGGATGATGTTTAAAAAATGGTAATTAAAAAAAAAACCCTTCGCTTCTACCAATCTGATTTCCCGGGGTGCTGCCTATGATAGTGAATAATACACGTAGCACCTCCAGATAAATCTCAGGGGTGCTTCATCGCCCAACCCCCACCCCAGTGGCGTACCTAGGTCTTCAAGCTCGTCAGGGGGGCAAAAAAAAGGTCTTCAAGCTGGTCAGGGGGCAGGGATAAGTCCTTTACATGGGTTGTGACTCGTCAGGGGGCAGGCAGCCCCCCCCCCCCCCGTAGGTACGCTAGTGCCCCACCCCTTAATCAAACATCCCTGCTTCCTGGCCCATGGGAAAATTAAAAATGGTATAATGTCATGCCAAATGCTAAATAATAGTAAACAAACTGGTTGTACATTGTTAGAAAATTTATCCTTAAAAACAAAGTAGTTCCTGCAGCAAAGTCTCGAGAACACCTGTAATCTTACCAGATTGCGTAATCTTAATTGGTATTTGGTGTATGGAACCTTACAAATTTATATAAAAAAAACTTTTCCCTCTCTTTAAACAGACCTGTTCTGTTAAATTGCAGAAAAATTCCTCTTTAATGAATTTACAGAATGATTCTGTTATTGCTTTCTGCAAAATCTTTTTTCTGTAAAATCACGGATTTTTTAACAGCTTACCAAATGCTAATACACTGTAAAAACTGCGGTGTTAAAACTGACACCAATTGGTGTAATAATAGAGGACACACCCTGAGGTGTTAAAATTACACCCTAGAGATTAAACATAACACTAAAGAGTGTAAATGTAACAACAAAATGTGTTGTTATATCACCTATAGGTGTAAAACTAACACCACCAATTTAGCACCGGTGTAAAATAACCGGTGTGGTCCTCTATGTAAACCGGTTAACACCACAGTTTTTGCTGTGTAGTGACAAACCGGTTGTAGACGAAGTGTATGATTAGACCAAGTGGCTCTTGATCAAATGGCACAAAGAGACGTCGAGACGAACGAGGGTGAGTATTTCGAGACTGAACAGGATATCATTACCTCAGCGAACCTTCGACAAAGTTTACCACCATAATAAACTCTATGGGAAAGTAAACAAACGTACATAAAATTATCATAAACACTAATCTGAGAACGACAAAGTCACTTTCTCACCGTGCACATGCTATCACTCTTGATCAGCATGAAAAGAGTTAAAGGTATTGTTTAACTTTGTGAGCAGCCGATTAAAAAAAATCTCAAACCAATATGAAACATGTGTACAAGTGCATGTATTAGAACTAATAAACCCTGAAAACAACCATTATTGAGAATGAAAAGCTAAAACTACAAGGCATACCCCCATTTTGTAAAAAGGTGTCTTATAACGCCTAAATAGTACACATAGGTGTATGGTATGAAATTTAAGATGGTGTTTCCGGCAGGGTGACCAGACGTCCCGTATTTTCCGGGATTGTCCCGTATTTTGCTCCTGTGTCCCGGCGTCCCGACAAACCCTTCCCGGGACGCCTATTTGTCCCGTATTTCAGAATATTGAACAAAATGTAGTTAATACATTTAAAAGTGACGAATTTTCATTAAATAACCAACAGCTGACGAAGCAGGGACAACAATTAAATCGATAACTGTAAACTTTTGCAAGTTCTGCGGTGATTTCTTGCAAACCTAATAATACATTGCAAACGGACTGGCCTCCTGCCTGTGTGTGGCAGGCTACTAGCTAGGCATGTAGGATCGGAGCAGATTCTCAATGGTGAAAACATCTCAAATGACAGTTTTTTCCACCAAAATAATCCCAAAATCGGCGGGAATTCTTATAAGTATACTATGGATTCTCAGATTAATGATTTGGAGATGTAATCGGAGGAACATGTTATTGACTTTTCATAGATCTAGCTGTTTCAGCATTCGTTTCGAGTCTTGGTGTGCACGATGCCGCGATGTTTCATCTAATTTTCAAGTTTGACAATATGTTTCACTTTGAAATTTTATACATTTCTAAAACATTTTATGTTTAAAATTTTGAAAATACATTTTAAAAAACACCAATAAAACTATGATTTTTATTAGATGATTGGATTTTTTTGTTTACTTGAAGTTTGAACTTTTCCCTTTTCTTTATTTTATATATACGCTATCCTTTCTGCTTGCCCTTTTTTGTTCCATCTATCTTTATTTCCTATCTTTCTTTCCTAGACACTTTCTTTTCTCTCTCTCTCTGTTCATAGTTCCTTCTTTATCAAATATACTTTTTTTATTTCCTTCATTCTTTCTTTCCTTATAATTACCTGGCTTCCTTCTCTCTTCGTCTCCTGTTTCTTTTCGTTCTTTCTCTCCCTTCCATTGTTTTCTCTTTTTTTCGTTCTCTCCCTTCATTCTTCCCTTCCACTCTTTATTCCTTTCTTTATTTTTTTCCATTCTTATCTCTTTTCCCTTATTTTTACTTTCTTTCTTTTGTTTCTTTCTTTCTTTCATTCAAAGAATGAAGGAACATGTTTATTTCCTTCATTTTTTTTTCCTCCTTCTTTTCTCACCTTTCCCCCTTTAATTCTCTCCTTTATTTTGTCGTTCAGACATTTATTAATCTTCCCTTCCTTTCTTTCTTTCTATATTCATTTCGAAGAATGACGGAAACATTTTTTTTATCTCTTTTATTATTTCTTTCATCCTTCTTTTATTCTTACTTTCTGGGTTTTCTGTTTTCCTTTATTTTCTTTCCTTCCCAATCATGCCAATCATCTCTTTTCTTTCTCTCCTTTATTCTTTCGTTCACCTTCCCTTCTAATTCTTTATATTTTTTCAAAAGTCTTATAATTATACTTTGGATTCTCAGAAGCCCACACTTTGTGTGGGCTTCTTTGTAGATCTTCGTTTGTCGTATGTCAATTGTCCCGTATTTCATTTTTGTGAAATCTGGTCACCCTGGTTTCCGGTCACTTTATATTTCAATTTTTGAAGCACTAAATAATTATTTTCGAACGCAATTTTTTCTGGGCTTCATTTTTGTAACATATCACAGACACAGGTGACAAGTGTGACCTTCTAGCTCAAATTTTTTTAAAGTCAAACCAATGTTAACCAATCACTTTAACTCCAAAATGGGATTAATCCACTTTTGACCAAACTTGACTTTTAAAATGCAAATATGTGTATGTTATAGACGTTGGGATCAAATGCACCATATCGCGTTTGAAAAATATTTTGGGGAAGGCTGGCAAGAAATGATTACAATTTTGAGTTTTATTTTTAAAAAGGAGGCAAATCCAAAACAGCTTCATTCCAAACATGCCAAAGGCAGCTATAAACCCACTAAATGGTAACTTAAGAATAGTTATATAACGTTATGAGTTCAGATACTAGTCATGTTGTCGATACAACTTTACACCATCGGTGCAAAGTTTGAGAAAAACATGATGAATAATAGATTTTTACTATTATCATGAGGAAGTCGGGTCATGTTTATCTTGACTCGCCGAACATTGTAGTAATGTTATTTACATTAAACATTCAGTATGAAGGAGTGTATTTTGTGATGGGGTGCAATAACTCATGAGCACAACTGTACATGTTTATAGACACTCGAAGAAAAAATATATACTGTATTTTAGGCTGGTTAACATATAGTCCTACTAACTGTTGTTTAATCTTTGGATACTGAATTAATTTGGGGGAAATAATTACAATTGTATGATGATATTTTCTTTGAATATAGAGTTCCGAATTTCACAATCAATAGGGAGTTTACTGATAATTAATGAATATAAAAGCTTCCCAAGAACTACCCGGTATTAAGGTATAAGGGAGAAAAATAACTATTACGATTGTTGAATTTATACGAATGTGCAAAAGTGCAACATCAGCACAGCAAGAGTTAAAGGAAATATCAAACGAATGGACATTTTTAACCAACAACCGGTAGGTTCAAATAATTGCTGAGAGTGTATTATCCCCCCCCCCCCCCCCCCAAAGAAGGGCGTCTTATATTTCAGGTGCGCAGTTTGCACATTTGAAGGGTGTACTTTATACTTTATTTCCACGGGACCGTTTTAGTTACCTATGTTCCATTTGGGCACTATCGTTTCATTAAAAAAAAAATTAAACATGCAAATTTTTTTATTTCTATATTAAAGGAGTATGAAACATTTGGAACAAGATAGCTTGTGTGAAAACAGAAAAATAAAAGAAACAGATCAACAAAAGTTTGAGAAAAATCGGAAAATAATGAGAAAGTTATGAGCACTTAAATATTGCGATCACTAATGCTAGGAGATCCCGGTCAAATTGGCAATGCGACAAAGATGTGTGATGTCACTTGTGAACAACTCTCCCCATTACTTTAGTATTTATTTCTCTTTAATTGTCTCTTTATCACATCTATCAGTAGATCGTATGCTCCTTCTGTAGGAGGGCATGTAATACAGATTTAGAAAAATCAATCATGGATAACGAGTTTGTATCACCATGAGAAAAGGCAAAATGAGACATTTTAGCGGTATTTTATAGTTCATCAAAGGGAAAGTTGTTCACATGTGACATCACACATCCTTGTCGCATTGCGAATGAGAGGATCTCCATAGTATTAGTGATTGCAATTTTCAAATGCTCATAACTTTATCATTATTTGTCTGATTTTTCTTTGTCTTTGTTTTTATTCTTTAATTTTTCTGTTTTGACACAAGCCCATTTGTTCCAAAGGTTTCATTCCCCTTTAAATGCGTCGAAAGGGGACGTTTGAAATTTCTACATCCATGTAGCTGCACGTAATGCCATCACTGTTTACATGTATTCTTTGTTGCACAGGTCAAACAAACTCAATCCTCGATTTTCGATAATTTTTAAACGCCCTCTACGTTGATATTTGCATGCTCTCATACCTATAAACTGGAACTGGAGGACTCTATAACTTTAGATGGAAAGTTAGGTATAGATAGATATGAATTTGCCGAAATTATGATCAGGATATTAATGCTGAATGAAATCTCCACACCGAAACTTGGACAACGATGCAAACGAGTTGTTATTGTTCATTATTCATTCATTATATCATCGTTATTCTTTTATTCATTCATTGAATTCTTTATGAATTTATTTTCGTAATGAAATCAATTCAATTAATTCATAGATTCACCCTCACATCAATTTTATTCATTCATAATTCATTTGTTCACCCGGTATCAAAGAGTTGCGTCTCTTTTCTTTCTGTTTTAATTCATCAGCTATCCATTGCGATAAACAACAAATGAAAATTCGACCTTTTTTATAACAGATACATTACAATGTCTACACCATTTATAAGCTGTGTTTTACTAAGTGCTTGTTTAAAATGGAATATATTTGGTGTTTCTTTCCGTGTTGCTGTTTCTGATTATCTAAGGCACAGAATGATGGCAGAGTTATTGCCTTAATCTGTAAGTACACAGCAAAAACTGTGGTGTTAACCGGTGTACTTAGAGGACCACATCAGTTATTTACACCGGTGTTAGTTTTACACCTATAGGTGTTAATACAACACTCTTTGTTGTTACATTTACACTCTTTGGTGTTATGTTTAATCTCTAGGGTGTAATTTTAACACCTCAGGGTGTGGTCCTCTAGTAACACCAATGGGTGTTAGTTATAACACCGCTGATTTTACAGTGGCTTCCTGATATTCAATCAATAAATGTGTAACATAAGTGCTCAATATATACAATAACGGTTCAAAAACCAAAGATTTGATGGCCACTACACTATAGGGAGCTTTAACAATATAATTGTTGCTTGCATATAATCGAAACGGTTGCAAGCAGTCATACCACCAATTGTGCGACTAAACGTTTGTCCCGGCTGCTTTCGTCTGGGGGAGGGGGGCTGTAGACATGCGTGACCAAATTACTTCCAAACACCCCCCAGCTAAACAAGTTTCTTTCTCTGTGTGCAAGATAACCCCCTAAAGAAGTTTTTTGAGGGTTTCATTTATACATTTTTGGCCTCTAAACAAGTTTTGTATATTCTTGCTAACAGTAAGATTAGACAAAACTACATTCATGGGTATGGCATACCCTCCGGTGCTGTTAGGTTTAAAATACCAATCAGGAAGAAACTGAACACTTTTCAGAAACGAGGAGGAAAAATCCCCGGGAAAAAGCTTGGAAAAAAAAAACATAACCATTGACTAGTCTTTCAAAACCATCCCTGATTTTGAAAATCGGTCCGCGTTCAAACTGAAAAAAAAGCCCTCTTAACGCGTTTTCTTGGTCACGCATGTGTAAAAGCAATATATTTGACTGTCGCCCCCACCCCCGGGGGGACTTCAATGCTGTGTTTCTCCGCGATGCACGGTCGATTACTCCTTTATTTTCAGAATTAGGGGGGAAATGATCCTAGTTATCCCTAACATACTCTAATGAGCACAAAAAGGACACATCCATGCGCAAACCAAACCATCACGACATCTTATTCACTTAGTTCTTCTCGATGTATTCAACGATTTCCAATCCCCAATCTCCCAAAACAGATTCCAAGGTCTCTTGTCAACCATTCCTTCGTGACGTGTTGCCAGTCTCTTGATTTATCCTGATGCCCTAAAAGTGTCGGACGGGTACTTAAATTGTCATGATAGGTTTTTAATAGTGCTTCCCACTTCGCTGGCTTTCAGCCTCCAAGAATAGGCTCGGATGACTAGAAGGAAACACAAACGGATGCTTTAAAGAGCCATACACTTCATGTATGTCATTTCTGAAGGTTTCCATCATCTGGACCAACCTAATAATACATGTGTACCGTGGAACCACTACATGTACTTGGAAAAATGCATGGTGATGAGATATTTGATCTAACCTTGTCGACAAAATAGCCTTGTCACGGCATGTCGACATGTTTTGAAGGGTAGAACTGTAAAACTTGACTTGTCAACATAGCGAGATATGTTATCTTGCCGAGTCGACTGATGGCGGGTAACGCGTCTTGTCGACATAAACGTTTTATAAGTCGACTTGGCAAGATACATATCTCACCATGTCGAAGTGTAGGACTGAACATGTTAAGTCGACTAATGCTGTAGTTTCATTTTCCGTACGGTGTCCGTACGGTGAGTCGAAAACAGCTCTTTAGGTCTTTTCATACGAACCACATACAGGAAGCTGGTACAAATATGATAAAAACGGCCGTTTTCGACTCGCCTTACGGCCATCGAAGGCCCAATGTGACTGCGTCATTTGCAAGATAATGTAAATTGCCATAATTGTCGACAGAGTAACGCAATCCAGTCGACGTTGTATGATTTTATCCTGCCATCTAATCAATTAGGTATGTTGCTTTAACGTATCTGTAGAAATGTTGTGTAAATAACCGACTAAAACTTCATGTTCCTATTGTAACTACCTGTGTTGACCAAGAAGGATTATGATTTAACGGGCCGTTTGTTGGCGACAATAGTTCGTGTTGAAATCACGTTTGTCACTCGGTGGGATGTTTGTGTGATGTTTATTTTAGAACATGTACGCAAATGGTGAGAAGAATGCATCTCGTTTGAGGCTGCAAAGTAAAGAGTAATCCTGTTCATTGTTCACTGGCGGACCCATATTTCGTGGAGATGGGGGGGGGGGAATTATTCCAATTTGTATTTTTAGAAAAGGAATCATCTAGTCTCATAAGCTGTTGGTTAGCAAGAAATGCTCAAACTGTCGCCAAAATAATACACGCAAGTCCCCCCCCCCCCGAAAAAAAGAACAATTAAAAGTTCTTTAAGTTCTTAAAAGGAATGAATGAGCCCCTCTTCCTTTCCATAGGAATATGAGCGGGTTGCCCAGCCGAAGGAGGGGGGTGCGGAACCTCCGCAATATCCACTATACATGTGAAACAATATTAATGGTAAAATATGTGTCGCTTTATCTTGTGGGTTCATTTGTCATCTGGCATGTCTGGGGGCTGAAGACCCTGTCATAGCTGCTTCAGGGGAGGGGGGGGGGCCGTCGGGAACGCCGCCAATTTTAGATACACCAACGTAATTGATGCATACTATGTGAATGTACTCAGTAACGTAATTTTTCAGACATAAGAGGGGGCCAGACGTAGCATATGGAACAACATTTCTACAATACAAAAAAATGTGCGAGCAAGGGAAGCTAGCGAGCAAAAAACTTGTGACCTTGACAATAGATACATATACCAAGTTTCACAATTTTCCTTTCCTTCCCCCTTTCTCCTGTTTAATGATCGTGAAAAGATAGGGGGTCCTTTGCCCCAAGCCCCCTACCTCCATAATCAGTGAATCTACCAGTAATGCTTGAATATTTGCTTAACATGCAATTTTGTCTCCAGCAACAATACGTAACACATGTAAGAAGACCTACGTTGTTATTCAACTTGTTGTTTTCTCTCGGAAGTATACACGGTATCTCGGTTTTAATTGGAAAATACAAAATGCCAAATAATGCTCGCTGCTGAGCTTTATAATGCGAATTTCCATGAATAATTATCAGTTTAATGTTTGATGAGAAAGCATCCCCACCTGAATCACATCAACCATGTCAACGCAAATCTAGAGCTCGTCTTCATGATTATTTTGTATGCAAGAAAAGAGAAACAGGTTGTATTTGATATTTGTAATTGGTTTTCGCACTTCAACGTTAAGAAACCCCTGGGGCCTGCTATTTTGTCAACAATCTTACGGTGTATAGGCTTTCTTTCCATCCTCTTCTAAATCTTTTCCTTTCTTTATATTGTAGTCTTTCCAAGACATTGGAAGTTAAACCAACGAACCAATAGCTTTAGGGGATCATTTATATCCGATGAAAATGGCGTTCTAAAACTGCACCGGGTAGCTCGAGAGGGGGTTAACGACGGCAATTTTGGTAAGGAAAGGGCGGTTTGAATGGGGACGCCTCTAGCCCCCTTCTTCTTCGAGGAACTTCTTGCTTTGTGATAATTCTATGACGTGGTTTGGGGACAGGACTGGAAGAGGGGAGACGACCGACGTATGACGTAATTTAGTTCCTCAAAATTGAAAAATTTAGGGTATTACAAATGATAAACAGAATCGAATCATACTTCTTCCCTTGATGATACACATACTTCTTCTTTTAATATCTTAAACCCCTTTTTAACTTGAAAAATCATAGGCTGCCCTCCGACCCGATTATCCCCCCCCCCCATAAATCCCACTACACAATGGTTATTCCTGATTATAGGCCTATTACCTTCCTATATATACATCTGTGGCGATCGGGGGGCTGATCGTGTATATAGGACAGGTGCATGGTGTCGCCCCCCCCCCCCTTCCAGAGGGACAAAAAAAATCGCCATGAATGTTACTATGACTTAAAAAAAACCTCCGATTGCTTGTAGCTGGGTTCATACTTCAGAGGGGGTCGTACACAGAATCTCCCCCAATATATTCATAAAGAGCCATGCTCTATATTGAATTTTTCAAAATGAACCTGTTGATCGAGAAATTCCGATATACCAATGCAGCCACCATATCTATAAATAAGCCATGCAACTTGTAGAGCTGTGTTCACAACAATATAATCACCATGTACTTGGAGTGCTTCGTGAATCTTCAATCTCCTCTTGTCGTTGTGACTACTGTCAGAGTGTGTATTTATTTTGTCTTGAAATCTGACATATTGCTTCCAAAAGCCCTTCAGAATGTTCAGGTACCGTGGATGTATATCCCATCATTAACGGATGAGTCTGGATACAAAACAAGGCATGGATCATCCAGAAACCTTATACTGAGCATCACTACAAAATGATTTGGAATAAGGGGGTATTAAATCACGCAATCGTGGCAGCACCACGACTGAGAATCTTCTTGGCTATACTTATGCTTCATTCAAGTGAAGTCCCCTTTTTCCTTTCTCGTTGTATCTTTGTATCTAATGTAATCATCCAACGTGATTTGCATCTTCATGGCTTTAGCCTACACTGTAAAAAAAAAATGTTTAAAATATTGAAGTATGTTCGGAAAGCAAGTCACCTTAACAACTATTGTTTAAAGTTTTAATCAAGTTGTTTTTAACAGCTTAAACAATTGAAAAATATTTTTTTGGGAGTGAGGGGCTTAAACTTTGATTGGCAGAAAATCAAGTTACGCATGATTTTTAGAGTTGCGGTTGATTGCAACTCTTTCTGGAACGGGCCCCAGTTCTGATACCCAGCTGAAATCAATGAATAACTATTTGAAAGATGCTATTCTAACCCTCCTTGATCGTCTTCTCAAATTCAAATGATCGCAAACGAGTCGGATGATGATGTTTACCTGGTTTCTTTATGATTCTAATCAGTCCTTAATCCCTCTATTTTCAATAAAGAATAAGGATACGTTTGATTTAAATAGCATGGTCGTTATCTGTCGCGTGAATAAACGCTTTACAATGATATCTTGGCAACATCTCTTGTTCCGATGTGGCACTTTGGTATCGATCAGTGATATCGATTAGGGAAGGAGTTGACAGTTGGCAATGCGCACCTCTGCTCCACAGGAAAATGAGATTTAATTAAACTTTCCTTCTGAAAATAAAATCAGCGTGGTTATACTGAAAGCAAAATATGCACGTCCGTATATTAACGCAAAGTATCATTTTTATCAAGGATATAACATTCGAAGACTCATCCCATTGCCATTTTGTGCGCTATGACTAAATACTAGTCTTGATTGGAGGTTAGTTGTTACATTTTTACAAACGTAAATAATCTATGATTGATACACGTCTGACAAAACTCAAATACACACACATACACACACACCTGATGATTTATAATGAAAATATATCTTGTAATAAATAGAGAGATATGTAATAAATTTGAATTTGGATTTCGAAAAAGGCATTAACCCCATGGCAGCCCAAAGCTGAATTGGGTGGAATTTACATCACATGATAAATACAAATAAATATACGTACACAAATCGTAGCATCTTCAAGTAATGACTTACAATTGGTGAGTGGAAGGAGAAAAAAAAAGAAATAAAAAAAAATGGAAATGGGATTGAGCATATCCGTTTAAAGTTACTGGGACAAAATTCACGGAAAGTCATACTAAGTTCATGAAGTTAACCATGTTAACTGGTTAATTTGATTCTGCTGTTTTATAACAGGACAGTAGCGGTGACGCATTTCAAATTAGTTTCAGACTTTTTCGTTAACGATTTCAAATTTGACTTTACCTTTAATGATACCCCCGCCAATATCGACGCATCAATCATCATCTTTCACTACATTGACAATGACCTTTGACCTCTTACACGGTCGCCCAGGTGGTAATACCAGAAAGGGAGAGATTCATGAAATATTAAGATTTGATGACAGACATTTATTGACATTCGCAGATTCGAGTTTATTTTGCTTATAATAGAACCGCGTTACACCTTATTTTTCATTCCAAATACCGAGATCCAGTAAGATAATAAACCAGATACCGAGGTATTGTATATCAGTTTGGGACTTTTAATAGAATGATTTATGTATAAAGAGATTCCCTCGCATGCAGAAGGGTCTTAACTTTTTTTCTTTATGTTAATGCCCATTTAGCTCTCTCTCTCTCTCTAAAAAAAAATTGATCCTGAGCCACACTGTTAGAATATTCATCCTTAAAGAGAAATGCCAGTAGTTGCAGTAAACACTGATTTCATGAGAAAGTCTGTAAAACCAGGCTTAATTATCGGTATATCATCGAGGATCTAGATCTGGTAAAGTTACATAAACTGAACTTTGTGAAATCTTGAAATCTACGCTGAAAATATTCACACTGAAGATCACCAACACAGATAGGCACACGTGGGACAGTGTATTATTATTGCTGGAATAAAGACCCGACGGAAGTGACCGAATCCGCGCTTATTTTGCTTATTTCTCAGCAATTACACAATTTCTTCCAGAATCCTTTGGCACATATTTTTTATTCATACAAACAGACACTTGGGTGGTCATTATATTAGATTCTGTAAAAAGTCATTTTGAGATCGTTACCAATACTGGAATTTATCTTTAAAATAAATGAAGTTCCTGCAGCAGAGTCTCGAGAACACCTGTAATCTTACCAGATCATGTAAAACTACAGGAAATTGGTATTTGGTGTATGGAACCTTACAAATTATAAAACACACTTTTCCCTTTTTTAAACAGACCTGTTCTGATAAATTGCAGAAAAATTCATGTTTTATGAATTTACAGAATGATTCTGTTATTGCTTTCTGCAAAAAAAAATTCCTGTAAAATCAGGGGTTTGACAAAATATTGTTTGACAAATCCTGATCATCTGCTGTGTGTTACATAATTATTAAAGATTTAATGCTCCTTTTTTTTAATAACATTTTAATTTTCTTCCTCTTTCAAATCAATAAGTTTACAATCACAATTCATATAAATAAAGATTCTTTGCATGTATACAATAAATAAACAATCAAACAAATAAATATATCAATGAGATTACAAATGTTCTTAAAATGATTACAAATGAAGTTAAAACTGCCAAATTTCTCTTCTACAGTGCGTATCAAAAAAAAAAAACGGGACAGATTTGAAAAGTCTATAAAATTTTTGTTTCAAATAATGATGTCTATATTTTGGTGTTAATAGATGCTCTAAGGTCTTCTCTTTGAAATGCAATTTAAAAAAATAAATTTTATTCATGCTTGAGCGAACACGTGACGTTTTTGTTGGGGGCTCAAAAAGAGGCTTGCGCCAGAATTGCAGAATATGTGTAATACAATGATCAGACTTCTTGCTAATCAGGATACTTCCTCTTGACCTTTTCATTATCTGTGCCACAATTTTCGAATTATGCTGTCAAATTTCATTTACAAAGTTATTTATTTAATTGAATTATTTTGTTTTTTCATTTAAACTTCTGTTACCTTTTAATTTTCCTTCATAAGTAACTGAGAAAAGAAGATTTTTTTGTCAACCCAAGCAAGAAGATTTGAATTATTAATTGGGAAAACTTGTGATTATTCAAATCGTTTTATTATGTGAAACAAATAATGTTATGTACCTTTAAAAGACATGAATCTATTTTTCAAGGGGTCATTAATTCCTTGACCAAGTTTAATTGCTTGACAGGAAACACAGGAAGGGATTCATGTTTTCAATGACAATGGTGTATTGAGTCAATTTTGAGGGAGCTAGATATGGCAGATCGGGTAAAATGTATTAAAAAGTTGTGAGCCTGCGAAGTGAGCACGCAAATATTCCCATTTTTTTTAATTACAATATCAAATTTTGTGATAGATTTTGACATAATATTCAGAAAATGATATCATATTTTACTTTCTATCTTTCCTTATTTCTTGTCCACTTTTTTTCTTGGTCATGATTTTTTTTAATTGAGGGGGGGAGCAACCCGAGCGCCCGCCCATCTGTGTGGCTTTGTTCAAAAGGCACCATAACCTTTGTAGCACATAATGAAAGGATTTGAAAAAAATCCATGCTCTCCCATAATTTGGTTGAAAAAAAAATTAGCTTGAAGAAGGAATATTCAAAGCTAACAGAGAGCATATTAAAAAGAAATAACAGAATAATTCAAGCAAATAAATAGATCTGAAAATGAATTTTGACCGCATGATTTGAAAATTATGGCAAAGATAATGAAAAGGTTAAGAGGAAGTCTGCTAATTAGCAAGAAGTCCGAACATCATATTACTCATATTCTGCAATTCTGGCGCAAGCCTCTTTTTGAACCCCCAACAAAAACGTCCCGTGTTCGCTCAAGCATGAACGAAACTAAATTTTTTTATAGCATTTGAAAGACAAGACCTTAGAGCACCTATTAACACCAAAATATAGACATAATAATTTGAAACTAAAATTTTATAGACTTTTCACAAATCTGTCCCGTTTTTTTTTATACGCACTGTATAACGATGTCAAAGCAAAGGGGAAAAACCCATATCAATCGACAAAATTAATTTTAAAAAACATACTTTGTAAAAGATGACTTTTTTCCCTGAAAGATAGAATAGAAATAATCTCTTTTGAACATATTAATTGTACAAGAATAAGAAAAAAAGGATAAAAGATTATTTCAAAGGTTACTTAGAAGAAGGTTATTATCCTAAAAAAAAATCTTTAAAAAAAATCTGAATGTACGCCCTCTCTGGAAGAAAAATACATAATGCTTTATTCACATTCCCCCACTGTCGCCCTTTTATCTGATTATATTCAAACCCCCTATATGTAGCTGGTAAAAATGGCTGTTTTCCGCTCACGGAACGGCGGCCGTAGGGGAAATGTGACTGCGTATACATTCGAGAGAGAATCCATAGTTGGGAAGCCTATGTCGTGCTGTAAATCACTATAAAGAAACATATTTTAATTGAAGTAAACAACCATTTTCTTAGTACATGAAGCCATATATACATCTATTTACATTTTAAATATTTCCGGCTTGTGGAAGAATTTCCGCCTTTCATTACATCCTCATCCTTGCAAATAATTTGTGCCCACACGAATAAAGCTAGATAATGAAGCTATAAATACTTTTAATCGCCAACGTTCGTCAATATAAAGCCAACAATTTCAAGTGATCCGAATATAGACATCTTTGTTTTGTTTGCAGCGCGCCCCTCGCGTTCGCGTTTGCCTTTGTCAACAAAAGAGGACAACTCTGAAAAAAATTGACTTATTTCGCCTTCAAATCACATGACCATTCATGCGCGGACAATAGGGGGTACATTAGTGAACACACGACAAAATTAGGAGCTGATGAGTGGATTAATTGAATGGAATTGTTACATACTTGTCTGGACACTAATCCACTTGAAATATAGAAGGCTGGCCTCCCGGTCTGATGCAAGTATTGAGATGTTTTTAGATCATGTCAAAGAGAATAAAGAGGATAAATAATTGAAGTATTGTTCACTTTTTGTTAACGCCTCAGACATGTTAGGGTAAAGAAAATCGAATGATTTGATCTATAGAGCGCATACCAGTCTAGTCAAACAATCGTTTAGCGAATTTAAAGGGCTTCTTAAGATGTGTGTTTATTTGAAAATGGGACTTTAATTAGGATCGTGAGAGGTGTTCAATTTCATTCACCAATACTATCTTAATCACCATAGGAACTCTGACCCCTGTCCCGCCACTCCGAAGCCCTCAAAGATCCAATGTAGTAGGGAAAAAACACAGGTTCACTTCATGATTTGAATCATTTTATTGAAAATAAACTCACCATAAAAACCATTCTCATCATCATAATCACCGTCATTATCATCTTCGTGACTATCATCATCGTCATCATCATCACCATCATCATCGTCGTCGTAGTCACCATCACTATCATCATCATCATCATCATCACCACCACCATCATCATCATTATCATCACCACCATCACCATCATCATCATCACCACCACCACCACCACCATCATCATTTTCATCATCGTCATCAACCCGTCATAATCACCACTTCAATTCATATCATATTTTGCCATTTTTGAACATACTACCAAATTATATTTTCTCCCCAACATTAACATGGTTTGGTTTTTGTAATCATCATTTTTTTCTTTCTGATTGAAGATTTAATGTTACCTTTACGTGTGCTATTCATCGATTGGGAGAAAATAACGATGTTCGTGAATATATCATTTTGGAAATACTCAAGGCAAACGAATGGCCCTTTCATTATTTTAAGAGAAAGTTGAATCGCCCTTCAATTTAGTCACCAATGGTCCATATTTGAATGTTTAAGTGAATATCATAATCGATTTGTCTTTGTCTACCTTTGCACATTGTCTGACTGTGTGATTGAATAGAGACGCATATCCTATATAATGAATTATAATTGATTTGGGGATGCATGTCGATATGTTATTGGATGTCCACTTTTAAATGAGACTGTAACGCACTGCGTACAAATAACGGGCTTGATGCCATGAAACCCACCCCCCCCCCCCCCCCTCATAAAAATAACCATCAACATGATCAAAAATGAAGAGAAAAAGAAAGTAAAGTATAAGAGAAGTGAATAAATAAAATGTCAATTCCTGAAAGTCATGTCAAAATTTGTCACAAAATGAGAAATTTGTATTTAAAAGTTCGAAAGCTTTGCTCGCTAGCATTCTTTTAAATAGAAATTTCCCCACTTCGACATGTCTCATTAGCCCCTCATATCTCTCTATCATTACGCTACTAGTGTTAAAAGGAGTGTGGTTATGAACAAAATTAGATCCTCCATTTTCATTAAATTTTGATGCTCCTTTTGTTATGCATACTTCAATTTATTTTGTTTTGTAAACAAATCAAACAAATAGTTGACAAATACATGGCTAATGGGATGAATAAATGAAAATTCTACCTAATTCTAACTAATTGATTTTGTTTCATAGTGTTTTTCTTTCTTCATGATTTTTTTTCTCGATGGTAGAATCCTGTAATTTGAATTTTCTTGAATCCGGACAATATCTCCTCCCTTTTTCAGGTTTGTAAAAGCTCATGTTCCAAGTATGCATACACTCAGCAAAAAAAGTTCTTGGGCACTTATAAAAGTTAAAATATTCCATATAGATATTTGATTAAAGGCAAATTATTGTATGTCAACATGACCAGACAATATTCCCTCTTCCAGTATGACATGACATTTTCATGTGAACAGTCATGCATGGGTGGTTAAATGCTTTAAACAATAGTAATGTCAGTAAAAGAAAATTGCAAGAAATGGACCATTCAAATGCTAATGATCATGACCATCCTGTAAGCATACATTCAACAATTTCAACAGGCGTTTATCATTTGAATTGAATGCTTAGGGATGCACCATGAGATACATAATGAGATGGATCATTTGGATACTCACTTTCAAGATGAAGCTTTCCAACCAAGAGCATGCAAGAGCAATAGGAATGTTGCAGTCTGGGCAGTCAGGCAAGTGGCTCGATATTTCCGAGTTTCACCAACAATAAAATTCAAATGTGAACCAGTGGTATTTGGCTACTGATGAAGTTAGAGACCATGACGTCGATGTGCTGCACTCATTCAGAGCCAGGGTGGACAAACAAGATATTGAATTTTCTTTTGCTAATGCCAAGATACTGAAATTTGACATTTTTTCATCGACTAACTTTGACAAAAAATTCAAGTGGAATAATGATGCATACAAGGTGGATAACTTTCTCTTCTCATTTAGAGTGGTATTTGACTTTAAGTTTGCTCTTATCGTTTAATGGATATTCATGCCACATAAACTTTCACAACTGAAAGAATGACTGATCTGTTTTCTTGCAATATTCTTTTACTGACATTGCTATTGTTTAAAGCATTTAACCACCCATGCATGACTGTTCACATGAAAATGTCATGTCATACTGGAAGAGGAATAGTGTCTGGTCATGTTGACATACAATAATTTGCCTTTAATCAAATATCTATATGGAATATTTTAATTTTTATAAGTGTCCAAGAACTTTTATTTGCCGAGTGTATAATAAGTTGTATCAAATGAAAGAGGAGGGTTTTTCGTTGAATAGAGCGTCTTTCTTTCACCTCATGCGAAATCTCGCACCATCGCACTCATGCCTATTTGCTATTTGTATAATATCGACAACCTATTTCTATCGCATTTTAAAGTATTGTTTGTATGATATCACGCGGTACCTGTATTTACTTAGTAATATAAGTTATGATTTATCATCATATCAATAAGTATATATTTATTCATGGGTGAATTCAGATTCCAATGTACATGTACAATTTGTACATGAACGTTGGAATCTGAATTCACCCATGAATAAATATATACTTATTGATATGATGATAAATCATAACTTATAATACTAAGTAAATACTTATGAAATGATAACATGTAATATTTTTGTGCAATATTTCATCACCTCATCATTTGACAGTTTATTGATATACGTGTTTTTCTGCACGTCTTAAAATGATTATGATATATGACCGCTTATATACCGTTGTTACTTTGTGCTTATAAACTGCGCTTTGATACGTGGTATCATATCATCATAAACTATATAGGCCCTATTAAAAAGATGGGGAAGGGTGGAGCGAAATGATTTTCAAACAAAGCTTAAAGCGAGGGAACGTAGTAAAACATTGAAGTTAGGTAAAAATTAAAGATTTGGATCACACTTTTGGTGGATGTAAAAAAAAGTGTAAGCAACAACCCCATCTCCTACATGCTTATGCCAACGCTGGATGCAGCCATGGAGGTAACCCCAAATCTGTGTAAAAATTGCATAAAATATCATCTTATATCCCCACGTATTATTTTCTTTATACAGCATTGTAGAATGACTATTTGCCACCATTGCAAGCGGTGATGCGGCATGCAGCTTTACCAGCTAAAAGTTCAATTCGGCCCTGATGTGGCAAAAGGGTTTATCTTGAAATTTTGAGTTTTTGACATAATTTCAAATCCGGGTAATTTTAAGGCGCTCTTTTCACTGGTGGGATCGGTTTGTCGCAAAAATGCGTAGCTTTCGAGATAGCATCGGCTATCTAGGTGAATTTCTTGAATTTTGGTCCAATTTTTATGGTAAAGCCGTCTATCTCGCACATAGCCGACTTGTAACCGAAGCCTTCCATGGAAAAATGGTCTATCTCTGACTTAGACTGCTTTACCATGAAAATTGTACTGTTAATCTTTCCTTATTTCAACGGGAAAACAGTTAACTTCAACTTAGACCGTTTTTCCGAAAAATATAAACCCCCCCCACTCTTTGCTATGTCAAAGATAGATCGTTTTACCATATTAACTGCCCGATGACGGCTACTCTCTTTTTTCTTAGACAGTACGTACGCGCCGCTTATTCCAACCCAGACAAATGTTGATTCGGATCAGTATAGAGAAAAATCTAATAAGCATAATGCTGAAAATTTTATCGAAATAAGATGTAAAATAAGAAAGTAATAACATCTTAAATTTTCGCTTATTTTTCACAAAACAGTTATAAAATGCACAACTCAGTGATAAGCAAATTAGAGAGTCGACGATGATGCTTACTCACTATTTCCTTTGTTTGTTTGTTTTTATTGTTTGAATTATACAATATTTCATTTTTTCACAGATTTGACAACTGGGAACAGCAATGGCCATGCACATGTTCAGTGAAGAAAAAAAAACATTTCTTTTACAGGGCAATGAGAATCAGAATAGTTCATATTTCATGTAATATACAAAATAAATAGTGAGTGGGAGACGTCGTGAATTCCCTAATTTGCTTACCAACCGCGATGTTTTGTGAAATTAAGCGAAACTTAAAAATGTCTTAACTTTATTATTTTACATCCGATTTTGATGAAATTTTCAGTATTAGTCTTGTTGGAGTATTCTCTCTTTATTCAGAACAACTTCCTATTGGGGTGGACTTACCCTTTAAATATGGATTTGTATTGGTCCTCACGCAAATTTTCTGAATTGGGAAAGTTATTGCATTGTTGAAAGCTGCATGCTAGATACCAATCGAGATAATTGACGAAAATAGATATTAATATACAATATTGACTTCCCAAGTCTTTGTATTCTCCCCCTTTTACTTTGATTGCCCTTTTTTTTTTACTTCGGGGTAGGTACCTTTTTAGGGGGCACCCTCCACATCACTTTCGCTTCCCCTGGCCAGGACAAAATACCTAGAGTGATTATACATAAAGCTTTTATTAAAGGGAACTCCCCAAAAGTCTAATAAGTATTTTAGTATTTTCAACCAACAGATGTACTGTAATATTACGCGATTATTATTGGTATTTGTATAACTGCTATCAGTATACCGTATTTACTAAAATACGTCCATCGGGATATCGGGTCGTGTGGTCCAGTGGTTAGAGCATTGGACTCATAATCGTAAGGTTGTGAGTTCGAATCCCAACTCTGCAATTGTCTCCACTTTGATAAAAAGGCCGAAGAGTGATATCTGTCGTCTATTACGTCAGCCACTAAGACTGATTAACCTAGACGTAAAATGTTTCCAAGGTAATTGGTTATATACCAGCTTGGCGTTTACCAGCAAAAAATGCTGTCCTGCCGAGTTCCTACGGGAGTTACCACAAACAAAACAGAACAGAACAGAATTGTAGTATCTAACATAATTATCATGATGATAGTACGTACAATAGAGTTTAATCATCTAGAAATTCAGGTTTTTCATGTTGTCAGATGTTACACTTTTTCTGTTTTGTGGTAACTCCCGTAGGAACTCCGCAGGACAGCATTCTGCTGGTAAACGCCATACTGGTATATAACCAATTACCTATGAAACATTTTACGTCTAGGTAAATCAGTCGTAGTGGCTGACGTTATAGACGACAGATATCACTCTCGGGCCTTTTTTATCAAAGTAGAAACAATGGCAGAGTTGGGATTCGAGCTCACAACCTTGCGATCATGAGTCCAATGCTCTAATACCTAAACAAACGTTTTTTTGGCTTAAAGGAAAATGTTATGTTCCGAATGCTACAGGCGGATAGCTTTTCAACATCCCCTCATCATTAAAAAAAGAGTTTATTATTTCTCAATCTTCAATATTACGTCACATTGTTTTTAAGCCGAGGAGATACACCACAGATGAGCATATATGGCAATTTCTTCATATTGTTTTTTGTTTCACCGATGTAAATCAGCTTGGCGCCATATATTGATTCATCACGAAGAAAATTCATCTGCTAAAACGAATCTCGACCGGCACAAAATTTAGTGAACAATAAATTTCTTTACGATCATGATTGCACAATGTTCCGCTATTTTGAACGACTCGACTTTCCCTACCAATTCTCAATTATAAATAATCCCTATGAAATTGTAATAAAACATATAAAATCATAATTTCTTTCTATAATTACATTGACGGTTTTTACAAGTGTGAAATATGCCAATAAAATGTCATTTCTAATATGTTATACTATACAGGGGCGGATCCAGCTCTTGCCAGTAGGGGGCACAAATTTTGTTTTCACCCATATTTACCCAGATCGGCCGCTTAAAGTTGATTTTATTTTTTTTCTTTGAAGGGGTTGTCCCAGTGAAGTAATGAGCAAAAGAAATTTGAGGGGGCTCAATACAGCGTATCACGTAAAAATCAAAATGAAGTTGAGCAAAAATTTCAACATTTTTATTACAAAAACCAAAGTTTTTGATAAATTTGGACATAACATTTTTCGAAAATAATAGGCCTATATTTCACCCTTATCCCTTTCCTTTCCTTTTTTTTTTCTTGGTCGTGAAAAATAAGGGGGGCAAAACGCCGATGTCCTAACAGTCATTTCTACGCTTTCTTATAAAACAACATAAAAAGTGTAATTATCTTATAAGCCCTATTTAAATAGTGCGAGCGCGAAGCGCGAGCTGAAAATTTTTTAAATTGCATGTATATATTTTAACCTGAAAATTTACCATTCTGGGCAATGTTTGTGAACTTGAACAAGATGCGTATGTAACTAGATAATTACTGCGAGCTCAAAGCGCGAGCAGAAATTTTTAATATGGTTTCTGGCTTGATTGAAAAGGGACCTGTTAAGGAGGTTTCGCAGTTAGCCATTAAAACGATACATATTTCAACTATTAAATAATGCCAGCGCGAAGCGAGAGCTGAATTTATTTTGACATTCTGACCTAATAAAAATGACATTCTTAACACTTTTTGTAATGATTAACGGTATAGGTACAAAACCAAACGATTGATGCGAGCGCGAAGCGCGAGCGGAAAAAAAAGAGATTTCAGACCTAAAAATGGGACACTCTAATCATGTTTTGTAAATCACGAAAAAGAATTGGGTAATCTGGTTTCTTCCTACATTAATTATACGAGCGCAAACCGCGATCTGATCTGAAACTAGACAATTTCAGCACGTTTTGAATAAAGATGATCTGCGTATCTCAATGTTGTGCGCGTGTTTTAGAGTTAGACGGAATCTTAGCATTCTGATATTTTTATCAAGATAATCAATAATGCAAAATACTTGATATTCCTGTATGAAAATGGTGAATTTGAGCACTACTATCTAAAGTATTGTGTAGGGACATTGTGAAGTGTATGTGGAAAGCACTTAATACACGACGCGAGTGTGAAGCGCGAGCTGATATCTTCATTATTATTTTGACCTAGGACCTGGACATTCTAGGTCTCAGGACATTTTGTCATATGAAAAATGATGACAACTTTCTTATTCCTCTTCCTAAGCGCAATATGAAACATATGATATTGTCAATATTCTTTCCTGAAAAAGGACAATTTAGTCATTAAGAATTTATGAACATTTTTATTAATGTAATAAGCTTAATGAGTAAGTGAAATGTGTTGACACTGAGGCCTGAAAACTGGATACTTTGAGCACTTTGTTGATATATTTTTAACAAAAATGCGAACGCAAATCGTGATACGAAAGTTTTGGTAAACTGTCATAAAGTAGTTTGTATATAATTTGGCAAATCAAATAATGCTAGCGCATAGCACAATAAGGTGCAAGTTATATTCACACCATAAAATGGGCATTTAACAGAGCACTTAAAAATCAGTTTGTAAATCAAACAAAATAATGAATTATGTCCGAGCTTAAATATGCTTTGTATATCGACTTCAAAACCTGATATTTTAAGCTACATATCAGCCTATTTAGCAAGATATGTATTTAATCGAACAGGCTATGCGAGCGCGAAGAGCCAGCGAAAAATTTGATATAGTGACGTGAAATGTATTTTTAAATCATTTTCCAAGACTTTCCCTGACCTTTTCTTTCACTCGTCTCCCTCTTATTTTACCTCTTTTTCCCTCCTTTTCTCCCCTTCCTTTTCTTTTTTTATTTTTTTTGCTCCGCCTATAGGGGCGGGCCCCTCGCCCCCCTCCTGGAACCGCCTATGGATGGAGCTCACTTTTACAGCTTTCTTACGGCGTTCGTTTGATTCCAAGATACTGAGTAATTCTTACGTCAAACTTACGGCCGACGTATGACTCTGTGCACTCCTTTTGTCTAGGGGGTTATTGTCCTGGGGGTGGTAATTGTTCCCGGTGGTAATTGTCCTCGGCGGTAATTATCAGGGGGTAATTGTCCTCGGGGGGTAATTGTCCGTGGGTTAGTTGTCCGGGGGTATTGTCCTTGGGGGTAATTGTCATCAGAGGGTAGTTGTCCGAGGGGTAATTGTCCTCGGGGGTAATTATCCGGGGGTAGTTGTCTGGGGGTAATTGTCCGGGGGTAGTTGTCCTGATCCCTAGTTTTTATCAAAGCCTATTTTGGGCGTGGATTTTCTTTTGTTTGAACGGGCTTGTCCTGTTTACTACTCAACCACAACAACCAAAACAGTGCCTTGGGAGTAATCTTTTATATTAATTTTTCATCGAGCCCTTTTTCTTGTCATTTCGATGGTCTCTCAAATGTATGTTCTGAATTCAAAATCTCAATTCAAGTGTTCTCATGCTGTTTCAGTGTTAACATAACTGTATAAGGACTGTTTAAGGACTGTATAAGGTTGTTTTGAGATGCAATGTACCATGAACGAACCTTACTCACATGATGAAAACATGCGAGAACTCTTTAGTTTATCTAAAAATCGTTAAAATCTAACTTTAACTTTTTTCCAAATGACAGGACAACATTTACTTCGTCATTTCGATTTATTTTCATTTAGTACAATTTTTATTTGCTATGACTCCAAGGTCAAAATTAATTGTTTCAAAGACAGCAAGACAGCGAAGATAGCATACTTTTTGATGAAATATACATTTACAGATATTTTTTTAACTATTTTTGTTCAAAGAATTGTTAAGATCTGCTAAAACTATGATGACCATAAGAGTGTGTGTTTTTTTAACTGAAGAAAATAAACCTTCTGTACGATTAATCAATCGTCTTATTATGGAATTTTTTTCAGAAATAAAGAATGAATGCAAATGATAACTGTTAAATGGTAATGATTATAATAATATAGCAAAATAACATGTAGTGACGATATTTTTATATACAGTGACAAAAATGATATAATCTATGATAATAAAATTAACAGTACTCTATGCCTCATTTTCCGTATGTCAGATATTTTACATTAGCCTCAAAATTATATTTTAAAAAACACAATTCCATTTTCATTTCTCAATGTGAACCTTCCACTTTGCGATTTAGTTCTATATCACAATCTCAACCTTCTCCACAACTTATAAATTTGTTTATTGAATTTAGTGCATGTATTTCAGTTATCATTACCATATTATAGTTTTTTATAAATATCTTTGGAAATAATTTTGTAACGTGCTCTCATCAAGAATTACCTTGTAAATGCAATATACCAACATCAACTAATTAATTGTTACTTTATATTATTTGACTATTTCATTTCACTTATGTAACTATGAAATTTATGCTTACATTGTAATCTTTTTTTGTATCAGTCTCCCAACTGTTTTAACAAGGAAGTATTGTGTAAAATAAACCGAAATGAATGAATGAATGAACAATGTAACTAATGTGTGCCTTTATAAATATCGAAATAATTATGGATTGTTAAGTGAAAAAACAAACATTGACAGGAAATTTTAATCTCTGGACTGGACCTTCTTTATCTAACAGTCTACAAATGTCAGCATTTTATTTTGAATTGATCGACGAGACCCCGAACTTTATTCAATCTACTTAAATTCAAAGCAAATTAAAGTTAAATAGTAACAGAGCAACACTCTGCTTGGTTGTTACAAATACAGTAGTTTTATTATATCGACAGCCTATTTCTATCGCATTTCAAAGTATTGTTTTAGTCAGGTCCAGATTTGAGAAAAAGTAGACTGCCTTAGACTAATCGTGTTAATGCTCAGTTGAGAAGTGCTTTAACATAATTTGAGGGCGCTGAGTCCAAATCTGCCGTTTGCTTACCTTGATTTTGATGTTAAAATCCTCAAATTGGCAAAAACAATATGGCCGCCTTCTACACCCTTTTTTGCTCTATTTTGAACCCCAAAACCTGTAACAAAAATGATTGTCAACGGTTTTTGGTACTATTTGATCTCAGGAATAAGATACTAAAATCTACCAAAATCCGGATCGGTGAAAGTGGTTATTTTCAAGATGGCGTCTAAGATGACCGCTGTTAAATGAAAATTAAAATAACCGACACTTTATCTACCCTAGACATCTTTTTCGGTGCACACATGTATTCGGTGGTGTAGGAGGTAAAAGGAAAGAGTGAGCATTAGCACTCCAGGGTACCTGAAAATCCAAGATTGCGTAAAAATGGCTGCCATGGCCTAAAAATTCACAATTTATATAGTACCTATTTTAGTGTATTTTATTTTGGGTTTTATTCATTGGTGATTTCAAGGGCCAAGAAGTAAACTGGGACAAGTTACAAGGACAGTCAGTGGTCCACTATGACCAAAAATCCAAGATGGCTTTCAAAATTGGAGTCTAAAATAGCTATTGTTATATCTAAAAAAAAAACCTAAAACTCGACATAGTTTGTTTAATATCTGCCTTGGGGATATGATGTTGGTGTCTAACCCATGGTTTGATGGGTCAAAAACACATTGAGACAAGTAACAAAGACAGTCTATGGTCCTCCCATGTCCAAAAATCCAAGATGGCTTGCAAAAATGGAGTATAAAATATCTGTCGATGATTACAAACCGACAGATTGTTTAATAAGCGCCTGGAGAATATTATCTTTTAGTAAAACCCATGGTTAAAATGGTCAAGTATTACATTGGGACACATCACAAGTACCGTTAGTGGTTCCATTATGTCAAAAAATCCATATATAATGGCTTCCAAAAATGGAGTCTGTATAATGGCCGTTCTTACAAAAAAAACTGTCATAGTGTGTTTAAAATCAGCCTTGGGTATATGATTTTGGTGTTTACCCCAATAAAGGGTGAAGTAATGCATTAGGACAAGTTACAAGGACAGAGGTCCAGCGTGTCTAAGAATCCAAAAATGGCTTTCAAAATTGGAGTCTAAAATGGATATTGGTTCCTAAAAACTGACATAGCTTGTTTAATATACGCCTGCGATATACGATTATATTGTCTATAACCCTTGGTTTAAATGGTCAAGTGATACATAGGATAAGTAACAAGGGCAATCAATGGTCCTGTATGTCTAAAAATCCAAGATGGCATCCAATAAAGTAGTCTAAAATGGCTGCTGATACTTAAAAATCCTCATAATCAATTTAGAATCCATCTGGGAGATATGACTTTGGTGTCTACACCAAGGGTTAAATAATACTTTTGGATTACAATGAAGCTGTCCACTTTGCCTATTATTTAAAGATGGCTTTTAAAGTGAGTCTAAAAAGACTTCCATCAACTAAACATAGTCATAATTAGGAGAACAAAATCTACAATATTGTGGTTTGAAGGCTAAGATAATAAATCGGGACAAATATCCAGGATGTTCAGTTTTCCTTTTCGTCGTAAAAAGTCCAAAGTGACTTCTAAAATTACATAAAATTTACTGTCCCCTAATCATGAAACCATAGGATAGTCCTAAGCACTAAAATGACGTGTCTTGAAATACTTATCAGTGAATTATGGAAATTTTTAGGTGAAAGTGTACCTTGTTTTATAAAGTCAGTATTTCGGATGTTTACTAATTGTTTCACCACCATCTAATTATGTCACTAATTCTTGCAAAAAATATTTTTATGAGTCTTAAAAACAGAGACACCAAAATAGTGGCGCTAGATGGGATATGAAGTATTGTCATTTTTGCATCAATGGTGGCCAATTCGAATGTAATGTTTAGAGCGTTTTTCTTTTTTTTCTTGAAAATTGACAACAGCGTATCCCTGTAATTCGTCTTCACTTAAATTATTTGACCCTTGAAATCATGAGAAAGACACAAAAATGTTTCTAGGTAGATAGCATAAGCAATGTGCAGCCACATTTTAAAAAAATAGCAGTTATTTTTAAGCCATCATCATTTTTTTTGGGAAAACTGCACCACTGATAAACCTTAAAATTGTCCCATGTAATATTCCCCTTTGGAATCATGATTTTTTTTCTCGATACACCCCAAAGTTATTTCTACCAGGTGGATATTATATGAATTTGGACCATTTCAAAGTTACAACGTCCATTATGGACGCCATTTTGGAAGGTCATCTTGGATTCTCCGACACACTCTATATCCTGTAAAGGTTTTTGATGATTTACTTTAATGTTTGCAGTTGATGGTACAACGACTGCCGTTTTGGAAGCAATGTTGGATGTCCAGGTACCCATGACGACCTGTTGTAACTATAACTGTCTCATTAGACTTTGTTTAATCCTAAGTTTCATGAAATAGACATCTAAACCCTATTAACAATTATGACATTTCAACAACTTAACCTCGATTAAGATTTGATTTTGACTTCGCCGCCACCATGGTCATCGCCGACGTCGGAAAAGGCGACGTCCGTGTTTTGATTCTGCTATGCAGGCGAAGGAAAAATGGCGGACAAGTTAAAGATATCACAATTTGATTATGCCAGCATCGCCCCCAAATTATCAAACATTTGGCCATATTATTTATCAATCAGCAGCTATGAATCATGGCAGCCATCTTGGAATTAAAGATGGCTGACGAATCGATCGGACACATAATGTTTGCCACCCTGGGTATCAAAAATAATGCATATAGACCCCAATTTCTGAAATGTAATCACCCATAAAATTGTTTAATGTGGGAAACTGCATTTAAAATGCCGCCATTTTGGGGGGTTTTTTTGCCAATTTGAGAATAAATACGTCGGGATCAAGATTGGCAAACAGCATTTTTGGATTCAGCACCACTGAATTAACTTAAAACAATTGATAAATCAGCATTTAATACAAAATGCCTAGAGCAGTTTTTCTGAGCACATTTTTTGAAATCTGGACCTGACTATTTGGAAAATATCACTCCGTATAGATCTGTGTCATTGTACATTGGAATCTGAATGAATAAATATCAAATACAGATTACATTTTAAGGGGCATAAAGTCTGTTTTTAAAATCTACATCAAATATGTAATAAATTGTAACTGACAATACTAAGTTAATACCTACAATATAAAAAGATAACAAGTAATATTTTTGCGAAATGGATCATCAAATGATCAATCACCACATCATGTGACAATAATGATACACGTGCTTTTCTGCACGTCGTCATTTAGTGTTGGCCCTTTGTGCAATTTTTTTACAGGTAGGACTGAAGCGAAATTATTATTTTTTTTATAATAATAGGGAGCGTATCGAAGCATTTTGTTATTGAAACTAAAGATTAAAGACATGATCACGCAGATTCGATCCGAATGATTTTCGGTCAACTAGCATTCGCAGTCCAGACTCCCACACACCTAGCCGCCCAGTCCGCAACCCCGTACCGTACACTCACTCTCCCGAAACGACAGGCGTGCTTGCCAGTCAGCAAAGAAGTGCACCCAGCGAAGAGCACTGTAACTTGCCTGAGATCGTGTAGTTGGATCCAAAATGAGCTCCAAATTGATGAGAAAAAATATAATACGTAATTTTCTCTGGATGGTCATTTAAATTGGTATTTAATGCTGATATAACGGTTGTGAGGAAAGATTGTGGAATATGAGTTTGATCGACGATGTTCGAGAATTAATCCTGATATGACAATCCATATTTTTATTGTAGACACAAGAGGATGCGATCGAAATAAATACGAATGTCTCGGATCGAGCTCTGAATTTATAGAAATTATTGTTGGATATTAAAAAATTACGATTTAATAAAAATTTTATGGCCATACTAAAAATATTAACGATGTTGGCAAAGAATTTTATGTTCATATGGAAGTATGTATTAAAACTGTCATTTTTATTTTTATTTCATCGAGACGTCTCCGAGAAAAGAGGCACAATGCGCAGGCGCGTTCGATGAGGTACGACATATTTTCCATTCATGAAATCAGAGCCCAAATTTAGGCACAAACTAGCTTCAAATTGATGGGGAAAAATATTTCAAACGTAATTTTCTCTGTTTTGTCATGTAAAATGTTATTTTATGTTGATATTACGATCTTAAAAAGAGTTTCTGCATGTTGACAATAGTTCATCGTGCATAAATTATGTCGGCACGAGCATACGAGTAAGACTCGAACTATGATCAAAATAATCGAAATAAACTTTAAATTAATGGTGAATAGGCATCATAACTGAACATTCAGTTTCATTTTAGGGGAATCTAAATCAAGTAAGTAGTAGTCAAGTTGGACATTACTGTTTATTTTGATGATTGATGAACAAAACGAATCGGCCGCGGCTGACCATTTTTTTATTTCGATGCACCGATTTTGCAAAATCTGCACCGGCGCTCGATGACATCGATCGAACACCGTTTTTAAAATCGATTCGACTAAGGCCAGGGCCATGGACATGGCTTCCTTTATTCTCATATATATATATATACTTGTTCTTTCCTGGTTCAAATAGTATCTTAGTAACAGGTCTAATCGAGTACACGTAAAAGGGTCACTTTCAAGTGAGAAACTATTGGAATATGGTATACCGCAAGGGTCACTTATCGGGCCCCAGTTGTTTACATACTACATCGGTAATATTGGGAACATCATCAGTCGACACTCAATTCAGTATCACGTTACATAAATATAAAAAAAAATCAGTATCATGTTTATCCCCGATGACATTCAGATGTTCCCCACTTTTGATCCTACCAAGCCTGGAGATGCAGCCTGCGCGTATTTTCGGATTTCAAAATGTTTGTCTGACATTCAATCGTGGCTTGTTGATAATAAATTGAAATTACATTCTTGTAAAACAGAGCTCTTCTTTGCTGCATCTCCTGCACACCTTAATCGGTTCCTTGACCTTTCTTTTTCTTTTAATGACATAGATATTCCATTATCTTCAACCATTAAGGATTTAGGAGATGTTTTGACATATGAAAATGACCGAACATGTAACATACTCGTGTCGCACTCTCAAAAGACAGGCAAATAAATAATCTCAATCGCATTAGAATTTTCCTAAATAAGGACACGTGTCCTAATGTTGTTAGGGCACTTGTGCTCTCCAGGCTCGACTATGGTGGCTGCTTGCTTGGGGGCATTCGTAAACAGGATCTTGGAAGACTTCAACGCCTTCAGAACAAATGTGCACGATTAATCTGTCAAAAACCAAAATGGTATCATGCTACATGTACCCCTCTTCTTTTGGTTACCTGTTTCTGATAGAACACATTATCGAATACTTGTTCCAACCTATAAATCTCTGTCAACCACACTACCTTCTTACATTTCTCATTATTTCAGCAACAAAGATCTACATACTCTCTTCGTTCTGCAGCTGCTCCTTCCTATGTCATTCCAACATCCAGAAAACAGGCCGGTTTCAACACCTTTCAGTCTCTTGCACCTCGTCTTTGGAACAAATTCCCTCCATCTCTTCGATACCTCTCTTCTCTTAACCTCTTCAAAAAACATCCCAAAACACACTTATATAACCATATAAAACCTTAACTTGTCTTATGCAATCAACATCACTTTGTATCCTCTAGAAAAAGCGCTATATAAATCCAATTATTATTATTGTTATTATATACACCCATGGAATTTTCAATGAAATGTGTTCGCCAAACAACGTACAATTTACTATATCTTCAGAAATAAAAATATAACAATGACCACTTTGGAATCAATTGAAAGAGCATATTTAGCTCTTTCACATGATTGAAATGTCGTTGGGATTGAAGTATATTTCAGATGAAATTTTCCTTGAAGGAAAAAAATTATATTAATGCCAAATGTATTCTGTGGTTTGTTGTTATATTTTCAAACACTTTTTATAGAAATATATAAATTTTAAAATCTATGATTCATATTACATTTTCTATCATGATACGTCACCACTGAACAAAAATTGTAATCTGTAGATTCTTGGGGGAAAAATGACACCTAAATATCCCCCCCCCCTCCGGGGTCGGACGGACCAAGAAGATTCTATGACTGGAGTTCCAAAAGGCAACAAATCTATTCAAGCAGCTGTTCACTTCTAAAGAAGCACAAAAGAAAGAACGGCAATAAGGACCTTTTGATGTCCGCCTTCGAAGCCGCCAGTTTCAGTGAAGAAATCAGAGGGGTGAAATTTTACGAATATCCATTTGTATCAATTTTTAGATTAATAAACAAACTGAAATTTGAAAGCATGACAAAACATCAATTACCAAGCACTATTACGACGAGATTTTTGCCCAGATTGTATCAATTAACCTGGAATTAGTGAAAAAAGAAGAATTTGACCTTTACTGAAACCAGATTTTAACACTTTTTCGATCGTCATGTGGCGAATGAAAATTTCAAATGTGGTCTGTGGAATATTGATGTTCATTACTGTATATACCAGATGAGTGCCCGCACATGCCCAGTCGAGCAAGTTTGAGTCATATTTCAGGACATATTGCATAGTTTATTTTCGCAAGCCTCCGAATTATGCACTACACACATAACCAGACCAAGATGCGGCGAAAAGTAATTATCACAAAAGCATATTTCCCTTTACGTATTTATTTATTTATTTTATTTATTTATTAACAATATTTTAACAGGATACCCAATCAACATAAAAAAAATTGCTCTCCCTTTGGGTCCTACATATTAAAAAACAATCACAATATATCTTGTTATACACAGTAGAATTAACATGAGAAAATGTACATACATTATTATAGAACATAATAGTTGAAGTCAGATATAAACGAATCTATAAATATCTATTAACTACGCACATCATTAGAAAGAAGGAAATATACATACAGTGGCGTACCGTGGGTCACGGCATTGGGGGGCACCAGCAAAAAAAAATTAGTAACTTAGTTAGCGCGCGAAGCGCGCCCAGTTGCCAGGTATACTGACCTAATAGAGACATTTTAAGGACAGTGCCATTAAACGGATATGTGTCTCACTGGTCAAATACTTGTAATGCGAGCGCGACCTTAAAATTTTTGATATTCACTCCTAAAAAAAGAACATTATAATCAATCTTTTGTAACCATGATACGTACTTGTCTTGCTAAATAATGCGAGGGCGAAGCGCGAGCTGTAATTTGTGTAAATATTGACTCCCAAACAGGAAGATTTTAAGGACTATATTTTAGGAATCCATTAAGAGTATGCACATCTCACCATAGTCATTTATTGCCAATAAGCGCTTGCTGGTTTTGTTAGAATTACATCTAAACATGCACATAAAGCACTTGTAATCATGATTAACATACCCATCTCACTAATCAAATATTGCGAGCAGGAAGCGGGAGCTTAAAATTTAGGAAATTCAGAACTGAAGAGGGGCATTTTAAGGTTTGTTTGTAGGAATTCACGAAGACCATACGTAGTTCACTAACCAAATGATGCGAGCGCGAAGCGCGAGCTGAAATTTTTTGATATTCAGATCAGAAAAAGGGACAATTTAAGGACTGATTCTAGGAATTCATGGAGAGCAGTCATATCTCACTAATCCACTACTGCGAACGTAAGCACGGACAGGAAATGTTTTAAATTAAGACCTTTAAATTGGGCAATCACCTTAAGCAGCCATGAAAAAGAAGCTATTGTACAAAAAACAATAACTCGAAGTGCGAGGAAATACATTTGGCAGTTTGGTGTATATTGACTTGAAAACGGGGGGGTTTATTATAAACTGATTATATACATGTATCTCGGTAAACAGACAATGCAAACACCAGGAACAATGAAGACATAGGCCTTGTTATGCAAATTAGTTTCATAAAGTTATGAAAAAAAATGTTTCTTATGTAATATAATATAACATAACATAATTATGATATAATATAACATTATAATGAATAATAATGTCTTCTTTCCCACTATACCTTTCTCTTCCTTTCTCCCTCTTTTTTCTACTTTTCCCCGTTTTTTTTTTGGGGGGGTCAGCCGATTGGGGGGGGGCACGTGCCCCCATGCCCCCCCCCCCCGTAGTTACGCCACTGCATACATAGAACATAATAATCGAACTTGACATCGGAGAAATTTACTATTGGAAAAAAAATGCTGCAGCGGGATTTAAAGGTTATCTTAAATATTTCTTTAAAAATTGAGAGGGAATTTATGTTTTGAGATTCAGGTTGAAGACTATTCCATAATGAGAAGGCTTGATAATGAAATGAGTGTTTGAATGATTCAATATGACATTTTGGGAAGTGTAACTTATTTTGTGAGGAACTTCTTGTACAGGGTGAATGAATTTCTTTGCTAAAAATAAATAGTTTGGACAGACATGTGGGAGCAATACTATTCATACATTTGAACATTAAAATAAATCTAAAAATGCGAACTCTATCTTCAAATCTTTTCCAGTCTAAGAGGGCAAATAAATTTTCCGAAGGGGTCAAGAAATGGGCATTTAAAACTATCCTTGCAGCTCTTTTCTTCAAATTATTCAATCTTTCGGTATCTTCTTTGAATTTATCCCCCAGACAATACAACAATAATCATGATAATCTAGAATTGGCAAAACCATAGCATTATATAAAGTGACAAGTATTTTCATTGACACAAACTGTTAACCTTCGTAAGATACCTAACTTCCTGCTAACGTTATTGGCTACTTCAGATACATGTTCTTTACATGAAATTCATTATCGATAAGTATACCTAAACATTCAAAGGATTGAACTTGTATAATCTGGTGACCATTACAAATTATTTTTTAACTGAGATTCATTTGAATAAATAGAGTTTGCAAGTCGAACACGTGTACCAGTAATCATACATTTTGTTTTTTCATAATTCATCATCAGAAGGTTTTCTTTTAACAAGCAGGCTATATTTTCTAAATCCAATTTTAATTTATTTTGCATTTCACCTAAACTATCACCTTCGGCATAAATAGATGTATCGTCTGCGTACATAACTATTTAGAGTTTTTCAATTTTAGGCATATCATTTATAAATATGGAAAATAATTTTGGGCCCATTATGGATCCCTGCGGTACTCCTCTCCGCATCTCTTCAGTTTCAGAAAGTATAACACGTTGTGATCTATTCAATAGATAAGAATTAAACCATTTGATTAAGTCTAATGAGAAACCATATTTTTTTTCAATTTTAATAACAACAAATTCCAAATCTACCAAATTGAAGGCCTTTTTCAAATCAATGAAAATTACACCGACCATTTTCCAATTACTCTTGTATACCAATCATTAACCATATATACTCATGCAGTTTCAGTTGAATGTTTTTTTCGAAACCCGAATTGGCTTTCACATAATAATCCAGAAACATTCAGAAACGAATCTATTTCTGTATCAACAATCTTTTCTACAATCCTTGAAACAATACTTAACACTGAAATCCGCCTATATAATTACTAATCTCTTCAGTACTACCCTTTTTATGAAGGGGAAAATTTTTAGCTTCCTTCCATTCCTTTGGAAAAGAGCAGGATGAAAAAGAATTGTTTGTCAAAGATACTTAAGAAGGAATCAAAACGTGACCACATAATTTAATTATTTTACAACTTATTCCATCAAGACCACAAGACGAATTTGTATTCAAAGTTTTAATAGCTTTTATGACTTGATCGGAATTTACTATCGGTATTGAGTCAAAAAGGAAATTTTCTTGGGATGAGTTTGGATGATCAAGTTGATGTGGTGAAGAATTAATATCAGTGACATCACTAAAATCTTCAATCAAGTCTTTGGTGACTGACACAAAATAATCATTAAAATGGTTGGCAATATTCAATGGATCATTATATTTATTTCCATAAAAAACAATCTTATTCAAGGAAGATTTATGTTTCGAAGGTAATAATTCTTTAATACATTTCCATAATTCGCTGCAGTTATTTTTACAATAAAAAAAAATCTTATGAAAATATTAATTTTTCTTTTATTAGATTTGACCATGATATATGTCTACTTCGTTTATACATGACCCAGTGTTCTTCTGATTTTGATTTCATAAATTTCTTTAATATTTTATCTCATTGAATCATAACATCTCGTATATCACTTGGTGTATGTTTTCTTTAACTCTACGTGACTTAATAGGCAAATGAGCAATTACGACATTCAATAAAGATTGCTTCCATTTTTGCCATAAAATGTCAATACCTTCGTCACTATTGCATAAATCATGCTTAAAACTAATCTCATTGAACTTTTTAAATGATCTATAAGGGATACGTTTGGATTCTTTTTTAATTCTTTACCACACAAAAGTCCAAATATCATAAAATGATCACTGATAGATAAGGTTATCACACCATATTCCTTGAATTATTCTGGTTTCGTATACCGTAGTAAATCAATAATACAACTTGTTGATTGCGTCACCCTACACCTAATAGGAGTGTCAATCATTTGAACAATTTGATAAGTTTTATTCAGTGCTTCCAGAGCGCATATTTCTGCTAATGATCTATCTTTATCAAATTGAAATTTCAATCACCCATAAGAACTACCTCAATATTGTCTGGCATTTTTTTAAGAACATTGTTAGGTTTGTGGGAAAAAGTCCCTTGTAACATTTGGCGGTCGATATAAACAAATGTACATAAAACATGTAAAAGGTGAAGAAAATTTTGGTCGGACTTCAAGGCAAATCATTTCTCAGTCTTCACATTCAAGATCAACTTTACGAGATACCGATAGCGCGGCTGACACGTAATCTTACACCACCGCCTCGACTGTTGCGATCCTTGCGAAAGATTTGAATATCCTTTTATACAGATATTGACTGATGGGGTGTGTAATATAAACATTCTTTGGACTGCCGGATTTGTATTTTAAAATATGATCACGAGTGAAAATATTAATCCTTTAGGTGGTCCAAAGAATTTTTTACGCATCCCATCAGTCAATCTGTTATATTAGATAGCCTCTAATGATGATGATAAAGTTAGGCCTAACGATGCGTGCAGCATGTTTATCATATTCACAGTGATTGATTGAACTGGTATAGATCTAACGTTAGATCTTGATCTATAGATATCTAAGTAACGTTTTTTTTTATATATGTTTTATTGATTTTCAAAGGTTTACAATCATCGAATCAATATACATGTAACAAAAAAAAATAAGCAGCAAAAATAAATAACAATAATGATAAGAATAATAATAAAACACATAAAACACCAAAACATAAATACTGCAGCATAAGATACCAAATAAGCATTACACACCAATTACAAAGCAAAACCCAAAGAAAAGTCAATCATAAAAAAAGAAGACATAAATACTACCATAAACATGATAAAGTACATTTAAATGAAGATGGAAATGTACACATGATACATGTATAAATTTCATGTGCTAAATAGCAATGATATCTAAGTAACGTTAGTCTAACGCAGTGACCCTTTTCTAATCAAATCAACTTTGTTTAGGCCGAGCCCTACATCTAGTAAGTTCGAGCCCAGTCCAGGTCCAGGACCCAAGGCAGACCGATAATGCATGGTAACATCTAATCCACAAGAGGGCGCCATATACGTAGACAAATATATTAATGGACCGGTTAGTCAATATATTCATCGAAGGTGAACCGACTGGGAAAATACATTGATTTCGATCATATCACGTGACGCGCTATGGACCAATCGCGCTTTGGTACAAATACCCCCAATAATCATGCAAATATCATTTTAAAAATACTCATGGCAAACGAATGGTCCCTTTATTATTTTAAGAAAAAAATGAATATCTTTAATCTCCTCACCAATGCCATATTTGAATGTTTAAGTGAATATCATAATCGATTTGTCTTTGTCTACCTTTGCACATTGTCTGACTGTGTGATTGAATAGAGACGCATATCCTGTATAATGAATTATAATTGATTTGGGGATGCATGTCGATAATGTAATTGGATGTCCACTTTTAAATGAGACTGTAACGCACTGCGTACAAATAACGGGCTTGATGCCATAAAACCCACCCCCCCCCCCCCCCCCATCATAAAAATAACCATCAACATGATCAAAAATGAAGAGAAAGTAAGTATAAGAGAAGTGAATAAATAAAATGTCAATTCCTGAAAGTCATGTCAAAATTTGTCACAAATGAGAAATTTGTGTTTAAAAGTTCGAAAGTTTTGCTCGCTCATATTTTTTTAATAGAAATTTCCCCACTTCGCCATGTCTCATTAGCCCCTCATATCTTTTTATCCTTAATCAAAATCGGGGTGAGTAAATGAGAATTATAACTACGATTAATGTTTTCTTTCTTCTTAATTGTTTCTCAATTTTAGTATCCCGCCATTTGAATTATTTTCTTGAAATCCGGACAATATCTCCTCCCTTTTACATGTTTGTAAAAGCTCATGGGCGAAGTATACATATAATAAGTTGCATCAAATAAAAAAGAGGGGTTATCTTTGGGAATACCGTCATTGCTGCAGCTTTTTATTAGATGAAAGGACAACGGCCATGATAGATGGAGGTTACCATTAACGACATGGTTGTCATAGTAACCACATTGTGCAACGGGGACCAGGTGTTTTTTTTTTTGTATTCTAATTACTATTTTTCGGGATTCTGACCGTTCAAATTGTGTCAATCTTGACAAGCATAATGCTGCTACCCCAGACCACTGGGATCTAACCAGTGTTTCTTTCCCTCATTCTTTTTCAAAGATTTGGTTTTTTTTATTCCTTTAATATTTCATCAATATAATCAATAATTAATGCAAGAAATCAGGCAATGTAATCATGTGATTACATCGCCGTACATTTAATTTTCTTGCTGGGGGCAGGACGCGTAAACTTTTTCGGAAAAAAACTAGAAAGCGGCGGAGCAAAGCGACCGGGCTTCCATTGGGGCGCTTTTGCATTTTGTAATGTGAAGTTGCATATCTTTGTTGGATTTGTGAAATTTAATATTAAAAACACAAGTTTTCAAAATTTCTGGGGAGAGCATTTGCCCCCCTCCCCGCTGCATATGGCCATGAGCGATTAAGATTCAAACAGAATTCTTTAACTTAAAAATAAATGTATCTCGGAACTACTCTGCTTGTGAGAGGTATGAGAGGGTTCAGTGTAGCCTAAAATACACAACTGCACGATAGTAAAACAGATAAAGCCCGTTAAAACTGCAATACCTTGAATTATTTCTTTAAATATATTCTAGTTGTCATTTAACTAGCTGATTTACATGATTTCAAGAAGCCTAAGGATTTGAAGTGCCATCAGTTATTATTTTTTATGGGTAAGGGAATCCTTTTCGACGAAATCGACAACTGTGAACAAAATATTTTTAGCATCCATTATTCTTCAAAAATTAATTGATATACGCCTACCCCTGACGCCAGATATAAGCCAACTACTTAACATACAAATGTACATTCTATTTGTCAATATCCGCATCCAACAAAAGTCATAACTACCCGTCCGTTGCAGAAAGAGTTGCATTTAAACGCAAGTCGAAAAATCAATCGCAAGTCCCCAATGCGTGCTGTTGATTGGTTGAAAATCAAGTTGCGCATGATTTTTAGAGTTGCAATTGAATGCAACTCTTTCTGCCATCCCACCCTAATTAGGGGCACAACATTTCGTATGAGGGAACATTTCTAAAAAGTTGAATTTCTATAAGGTTGGAGCATATTTGGCTTTAATAAAAACTTGTTATTCGATAAATTTTGACACATTTTGTCACCAAATTATATCGAATTTCACTTTTATCTTTTCCTTTCTTTTTCTCTTTCTTTTCCCCTTTTTTGGGGGGGTCGTGCAACCTTCTTTTTTCAGAGGGGAATTTCAAGAGCCCCCAACCCTCCACCCCAGTCATTACGCCAGAGCCCCGTTCGATCACGTGATCAATGTTGAGACGGGTGAAATCAGGAGGGCCATTTTGACGAACAAACGAAGAGAGATGTCGAATCAATGTGCAGTGGGCGAGAAAATGCTCCGACTTGTTTTTAAAAAGAGCCCTTTTCATTGAGATAACAATAGGAACAACCAAGGGACAATCGTATAACGGGAAGTCCGCAGTAGCGAAGTCTGGTGCTCGCTTCGGTTCTTAAGAGCTATCCCGGGAGGAGTTGTTAGGCGAGGACGAAACCATTTCCCTCCGTTGCAATCCTCCTCGTATCGGATTCATGTCAAACGTAATACGCGAACGTGTGCAAACCAATGCGGTATCCTTCGCTGAATGATCAATTTCAGAGACGCCTTTTTATCCTCTAACTAACGACTGGAACTGGAGAGATGTAATTTTACATCGGATCGTGTTTTATTATCATCCCAAGGAGAAAACTGTAGTGTAGGCTTTTAATTATAAAAACAACCTGATGTTGCTGTTCGGACACTGGTATCTAAAATGAACACTTGCTGAAGGAGCAGTTATACAAACGCAGATTGTGTAGAAGTGTAAAACTTTATTTTATTTCAGCAACCGGGACTTGAGGACAAAACCTATTTTTTCGAGCCTTTTTTTATTATAACTGATGTGCTTATTGTGATACCATAATCTAATTACTGGAAATTATACATAGAGATCAGTTATCGGAAAGATTTCGTGATTGGATTTGCATACAAGGTAAGTGTTAAATCGAGATTTAATTTTAAAACTATGTCACACTCCATCCCTATTGTAGTGTAAAACAGACTTCCTGATTTTGCTAATTTGCTTATATCTTTTTAAAATGTATCTTATCATGTTTTTGCTTTTTGAAAATGCTAATGCAACTTTGAAAGATTAGAAGTTAGATGACGAGAGATATTAACGAAAATATGCGTCATAAAATATCATATACTATGAATGAGAAACTGATGAGATAGCGAATGCACTGGCGGTTCAAGGGGGGGGGGGCAAAGCCGGCCCGTGACCCCACCCCCCCCCCCCCTTGAGAGGCACAATTAACATTAGTAATGTAAAAACGCCGTTGAGAAAGAAGTGTGCCCCCCCCCCTTGAAAGTGAAGGCCTTTTTTTTGCTTGTCGAAAAATTTCGTGGACGAAAGTTTGGTTAAAACACCCCCCATTTTTTGCTTGTAATTTTTTCCTTGGGAAAATGTGCCCCCCCCTGGAAAATTCTGGATCCGCCCCTGAGCAAACAGAAGTAATTATAAATAAATGAAATAAATTTTTAAAAAATCTTAGATCGGTGGCGATTATTCACAAAAATGAATTATATAGATGAATGATGATATGCCATCGAAACCTGGTGAAGTATTCAGATTGCATTTTATTACGAATCTAAAACTGGGTCGAAATTCAAATCCGATGGGACCCAAAATCGCCCTTCATATCGTGTAGTATCATCCGGATTTGTTTTAAATTAGCTCATGATCCAAGAAATCTGAATTATGGTGGAGCTTGACTGATGTTTGTTAATTTTGTAGCCTGATTCTCAGTAATTGGGCAGCATGTTAACCTTTAAGTTGCCTAACTGGGGCGCCACTCGGCGTGGGCGATCGCTAATTCTGAATAAAGGAGGAGGATAAAAATTTTTTTAAAAAAGGAAGAGAGACTAATCATCAGTTACAAGAAGAATTATATCATATATCAAAAACAGTTTATTTATTAGAATGTTGAAGCCATATTTAGAGACAACACCCAAATGACATTCTCAGTTCCAATGAAATTGACAACTCTTCTTTGTTTTGTCCAAAATTATCGCAGATATAGATATTTCTTCATTTGAAATTGAGTGTTAAAAGGACATTCTTTGTCATACATGTATATCATTCTCAACAGTGTTCAATATTGATACATTTTTTATAGTTTATCTTCATGATCTGTACGCAAAGCATTTTTTCTCAAACTGTTATTAAATGAAATATAACTTGTGTAAAGATGGCATGTTTGTTCATTAAAAAATATGATTGATGCACGTTTAAATGTTCGACATGGAACAGATGAAAACATTGAAGTAGCACCATAACCATGATTGCTACGGTTACACTTCGTAATTCCGAAGGTTCGTAATTCCGAAGGTTCTCTATTCCGAAGGTTCGTAATTCCGAAACACGTAAAGTGCCTATACCTCGATGTTCGTTAATCCGAAAACGTAAAAGGGTTCGTTAATCCGAACACTTGTGGCGTTATTTCGAAGGGTCGTTATTCCGAAGGTTCGATAATCCGAAAACGAAATAAGGTTCGTTGTTCCGAAGGTTCGGTAGTCCGAAAACGAAATAAGGTTCGTTAATCATTACGCTTTCGGACTAACGAACCTTCGGAATTACGAACCTCACTTTGTTTTCGGATTAACGAACCTTCGGAATTACGAACCTCACTTTGTTTTCGGACTAACGAACCTTCGGAATTACGAACCTTCGGAAATGCGAACCTTCGGAATAACGAACCTTCGGAATATCCAAACCTTCGGAATTACGAATGTATGCGGATTACTATACACCGGTGTGAGAGTGAAGCCAATGCTGATTGGCTGGTTAAAGCTTTGAAACGGTTCCGTGAAATTTATTCAAATTTCATTCAATCGCAGTAAATTGATTAGTGAATTAAATCGCCCTGAAGGGAAGTGTTTGTCTCGCACATGAATTGGTAAAGAAGGGCATTGCCTTTGAAGAATGGAAATGTGACAATCCCTCATCGATTGAATCCGAGTTGATAAACTATGCTATTATCACGTATTTATTGTTTGACGCATGTCATGCATTTCACTCTTAATTAATTTCCTTTACTGCCTTTGACATATTATGTTGAATTCTGATGGGTCGAGATAGCCTTGTTGGGATGATAAAAGGAATGTTGGATCGAAGAATCATTCATTGTTATGTATGTTATGTTGTGGTTTTGCATTGGGTATTTCAGGAGGAGGACATGGTATTGGTGCTTGGATGTACCCCGCCCATCCACCACCGGGCATCGAGGCAAGCTAAGACGGACGGGGAGATGGGGGTATATGCGCGGTGCGGTACCGACCATGCGCTGTTCAGTTCACCCGTTCGAGAAGTTGGTTAGGATCATGAGGATAATCTCAAGAACCACGCCCAAGTAATTACTTCCCAACATTTCTATGGATGAACTTGGCAAAGGCGAGGAAGAGGAATGGCTAAAGGGTCAAACCCCCACCCAAATTTCCAAGTTGAATGTTTAAAGGATGAGGGGGTCATCTAGCCATGTGCACCTTTGTGAGGAACCACGCCCAGATTAAGGAAGCTGATTTATCTAGAGGCGTGGAATAAAACCATCCCCAATCATCCATAGCACTGGCTTACAGATGATGGATTAAGGGGCCATGGACCCCAAATAATTTTCACAACAAAAAAAAGGAAGATGAATGGAAAGGGTGAAATATGATATTACCCTTTGAACATTATTGTCAAAATCTATCACAAATCAAATTTGGTAATAAAGGGTTATTTTTGTTCATTCGCTTCAGCTTTCAAGAATTGTTTTGCCCCATTGCCATATCTGACCCGCTCAAACTTTGGGCCTATTACGCTATACTTAAAATCTACCAGAATCATATGACAAGGAAATTCAAACATTGACATGATTACTGTCCTTTTGTAGAATTATTTTCATTTTCATTTTTTTTTTGGGGGGGGTCTTTATTGTTAGGGGTCAAATATATATAATCGTTAGCCAGAGGGAAAATGTTTTTTAAAGACAGGACAAAAGTTTGTAGATTTTTTACTTTATTAATTTTGGAGGGTTGAAGTTAAAGAAGGGATTATGGTAGGAATAATGAACCCTTTCTTTTTTTATTTGCTTGTCAAAAAATATTGACGGGAAACCGCGAATTTCATGAAAAAGTGACTTTTAAATGACCTCTGTCTGGCTCTCAGATTTTTAAAGGAAAAACTTGGCCCCTTTTGGGGGGTATGGCTCCTCCCAAGGAGAGCCTGGATCCACCATTAGTTCCTCTTTGATTAATCTTTCATTTCTAGGAATATTTTCTTTCAAATCAGCAGCGAAATGGGCCAAACATATTTGAGGGATCTAGATTTGGCGTATTGAGCGGGATTTATTAAAAGTTGGACGCGAGCGAAGTGAACGATCAAAAATTTACAAATACCCTAATTTTGTGATAGATTTTGACATAATTTTCAGAAATCATATTATATTTCAACCCTTATCTCTGTTTTTTTTTTTTTGGTCGTGAAGATTTTTAGGGGGTAAGCGCCCCAGCCCCCCCCCCCTATGTACGCCACTGTTTAACATTATCGCCTGCAAGTGAAAACTGTAATCATGATATTATTTTCGACTTATTGCTTGGCGGTGGAAACAAATCTGGGCAGTTACAAATAAACTATCGTTACCCCAGTCGTTTTATTTTTCATCCTTGATTTACAATTGGAAATATCTCGGCTTCCTTGCAGTGACGTCTTTGTTTGTAACGATTTTCTATCCCAAAAGGTTTTGAGATCTTGATAAGATGAAATGAAGAAAACAAGAAGACAACAGAGTGATTGCCAAACGGCGGAGAAAATCGCCTTGGGGAAATTATAAAGAATGTTCAAACAATTGCTTATACCACATTGATAGAGTTATTAGTCATGTCAGTGCGTGTGCATGACCGTTTCAATTCTTTTGTCGCCAATTCTTGCTTCCTAATTCTATGAAATCATTTACTTCTTGCACCTATTTTTTCCTGGGGGAGCTAGTTCGAGAACAGATCGCATCAGATTAGATGAGAGGTTCAACAAGCATCTATTGTGAAGATATTGAACAAAATGCTTTGAAATTATCCAAGAAAGCAAACATTTTTATTCTTGGGGTGGGGTATTTGTAGGCCTGAAAACAAACATTTTGAATTTCAGCGAGTATCATGATCAGAGAACAATGTGAATATGGGCAACCCATTGCATCCACTAATCGTATTAAAGGAGTCGTCCGCCGTATTTTGTTTCGAATAAAATTTAATGCAAGAGTTTTAATTCTAAAAAAAAAGGTTATGCATTAATGATGTCTTTAAAGTTTGTACGATAATTATAACAAGCTTTAAATTTAAACTGTTAAACTTTTTTAGTTGTGTTCAAACAACTTGTTTTTTAAGTTTAAGCAATCGTTAAAAAGTGCAAACAATTTTTTTATAATTATAACAATAGATGTGACAGTGACGGGCTTTAACAACATGCTTGAAATTTTAAACAACTTTTTTTTTCCAATCAAATCAGCTAAAGTGAATTAAGGTAGATTGCCACTTTGGCTTACTAAATGTTCTGTTTTCCGTTTGATCTCTTCCTGTCTTTCCCTAGTTGGTCTACAACCATTAAGTCTATTATCCACTTGGTCTAATTGACGTCTAGCCCATGTATCATTATTATTTTCTAATTTCCAGCTAGGCTATACACCCATATTGTCGAATATCCACTCGGACCATGACTAGATGAATTATTGATGAGGCAAATAGTCACTTGACAAAAAACGAAACGGTGGAAAGAAATTGAAATATCTTATCTGATAATTAGACTTACTGATTAGACCAACTGATAAGACTAAAGTGATTATTAGATCTACTGGTAATTGGATCATATTGATAGTGTACATGGGCAGAAATCCCAGGGGGGCAGTGGGGCGCGTCCCCCCTACCAGAAATAGTAGGGGGACACAATATTAAATATCCCCCGGACCCCCCTACTATTTTTTGTCTTTTATGATGGAGAAAAAAAATCATCATTCACAATCAAAATGATGCATGTATTTTTGACTAAATTACCTTACAATTTCGGGATGAAAAACTTTTTCTTTTTTTTTGCTTGTCAAATTTTCCAGCCCCTGGTCCCCCTACCTTTGGGGCAGATTTCCGCCCATGTAGACTGTAGACGAAGTTGATTTAGCTACAATGCTGTTAGATGTTTCGAGAATTAGACAATTTGCAAGTAGGTCATTGGAATAAAGAGGTGACTTTTCTTGTCTCTTATGTGCCATTGTGAGCATAGTAGTATTAAGTGACTATTTACCTTCATGCTTTCAACACTTTAGAACGGTACTCGAACCATTTAAAAGTAAATAAATGAATACGTAAATTATAATTCCTAGAAGTACATTCTTGGGTACCAGTCTTTTCTGACCGTTGTTCGGGCAAATTTATATGATTCTGTCTTTGATACGTTTCTTGTTATTTCTATAGAAACGTTTTTGCTTACTTCATTCCTGTAAAATAGTCAGGGCGGGCCAGAATATTTTGACTGGGGTAGCTAAAAGACATACACTGCAAAAACCCTGGTGTTTTTTAACACCAGTTTCGTTTTGGTCTAACACCAGAAGGTGTTTATACTACACCAATTAGTATTAAAACAGCATCTATTTGATTCAAAACTGGTGTTGTTTCAATACTTCTCTGGTGTGGACATATATAGATTCCGGGCTGGTGTTAAATCAACACCGGAGTTTTTGCAGTGTAAGGATGACGTCATATGTATTTCAGTTGGATTATAGAGAGATGATTGAGTAACACCACCCAAATCTTGTCTTTCGTTCTTCATTTTTATTACATGATTCTCTTCCTTTTCTAGGCTCGCCACCTGCCGCAAAGCCCCCCTCCCACCCCCCCCCCCCCCCCCCGCCTCCGATATAACCGCCCCTTTCTATTCCGACAGACATGACTGGTACAATTCTCCGTTTGACAAATAGATTTTTGTCATTTCCATGGAAACATTTATTTTCTAGCTCTTTCCTGCTATATATCTGTAATGTTGTGGTCCGACTCGAATCAATTAACAAAATCCCGTCAAGTCAACAAGCAAATCCCTCAAAGTAAATACTTGGTAAATCCATGGTAATGTCAAGGGATCTCATTCGCAGCCAATATAGGTTCAATAAAGATTCACGGACACAAACTCATCTTTCCGTCAACTTTCACCGTGAGTTAATATTTACACTGCATTCATAGATCGCAACCGTTTCGTTCTATTCATATTCATTTCCAAACCGCAGATTAACGAGGACAAAAGGTGTTAAGATTGTGGAGACACACGCGGAATACCACACTGAAAACGATCAAAAATACCTTGACCAAAATCACGCATCTTGGTTTTATGGGAAAGGGGGATAATTCTCTCCCAGGCGTAAGAGTATCTACAGAAGAAATTGTTCAAAAAACTGTATAAAAAGCATAAACAAGTTCGTTATGATAATTAAAGTTTTTGGTATAATGTTTTTATTAGACATCATAAAGACTCACAATATTTGAGAGAAATTGGCATGATAACAATCTAAAACACCAAGAGACATAAAAAGAGAATAAATATTAAAAATGAAAAGATGGTTTTCTTCACCTCCTTTTTGTTGTGATTAAAGATTGTTTATACACTGTAAAAACTGTGGTGTTAAAACTGACACCAATTGGTGTTAATAGAGGACCACACCCTGAGGTGCTAAAATAACACCCTAGAGATTGAACATAACACCAAAGAGTGTAAATGTAACAACCATAGGTGTATGTAATAACACCTATAGGTGTAAAACTACCACCACCAATTTAACACCGGTGTAAAATAACTGGTGTGGTCCTCTATGTACACCGGTTAACACCACAATTTTTGCTGTGTACAGGTCTACTTTTTCATGGTTTTAAACAAAGATTGTTACCTAAAATCTCTAAAAATTGTGAGAAGTTTGCTTGCCATGTTATCAATCAGTGGTGATCATTATAATATTGGGTGATCGATCCCGTTGTGAATATAAAAATATATTTCATTTCAAAAAATGTATAAGAATGTTTAGAAAATACAGACAGCAACCAAAAGAAACAGAAAAAAAACTAAATTTGAGTAAAGATCGAAAATTGATTGACACAGATATTGGGTGTGCGACCCCGTCGTAGGCATGGCAAAGATAATATTTCAAAAATATATCTGTGTAAATCAACGTAGCGACTGTTTATTTAGTCTAATCGATAAACATGTATCTCATCCGTGACGAAGAGATGAGTGAGGGTGATAAACGCGAGGATATGTGTCGGCGCTCAGGCGGGACATGATTTTTTTTTTAATCGCAGGCGGGACAGGCCTGTTGTCAAACAGAACAACAAATCTGTTATCACGAATCATTAGTTCGTTCATGATGATCAGAATTCATTTCTCTGCGCGAGTGTGATTTGGCGTCACGGAACTCAGTTACATTATAACTTTACTATTGCCCGGTACATAATATATATAATATAACCCAAGTGGTGGATAGTGATACTGGATAGTTGTATCCGCGTTAGATTTTTCTGGATTGATGCTGGAAAAGGGGGCGACTGCAAAACAGCATTTGATCGAAGCGAGTAATTTGTTTGTGGGAGAGTTGTCGTCTAGAAGTTTCTATCCAAGTTAGCCTTCTTTGTTGTTTTCTAGTGCGGAAGGAAAGAGGATATAAGTTCAGCCTATATATTCAGCAAAAAAAAGGAAAAGTAAGTTATTTTCATATTTTTCGTATTTCACTCGATGAAAGGGTGTGTAATAATGTAACATGAAGTGCATGAGCTGGATCCAGAATTGAGAACATAAAGGAAAGATCATCCCTACCTGACATTTGGTCACTTTTTTCAAAATAAAATAAAAAATCGGTTTCTGTTCTCAAAAGACTTACTCACGAATGCTTTAATTCGATTCGTATTTTACTTTAACGAAGTAATTATATAGTATATAACAATATATATGTTATGCATGCATTTTTGTTCATGCTTAAGTTTTCCTTCTTAACTGCACGGAGTGCTGCGCTCCTCTGTTTAATATTATTTTACACGGTAAAAAATAATAAATAATCAGTGGCGGAGGGGGGGGGGCATTTCAGAGCCCCACTGCCTAACCCTTTGTGCGCTAATGTTGCAATTTTGCATATTCGTACAATTAAATTCAACAATCGTAATAATTACTTTTCTCCCCTAACTTCAAATTAGATAAGCTATCAAAGGCAATAGTTCTTGAATAACATCTATATAATAATAATAAGTATCAATGGTGCAATATGGAAATCCTGAATTAAAGAAAATACCATGGAAACAATTGTCATTATTATCCCTCCAAAACTAATTCAGCGTGCACAGAGAACCCAATAATCATCATAAGTTCCAGTAAAGGGGGAATATACCACATTGGATCAAAGTATTTGTAAAACAGATTTGGGTTTTCAGGAGAACACCTGCATGCGTCCACTGATGGGTGCCATCAAGGAATAAGTTGTGAGTGTTATGAGAAAATTTCTGATGATTTATCTGTACTTGGACCTTAAAGGAGAATGAAACCATTGGAACAAGATAGCTTGTGGGAAAACAGAAAAATCAAAGACACAGATCAACGAAAGTTTGAGAAAAATCGGACAAATAATGAGAAAGTTATGAGCATCTGAATATTGCAATCACTAATGCTATGGAGATAGCAAATTGGCAATGCAACAAAGATGTGTGATGTCACTGATGAACAATTCTCCCCATTACTTTAGCATATATTTCACTTGAATTGCCTCTTTTATCACATCTATCCATAGATCATGTATTCTTTCTACATGAGGGCATGTAATACATATTTTTTAAGAATACATCATGGATAAAGAGTTTGTATCATCATAAGAAAAAGCAAAAAGATACATTTTGAGGGTATTTTATAGTCCACCAAAGGGAAAGTTGTTCATCAGTGACATCACACATCCTTGTCGCATTGCCAATAGGAGGATCTCCATAGCATTAGTGATTGCAATATTCAAATGCTCATAACTTTCTCATTATTTGTCCGATTTTTCTCAAACTTTCTTTATTCTTATTCTTTGATTTTTCTGTTTCTACACAAGCCTATTTGTTCCAAAGATTTCATTCCCCTTTAAGTATACTACTCTGTCAGAAAATTTATCCTTAAAATAAGAGAAGTTCCTGCAGCATAATCTCGAGAACACCTGTAATCTTACCAGATTTCGTAATCTTACATTATATCATGGAAAATTACAGGAAAGTGGTATTTGGCGTATGGAAATTTACCAATATCCTTCAATAAAACATGCACCATTTTCCCCTTTTTAAACAGACCCGTTCTGTTAAATTGTAGAAAAATTCCCGTTTTATAAAGACTGATTCTGCTATTGCTTTCTGCAAAATCTTCTTTTTTCTATAAAAATCAGGTTTTTTTAACAGTGTACTCTTTTAAAATAAAGTTAAAAAAATCTACCCCACCCCATCCCGATTTTACCCCCATCATCCCCGGGATTTTCAAGAAAAATTCGCCTATAATAAGAGATCATTAAGATAGTCCTCATCCATGAATTAATGAAAGGAGTATTAGATCCGCCAATAAAACAACCAGTCACTATCCTCCATGAGACCCGTTGCAAAAACAGTTGAGTTTAAACACAACTCAAGAAAACAAGCACTAGTACGCGCATGCCATTGGTTACAAATCAAGTTGATTTTGATTGTTTTTATTTTGTTTGATCGCATCGCTTTGTGCAACCGACCCCTGGCCATCGAAGCCGGCTCAATGAGATTTATATTGGCAACCCAATAAAATCCCGGTCAGCTCGAGAGGAGGGATGTATACTGGCTTAATTATCGTTTATTCGTAAAATATTAGGTCCTCGCGGGGAAACAGGAAATTGTTATTTATCCTGTGAGTAAAATCTATATATCGCTGTCAACTGCGATCATTATCAAGTACTGTATTTGGATCGCTTTCATTAATATGCTTAATTTGCTGCTAAATATTGCCATGATCAAGAATGCTGGTTTGCGAATAGTGCAGTCACACTCGCGTTATACCGACTCTTGACCGATTAGAGCTTCTACATCCCGGTTTATTTTCATTTGGTCTAATGCCGATTCGTCCAATTACCAACTCGACTACTATCACTTGGTCTACCATCAGTTCGTCCATTATCCACATGGTCTCATTGCCCGTCCGCTCACCATTTTGTCTAATAACCAGTTGGTCCAATAGTCATTTAGTCCATATACCATTTGGTCTAATTCGATTAAGTGTTAATTGGGCGAAATGAATGAAAAGGAAATTGGTATTGGACCAACTGGTTATTAGACGGAATGGTAATAGACGAACTGGAGATTAGATGTAGTGATTATTGGACCAAATGGTTACCGGACCTAATGGTTGTTAGACGAAATGTTGACATTGTTGATGGATGGAATGGCATTAGACTGAATGAAGGTAGACCATCTGGTGAGTGGACTAGTTGGGAATAGACGAAGTTGCAATTTAACCGCTATTCCATTGACACCCACATTTGAGTCGGATATCCGTTTCAGAAAGAGTTGCAATCAATCGCAACTCTAAAAAAAAACAGGCGCAACTTGATTTTCAACCAATCAACAGCGCGCGTTTGGGACTTGCGATTGATTTTTTGACTTCCGTTTAAACGCAACTCTTTCTGCAACGGACCCCAGTGACATTATTGGCACTCTGATTGAATTGTTGTATGGACGCGTTTAAAGCTCATAACTTTCATGACTTGGTATATATGGGGCAGGGTTATTGATTGGTAGTAATTCCGCCCTAATCGCGATTCATTCGCTTTGTTATGCTCCATCGGAAGCTAGGTTGTTTTGACATGTGCCATGATTCTATAAATTGGTCGCAATCTAGAATATAAAAGTATGGCAATATATTTTTGTTTTCACTCATCGAATTGCGAGGGATTTAAAAAAAGTATTTAATGTCAAATGCCCTAAAGACCAACCAAGATTTTTTTTTTTTTTTGGTCGAAAATGTCTGATAAAAACGGCTAGCAAGTCTTTTGACCAAACGCATCCCTGAAGGACCGGGGTGGCTCGTGAAAGTTATCAGCTCGAGCAACTTCGGTGATGTCATTTGATTTGATTACCTGGGAAGCACTCATCTCTTATCGTTACCAAGGAGGTACCTCCATTTTTGTTTTTACTATGGTATTTGTGAGAGAATGATAACTAATCAAAGTTACAGAATCTGTAAAGTGCTAGCAAGTAATTTTGTTTTCTATCTTTCTTTTGTTTGTAACTGAAGATTGAGAATTTAACTTTGTTGAATTACTATACCATATATTCATAACAATTTGAAACTTAATTGTTATATCTCGGCAGTCTCTAACATTCTTCTCTTTCTTTCCTTTCTTCCTTATTCTTACATTTTTATTTTTGTTTGCTTGGATGCAAAACAAGTTTAAAGGTGCTTCAACCAGTCAAGCTTTTAGCTTATGTTTCAACACCTTTGTATGCTCAATATGTGTTTCATTGTGTTTCGTATATATTTATATATTTTCGGTGTATTTTATTACATTGTAAATTGTGAACATGCATGAATTAATAAATAAACAGTAGTGTCAAGCTTCATGGTGTAGCATCGGAGACTAGGGAGCGTTTCTGGAATGGACTTCCCGAACGTTTCAGAGCCCAGCAAAAAGCGCCGTTTCAAATTTCATACAGCGCCGTGTACGATATAAACCTTGACAGTAGTTTAACAGTCAAAACTTCCATGACATGCTTAATTTATAGTATATATTAAACATTAAACTTTCATGGTTTATGTTTTTAACAATTGTTTCGACCGTTTAAACAACTAATGTAAGGTTCATATAGTAATCTGCGTTTTAAGAATTAAAACAACGGTTGTTTTTGGCTGAGTAGGAAAAGAAATTTCATTGTTGTGGTAAGAACATGAGCCTAGTTAGAAATGCTGAAGATTAGGGTTCGATCCACGAAATGGCATTTATGCCCTTTTGCAGGATATTTATCTATAACTGAAAATGATAAACTTTGTCACAATAATGATGATATATAGTGTCAGTGCACGTACGTGCTTAAAAAATCCTTGAAAATCTCTACCAGATAAATACGATCTAATCCGGTGCCCGGTTCTCTACCAGTTTCTGATGGATCTTTAGCACTGCCTTATGAACTCATGATTTGATTACTCACAAGGATAACTGCTAATCAAATAACATAATTACATTACTCGAGTCCTTCATTAATAATTATTAGATGGGTTTAGGCGGATCATGACAGACCAGTCATTCTACCGCCGGTGGACAAATATTTGTTCGCGATGTGGGCTCAATTTATTTTTCTACCGTTTACCATTTTTTTTTTTTTTTTGAGGGGCGGCCTACCTTTTCTCTCGAAATACTTGATTTCGAATCTATATCAAGCAAGACCATCAATCGACTAACATTTTATCGTTCAGCTGGTAGAATCTTGGACCTGAAGTGGTAGAATCAAGTTTTTTGCCTTGGATCATTTAATTTTCTTGTTTAATCCGGCAGCCAGTTATGTGGTCACACCACATTTATCAGTTTTTAGAATATATATGATAAAGCCTTTTTATATTTCAATAATTATCATCTCTTGCCTTTATTTCTTTCTACATTTATTGTCACCTGTGATTTTCACCAGTACTCAATGATGACGTCATGGTGACGATGAAAGTATCGTCCTGGGGTTTTGTTTTGTTTTTGTTTGTTTTTTCGCCTACAAACCTGGCAATTATATTTCAAGTCTTGAACATCCAAAACTATTGTAATAGATATAAAGGGGTTTAAAAGTTCAAATGGTGACATTTATTTCTTCTTTTTTTATGAAAAAAAAATGTTTTTAAAAATAACATCACAGTCGAATATGAAAATACATCTTGATACTGATTTCAATTTCGACTTGTTTGGTTTTTGCTTGGGCGTTTGAAAGTTTTCACTTCATTTATATTGTGTGAGAAAATCTAATGTTTTATTTTATACCGCCTGTTTTTAATTATCTCTTTCAACTTTAACGATAACCCAGAAATGAAGATAAAGCCTTTAAGTGTAGCTTCATCGAGATACGCGGCTATGATAACGCCTTTCAAAGAAAGAAAATGATTCTTGCAAAATAAATCAACATTCAGTCCACTTCGAGCAAAACAGAAATCCGATGAAATTATGTCTCGGCCATTAATGCAACACATACAAACGAGAAAACAATTCTTTGCGTTTGCGAAGATGATGGGGGTGGCGTTGTAATCATCAAGACATCAAAGCTGAGCTTCATACTCCTTTGATTTGCTGCAAACATAGCTTCAGACATTAGCTTCAGAATTCAAGGCCATTTATGCGATTAAACCAAACTGTACTTGAACTTGAACTAGAAACCTACAGTGTCAAAGATCGTAATCTCGGATGCTGAATAAGAACCTAGGATGGCCTTCTAATCATACACATCTACCCATCGGGTAAAACTAGCTAAATACACAAAGAATATTATTGGGGCAAGCGAAAACAAATTAATCGAATGCCGCGGGATGTACATCTGTATTGCAAAGGAAATCGATTTGGGGATTATAGAGGATTAAAATGGTGCTTTGTTCGTGCCACAAAGCAACCAGACACCAAATTATCAAAGGGTGTAATTTTGTTCAGTTACTGAAGTTCCATCAACGCGTGCGCTATCGAAGAAATCGATGTATTATTACGCGCTGTTTGAACCATTATGTAGATGGTATCTCCATGTTCGCATTTTTTAAGCAGTTGTGAGTCAGGATAAAAGAAAAAAAATGCCGGTCAAACGTACGAGAGGGGTGGCTGTTAGGCCCGTTTGAATACTTTATTTTTTTATTTTGTTTTATTAATGGAAGCATTTTGAATGAATTTAGTTAATGACTGTCCACATTTGACGTACTTTCGTTTGTTCCCTTTTCCCTGTTTTACATCGATGACATTGTGATATCCCAAAATAAACAGAGGGACGTGGGTTCGAATCGTAGCCATGGTGTGTTTTCCCTCAGCAAGAAATTTATATCCACACTGAGCTGCACTTGACCCAGGTGAGGTGAATGGGTACCCGGCAGGAGTAATTCCTTGCATGCACTGAGCGCCGGTGATGGTAGCTCGAGCTAAAGCCGGGGTAACAATAGCAGTGCTGCATGTGTATCCTCTGGCAAAAGATAAATCCAGTTATTATGTTTATTATTAAGAATAGCATTCTCGAGGCTTGCATCAATAGCCATGATTACATCTTAAGCAAGCTATCTATTAAAATGTACATGTTCAATGATGGGGGGTGTTCAAATACACGATGATAATAGACCCGTTTCCCGGTATTGTTGGATATGACAGCAAAGGTTCCGTTAGCTTACCCTTATTGTTTATTACTTCATATTGACAAAAAACAATCAATTTGTCACCACGCTGCCACGATGGTCATCACTAGACCATGAATGAGGTCGTGCATATTTAATCATTCATCTAAATGAAATGAAAATTATTTGAACGATTCTGATTCACCCCGCAATGTGGTAGAGAACATACTTGATTACTATAATGACGTCACAAAAAACATGCAGGCTGGGGCGCATGGGCATGATGGGCGGTACCACGGGGGGGAAGGGAATTTTTTAAAATGCAAGAAGGGTATATATATACGAGATGTAGACTTATGCGTCGTGTAACGTTATTACACACAGTAAAAACGATGTTTCAAAGTTTAAACAACGAAGTTTATTTATGAACGTTACAGATGTTGTATCTCTTATTTATTGCAAATTAAATATTTAAACTTAGACGTTGTTGTTTAAGATTTCACAGGTTTCAAGCACTTGATTAAACTGCTTAAAACAACTATTGTAATGTTCATATAGTGAATAGCGTTGTACAAAATTCTTAACAGCTTTTTTCTTGTGTTGTACACCTGTTATTCAACTCGGAAAAAACATGACGTCAGAGTCAAGTCGCCCCCCCCCCATAAAAACTTCCTACTACCTCCCCCTGCTCACAAAATGACAATGAATCGTGACTAACCATGCATACTTATCATCAAGGAGCTTCAAACAGACCATCATGACCATTGATTAGCAATTTTTAGATGTTTGATTGATGTGTATGTAGGAAAAAATAAACATATTGCGAAACATTGTTCTCTTTCAATGGACGTGTGCAAACGTGAAAATTGCAATCCTATGTTCTTTTTCGTGGTCAGCTCACCCCCCCCCCCCCCCGTGTATAATGTCATTACACTCTTATAATAGTTCGGCAAAAAATGCTCAACTTTTAACCAACCCTGGGCAACATAGTACCTTCCACATAAGTGTTGGTTAAAATCACCCCAAATTGGGTAATAAAAAATGATAATTGGGTAACAAATTTGCTCAATTTGATAATAATCATGATAATTGCCCAGAATATATATATATTTTATTATATATAATTTTTTTTCCAACATACATTAACCAACATAGTAGACAGTATGTTCCCCAACATTTTAAGTAAGTATAAATACATTTAATTTTGATTGTTTGATCCTTTTCTTTAACATGATTAAGGATACTGGTAATTATTGATAATTCGACTAAAAAGTCTTTATCCAGTTGCATATACTATATTAAGTACTGACGTACGTAAAAAAAAACAGGATAGACTCAATATAGAAATTGAAATCATTTGAAATTGACAATATAGGATTACCTCAAACTTGTTTGTGGCAGACATTGATACTCTATATACATGATATAGTCTGCATCTTTGAGTGTTCTGGCGCCATACTAATGCTAGAGAATCGTCATCAATCAAAGTCTATATCTCAACCAACATGACCATGTCAACATTTCTACGAACTACTCCGAAATATTCCGAAGTATTCCGGCTTTGCATGCCATGCAGAACCATGATAAATGGTAGACAGATAGAGGGGGCGCTAGAAGCACAAAATCTTTTTAACTGTGGAAAGATGTGATTCACACTCGTACAATATTTCACTTTTAAAGGAATAATTTTACAGTATGAACGGGGTTCAATTGTGTCACATACTGTGCAGTAGTTGGCGCTGTGAAAATATGATGCACACAGTTAGAATGCTCACATTTAATAATGTATCATTTCCACACTGTGGATACCTCGATAGTGTGACCGTTCAGTGTGTTCACAGTGTGCTTACAGTGTGTTCACGTAAAGGGTATGTGAAAATGCTATTCACACTGGTAAAATGCTCAAATTTAACAGTGTGAGAATAATTTCAGCACTGTGTGGACGCCTCGATAGTGTGACTGTTCAGTGTGTTCACATATTGGACTATGTGAATATACACTGTAAAAACTGTGGTGTTAAAACTGACACCAATTGGTGTTAATAGAGGACCACACCCTGAGGTGTTAAAATTACACCCTAGATATTGAACATAACACCAAAGAGTGTAAATGTAACAACCAAAGGTGTTGTAATAACACCTATAGGTGTAAAACTAACATCACCAATTTAACACCGGTGTAAAATAACTAGTGTGGTCCTCTATGTTCACCGGTTAACACCACAGGTTTTGCTGTGTGTGATTCTCAGTTTTAAAATGCCCAAATCTTACTGTGTGAAGGTGATTTCACATTGTGTTCCACTCTGAAACCATGGAACATCATTCTTTCCAATGAAGGGGGGGCACATTCTCATTGTGCCAAAACACTTCACCCCCCCCCCCCCCCACCCTCCAGCTTCATGTAACTCAAAAACAATTCAGACAGTTTATTGTTTATTCGTCACCATGCCAACGCTTCATTCGTGATGTTAGTTGTGCTTGATTAGCCTAAATACCCCGATGTCGTCACGTAAACATGCGAATTCATCGCTAGGATGAAATAGATGAAGGTTTTTTTTTTTAGCAAAGCAGATTTACAATTTTCACAGCAGGTTATCGGGTGTAGTTTATTCTTTCTTTAGCTCACACGATTTAGAAAGCGTTAGGTGGTGTTGTTGAAAAACGATGGGGGTACAGTGGTCATGACTAGAAAATGGCTAAAGTGAAGATTTGACTCCTCCTTTTATAGACCTCGTTGTACTTTTATATTCATTCATTGGATGTGAGATGACATGTTTCTGCAGTTATCGTGCAGCCAATAAAACCGACATTAGTGAATATTCGAAGACAATTATTTTAACTTAATACACTGTAAAAATTGTGGTGTTAAAACTGACACCAGTTGGTGTTAATAGAGGACCACAACCTGAGGTGTTAAAACTATACCCTAGAGATTGAACATAACACCAAAGAGTGTAAATATAACAACCAAAGGTGTTGTAATAACACCTATGGGTGTAAAACTAACACCACCAATTTAACACCGGTGTAAAACAACTGGTGTGGTCCTCTATGTACACCGGTTAACACCACAGTTTTTGCTGTGTACCGCGATTCATAGAGCAGTTATATCAATAATAATTTAATTTCATCCCTCATCATGAAATATAAGAATGAAAACATCATAAACATAATGAAGGGATTGAATGAATAGGTTAAAGTAGAAATATTTGAAAAGGGGAATGCAACATGATAATGTTATGAAAATACATTTTTATCATATCTCTGACATAGCATAACCAGATACTGTCATATGTATTAGCGTATTATTATCTGACGTCATATATGAAGATAGCTAAAGGATTCTGTTGGGCTGGTGTTGCATGAGGTTGTCCTGAGTGACTCCTCCTGACATTTCTTTAGATGAAACTAAAACTAGGAGATTGAAAGTAATTTCACGAGTTTGGCATTTCATCGTCTCGAATGAGATTGTCATGGTTTAATTACGTTGGTTTAATGCTCTTTTATTTGGTATGGGGTAGGATATTAAAACTTTTTTATTCTTAGTAAACACACATTTCTTCTCATGAAGGTACTTAAAACGGCAATATTCGAGGCATAAAAGATCGCTGATTGAACGTCTTAAAATGAAAACAAAGATAGATTTGAATTTCGAGGGATACAATGTTGAGCTCCGGGCCCCCTGCCCTGCCTCCTGGGTATGTCTGAATTATTAACGATTTATATTTTCTTCATACTCCTTGTTTTTCTGGTTGTTTTCGTGATTTGAGTTTTCTTAATAATAATTCGTAATTTTGGCTCAGCTGGCATCCAATTTGTTAAACATTACCCTCTTAGACATTGATTGATCGATATTTTTGTAGGAGTGATTTGTATAACATCTGTACTGCCGCTTCGAATCAAGTTTTTAAAAGTTTGAACCCCCGTTTCGTGAAAAGCAATAAAAATACTCTTGTCAGACGCATGTACGAATTAACCGGGGGCAATAATTCACTTATTGAATATGTATTTATTTTTTCGATCCTATGGTTTTGGTTTCCTTTGACACTATCAAAACAAGGAGAACAATTAAATTTTTAAAAATCAAGTCAACCCAACCACAAGCTGATTTGAATAATGATTAAGAATTGGAAAATGGCATTTCTACATGTTCACAGGGAAAATAAAACTCTGTGTTACACTTAGTATTATTAATGATTAAAAAAATGAAATATTGGACATTCTGTATAGCAAAACGAACTATAAAAACAATATTGGGTCACTGAAATCTAATCAATTATCCCGATTATAAACATAAAGAAAATAATTAGATGAAAGTTTAAGAAGAGCTGCAGTTATGAAAATCAACCGAACAAAAAATAATATTTGAATAATAACTATTTTATCTACCCAAAATTATGAAAATGAAATATTGGGCACTCTATAAAGTAAAATACAAAATTAAGACATAATATTGGAAAACAAAAGCCCTACCAATTATCCTGAATATAAAGAAAATTTTGAGACACACATGATCTGTAAGAATAGCTGCAGTTATGAAAGAGAATCAATCAGCATTACACATCATATTTGAACCATAAATAATTATCTACCCAAAAAGATAAAAAATAAATATTGGACATTCTATATAGTCAAATACCAAAAAATCAAAAGTATTATTGAATCACTAAAGCCTTATCAATTTTCCTGATTATAAAGATAATTAGAAGATGAATGTTGTGAGAATAGCTTCAGTTATATTAATGACAGGCAATTGATCGGCATGAAACACACGTTTTTTTTAAGTTGTTATTTATCACATCAATACAATATTTTTTTTCTGAATAACATGATACATATAAAATATATCCGAGTATCCGAATAAAATATATAGCAGTTGTTCCATCATTCATTTGACTTGATCAAAATAAATATCTGTAAGTATTACATATACGTTGTTGCACTGTTGTTAAGTTATTGCACTGTTTGTCTGGTTTTCCTTCCCCTTTCCTTTGAGGCCTTATCAATTCAAGCTCTGATGGAAGTCCTGTATTATGTCGATATATGTATTTTATTTTTCTGCTCTTTGAGGCCTTATCAATTCAAGCTCTGATGGAAGTCCTGTATTATGTCGATATATGTATTTTATTTTTCTGCTCTTTGAGGCCTTATCAATTCAAGCTCTGATGGAAGTCCTGTATTATGTCGATATATGTATTTTATTTTTCTGCTATTTGTTTTAATATTTAAAAAAAAGAAATTTATCAGGTATAAGTATATTTCAATTATATTGTTAAAATGTATGTATATATGCATATATTATTCATTATGTTATTTGCTTATTGTTATATGTTTAAAAAATAATTACACTTGCATATACTTTTGTTATTGGAAAGTGGAAATAAATAAATCAAATTAACATGGTTAATTATAGTCTATATATATATTTACATCTAACTGATTTGTAATATGAAACTTATATTTTGTTTTTACCTTGTACAGAATAAATACGTTTCAGGAAACCATTTATGTACGATATACTCAAATGCTTCAGTCACAATAACGAAACCGATTCCAAATCGACCGATGGTATATCATTGGTAATAACGTAATAGCTTTGATCGGTCTGGAGTCGGTTTTGTTGGTGTGACTGCAACCGAAACCGACTCCTAATATGTCATTGGTGATAACGTAATAGATTTGATTTGATTGAGCTGGGCCCCGCGTCTTACAAAGAGTTGCGATTGATCCAATCAATCGCAACTATGGATGGCCAGCAATGTCAACATCTCCTATGCATGTTTGTTCAAAATATTTTCCAGCTATGATGTATATTCATGCATTCACTGTTTTCTTGAAAATTCACTGTGCTTCTCTTTGTTTACAAAGGACATTGTTCAAATATCCTGTAGAAAAAGTTATGACACTCTTGGATTTCCATATAGAGTTACGATTGATTGGATCAATTGTAACTCTTTGTAAGATGGGGCCCGGAGCCGGTCTCACTGATGTGACGGTGGTATATATTCCCTGTTCGAGCATTCTTTATGTCCTAATGAATTACGTTTAATGCATCTCATGAAAAAGCTTGTACAGCAATTGTAGTTTACGAACGCATCGATCAAAATTAAGCGCTTTCTTGTCGATCGTAAACAAGGAACAAGGATATACATCTAATTCATGATTTTCCACGCTTTATACAGAAACAACTTTAAGGAGATCTTGTACACACCGTCGACTTTACCAGAATCCATCTCATTAAAGTTGACCGCAAATTATTAAGTAACGATAATAAAAATCCATTACATTTAACGTTTTAATTTTGTTTTTATTGCTTTAATAAGTGTCTTACAATTACCTTTTTTTATAAGGAGTCCCAAATTTCTTTAACAGTAATGTACAAACAAGGGCGCCGGAAGCGGGGGGGCAGGGGGGGCACTTGCCCCCCCAACGAAAATTTTGGGGGGGCAAAACGAGATTTTGCCCCCCCAATGTGCCCCCTAAAAGTAAAAAAATCATATTATTTAAGGACAAAAGTAAACGATGAAGGCACTTTCCTGCCTAAGAATTGTCATTTCCATTGTCAAAAATGAAAAAATTTCGCCCCTGACGGGGCAATTACACATCATAGTAAGCCTTATGTCTTTTGACGAATATGTCCCTCTGTGAAACATACCTTTGATATAAGCGCCTTTTCCATCTTATTACAGTGTGATAACGTGTAACCTTTTAATGAATACATTTCAGACTAAAACCGAATGGCAAATTGAAAGTGGTTCACCAATGCTGTGTCGGCTAACAAACGCGCGGTCGCCCAGAAACGCTCAGACCGGGGTGGTGTTTCATCAATATTTTCGTCTGACAAATTGTCAGATCTGACAACTTTCGTCTCCTATATTCTGATTGGTTGAGAAGCATTGTTACCATAGCAACTGTCGGATAAAACAGGACTTGGCGGATAAAACGTCCGACAAGTCCTTTCATGAAATGCTCCCCGGACCCGATATCACTAACGCGCGTGAACGCTATAGTTACTCGAGCAACATATATATGGAATCTGAAAATAGCTGTAAAACCGAAAAGTTTAAAGAGTTATATGAGGCTTGAGTAGTTGCTTATTGGATAAATGAGAAGATGCTAGCTTGAGTCGGCGAATGGAGTACTCATCTATCAACTAATCAAGCCTCTTCAAGTCTTCGACCTTTTCTGGTTTACTGTCTTTATCAGGACTACGCTCATTTGAACAAAAATTACTCGACTATCAACTGTCCACTTCCTCCTATCAATTTCACTTCTTCCTCTATCCACTTTTTCGAAAACTCCACTTGGTGTTCCGACAACCATATTCGCTATAGGAATGTAATTGTTTTCTTCTAAATAATGTACATTATTAACTGCCGTAGTTTGTTAATTCATGATTATTTACTAATGAATATTTCCTGGAATTTGATATTCATCATTTCCTAGTTATGGTCACATTTTCCCCAGAAAATATGTAAAGAAAAAATAAGATTTTGAAGGGGTCATCCAAAAGTGCTTCCCAGCCATACAAAACTTGCCAAAGGAAACACATAAATCGAGTAATGTTATAAATTTTCAGAAAAGTTTAAAATTGTTAGACAATAATTAAGCAGGTCATATTTATTTTTTCCTCCAAATACAGAATATGAAACGTTTTGCCTATGCATGGATAATCAGGGACTGACTATCTCCAATGCTGAGTTCAGAAATGATTTGCATAAAGTGGGGATATAAGTGCTTATCGACGTCTGCCACGTCAGAACAGTATGACATTTTGAATTTGAAAAGACATTCATTAGAATGTATGTTGTTTCTGTTGTTACGCTTCTTCTGCTTGATACACTCCTTGAAACTTATGATAATTGTGCTCTCTCGCGTCGTCCGTGTATGTAAATGTTCATAAATAATATTTCTGAAAGGATAATGCTGAAAAATTTCTGGTATTTTGAGTCAATATTAGCGTATTACGTAATTTAATTGATCAGACACAAAAAACACATTTTGCGCGTAGATTTTATAGGTTCTCATAAACTCTGAGTATAGTCTTTCGTAGTGAATTCTATGTTTAATTCTCAAGAAATTTATTTTTGAATTCTCCTAGAAACGCAACTTATATACCGTACTCTATTTTTACACAAAGTCCTTACAACCCCCTCTCCCGCACGATCGCTTCGGTATCTCACGCTGTCAAATATATTGTGCCCCCTACGGGATTTTGCCCCCCCCCCCCCCCCCGAAACTGAAAGTGTTCCGGCGCGCCTGTGTACAAAACAGCCAATATATTTGAGAAACAAGTCAAATGCATTTTCAGTCCGTTCAGAAACAGATTAGTCAATGTTTATCAATAGTTTTTGAGCAGACATATTTTTACGGACACATTGTTTTATATTTCTTATATAAATGTTAGGGGGCTTCAACTAATTAGTTTGCTACATGTTTATGTATACATCTCGAAAGTTGTTTTCTTCCTTTGTTAAATCCTGTTCCACCCAACTTTGGAAAGTGTTTGTATGGCTTCACTCAAGGGCGGATCAGGATTTTTGAAAAGGGGGGGCACATTTTCCCGATGAAAATTTGACAATTTGAATGATGATCCTAAGCACTGTTTGAAGGCATTAAAATTTGTGAGATATTTCCTATTTTTGAGCAAGCGCCATGAGCGCCCAGCTGAGGCGGATACCGGCGCTATACAAGAACCCATCATCATCATCATCGTCAAGCAAAACCAAAGGGGGCAAAAGGGTAAAAACAGCATGTATACATCTAAAAAAAAATTATTATGGCTCTCAAAAGGGGTCACAGGCATGATGTGCCCCACCCCCTGGATCCGCCAGAAGATCCATTGTAACTGTAATCATTCCGTTACTATTCAAAATTCAGTGCCCCACAATCCCCTGCTCAATACCCTTGCCCATAGATACGTTTTTTTTTTCTTTTTCCTTTTCTGTTGCCATGGTTTTTTGATTAATAATCCATCTCCCTGGTCAGTCTAATGCCACTTCCGCCAATATCATAATTATTTCATGTTATTTCTGATTTACTTTGCAAGATTTAATGGAGTTGAACCAGTCGTATACTGACTTGCTTTTATAATTTACGCATTTTTTTGTACAGTTTTATCAATTTTCTGAGTGAATCAATTACCTTGTAAAAGCATGCTGTTAGCTCCTGCATTTGACTGCAAGGAAATTTTTAATGCATTAAAAAAAGATTTTGATAAAGCAAAGGTAATGCAACAGATTGGGCCAGAAATTAGATAATTATGTATGAGTAATTCAAATGTACAATTAGAATGTCTGAAGTAGAGTTCGTAAAACAAAAATTACAGAAAATACGTTTTTCCTTTTAATGTTTGATACAATTACGACCCCTTATTCGGGTGTTGAAAGTGTGATTTATTTCATTTTTTATATAATAAGCATTCACCACAATGAGCAAAATCATACAGGCTTCCTTATGGGTGTCTAATATACCAAGGGGGATCCACAATTTTACAAGCTTTGCTTTTTAGTGGATCCCCCTCATTTCCATATCCATTTATGCTCTATATTATACTGTGTTTTTTTTTACGAAGTAAGAATGCCCTTCTGTAAAATTGTATTTGATTTATATTGTTTTATATTACTTTGTATTATGTTTTGAATGGAAATGAAATAAAAGAATTGAATTGAAAATTGAATACTTACATTGAAATACATATTGACTAACATATAAATGTATTTGCATTATAAACAGATGAAATACATGTAAATAATATTTATATACGGATAAAAATATTACAAGCAAAGAAAAACATGCAACGTATCATAATATCAAAGTATACATGGAGGGGGTCGGCACAAGCACCCACCCCTTCCTCAGGTCCAGGGATATCTGTCTGTTTCATTCAATTCCCTACCCCCCCCCCCCCCTCCCTACCCGTCAACTTTTCATGCTTTGAAACGATGCATTGTCCACGCTGTCTATCACGCATCGTGTCTAGTATGAACAAGAGAAATAAGAATATAAATTTGTATCAAATAGAATAACCTTTAGAATGCCCACTGCCCTCTCGCGCACCTTCCTTCAAAAGACGCTGGTTTTAATTGATCTTGATGCTATAGGTCAATTGCACTTGTTAAGAGGTAAAAAGCGAGGAAGGCAAAATATTGATTTGCCATTTTTACAGATAATCCATCGACCCTTTTTTGTCGTCCTTTCTGGTTTGCTAATGGAACCTAATAATCGTAGCAAATTGAGTATTTGTGTTTGTATCTTTAAGGGGGTTGGCATTCTCTATTACTTAGTTATTGAACGTTATTTGAATGCAATATGTACGCGTTGTTGTTATTTCAAATTCCCGTCGTAAACAGGAAAATATTTTGATATGATCAATGAAATCCCAAAAAAGGGGGTAAGTGCGCAGTACACTGTAAAAATATTATTTGGTACAATTTTATCCAGCGCGAGGGTAATTATGTGTCCAACCAATTTTTGGGGCAGTATTTTAACCAGTGCGGGAAGTATATTGTCCAGACCAGCAAGGTTAACAATTAAGCAGCAATTACTTTAGCATGGGCAAAATTTCGTCACCGGCACTGGGTAAATAAAAATGCCCAAAATAAATGCCCCATTTGGTTAGACACATAATTACCTTATGGAGCATTTTACCCAATATTTTGGAGAGTACCAAGAACAAAAAAAAGGGAAGATGGATATTAAAAGGAGATTTCTTCACTATAAAAATGAAAGGTTAAGGGGTAAATTGCACTTGTCAAAAGGTATAAAGCGAGGAAGGGAAATATTGATTCCCCATTTTTACAGGTAATCCATCCACTCTTTTCGTCGTCCTTTAAATCTAATTTGCTTCAATCGGTTGCCTAGCTTAGCCGGGGTAATAATAATAGCAGTGCCTTTTTAAAGCGCCATGAGCACCGAAAGATGGACCTGTGCGATGTATAAGTAGCCCCCATTACCATTATTATTATTATTATTTGCTAATGGAGCCCAGTAATCATTTCAAATTGAGTATTTGTATTTATATTTTTAATATATTTTAATACCCCTCAGCCCCTTCTAAAGACTCTGAGGAGTATCAGCCTTGTAATTGTGGATAACGTTGTCACTCCTCGACCCTTTTCCACTCTTTTCCATCTTTTTCGCCTTTTGTGTTTTAAAGCATTGGCGTGCAACTGATATGATAATGTCCCTAAAGAGATACTTCAGTTAAAAGACATGACATCACATGAAAGTTCCCCCCCCCCCTCCAACATCCGCTATGAAAATACCCAGGTGCCGCCCCCGTCTGTCTCTGATTGGTTGGTTTCTATTTTTACAATATATCCATCTTCTACTCGTTAGTGAAACGAGTTGCAATCGCCTTCATTCAATCATCGCAATCCTCACAAAGCAGTCGGCACAATTATTAAACCATCAGCGGTGCATTGGTTGACGTTGACAAAATGGGGGCATTTATTCCACGCACTTAGAAGGGATTTATCCGAATCAATAAGGAATGGATAACTTCAAGAGCTTCCAATAGATGACCGCCTTACACGTCGAGCCGGAAAAGTAGACGGTGTTTTAACAACTCTTCAATCAGAAAACCGTCGTCTGCGTTCGGCTGCTTTTATCCCGGCGCCCAGAGGAGAACATGCTCATCGCTCGCAAGAGGTTTCATTTGGCATGAAACCTAATTCAAATGTTTACCAATTTTAAACTCGTTTCTCTTGCTACTTCTCTTCATTCGGCCGAAGCGTTGGGTGATAGTTACTAAACTGAGTGGTGATATCGACAGATTGTCTTCGTAACAGACATAAAATGTGTCTATATACGTAATCCAATTCCATGGCCTATTTCTAAATTGTGCTTAAAAATGAATGGATTACAGGATAGCTTGCAGTTTATGAATTTTAAATAGAAGATCGTTTTACATGTTGAGCTGGCAGTTTGTTTTATATGGTGAGTTTCTAATCATAAAATATGTTCTTTTTAATCTTATCTGAGGTTTTCACCCCCCCCCCCCTTCACTTGCCCCTACTAACAGTCCATCACTAATTAATCACTAATTAATAATTAGTCCGTGTTCAACGACTACAAAATTGGGCAGCACGATTAATTTTACAGGTTTCCCGGGATCATTCTTCCCAACCACTCTTTAATTCTCTTCACTGGCTTCCTTTTAAACAGAGAATTACGTTCAAATTACTCTTGATTGTCTACAAAACACTGAATAAACAGGCTCCACAGTATTTAAGTAATTGCTTGAATCTTTATACACCAACTAGAGCTCTTAGATCGGCCAGTGATCACCTTCGCCTCACATATTCATTAACTCGTACATTAGCTGGTGACAGAACTTTTACGGTGTCGGCTTCAAAATCCTGGAACAACCTGCCACTAATAATTAGACAGTCTCCATCATTAGCAATCTTCAAAAAGTCATTAAAAACTCATCTCTTTAATACTTTGTAGTTTTTAAAATATTACATCTTATTCATTGTAAGCGCTTTGGGCCTAATGGGAAAAGCGCAGTACAAATAATAAGTAATGATAATAATAATAATAATAATCACTAATTTGTATGAAATTGTCTGTCCTACAACTGTTATAGTCCCCTTATGTTCAATGTGTGTTCATAGTGTGTTCGCAGTGCGCTCATTGTTCACAGTCTGTTTACAGTTTGTTCATAGTGTGTTCACAGTGTTCAAAGTGTGTTAATAGTGTGTTTAAAGTATGTTCATATTGTGTTCAGAGTGTGTTCATAGTGTGTTCATAGTATGTTCATAGTGTTTTCATAGTGTGTTCATAGTGTGTTCAAAGTGTGTTTAGAGTGTGTTCAGTTAGTTCATAGTGTGTTCACAGTGTGTTCATAGTATGTTCATAGTGTGTTCATAGTGTGTTCACAGTGTGTTCAAAGTGTGTTCATAGTATGTTCATAGTGTGCTCATAGTGTTTTCTCAGTGTATTCATAGTGTGTTCATAGTGTGTTCATAGTGTGTTCATAGTGTGTTCAAAGTGTGTTCATAGTATGTTCATAGTGTGTTCAAAGCGTGTTCATAGTGTGTTCAAAGTGTGTTCATATTATGTTCACAGTGTGTTCAGAGTGTGTTCATAGTGTGTTCACAGTGTGTTCACAGTGTTTTCATAGTGTGTTCATATTATTTTCACAGTGTGTTCATATTATGTTCACAGTGTGTTCATAGTGTGTTCATATTATTTTCACAGTGTGTTCATATTATGTCCACAGTGTGTTCATTGTCTGTTTACATTTTGTTCATAGTGTGTTTATAGTGTGTTCATATTATGTTCACAGTGTGTTCATATTATTTTCACAGTGTGTTCATATTATGTTCACAATGTGTTCATAGTCTGTTTATAGTTTCTTGGTAGTGTGTTTATAGTGTACCGATATTGGTGATGGCAAGCCTTTATTTTGGAGTAAAGGCCAAATTAGTTCCAAATTGTAGCCCACCATTCGATTGATATGACGTCATTACGACTAGATATTAAATTCGGATTTATTCTAAGAAGGATGATAGCATAGTCGCAGATTTGGACATTGGTATTCGTACGATTATTTTGAACATACACAGTATGATATCCTTTGTCTCAATGTTAGTATCAAATTCTACTATGTTTTATTCCAAACTTGGGTCGCAGACCAATCGTTTAGGTTCGCGGTGGCATTTGATCACAATCATATTATAACAGTGTGAATGTGATTTCGCACTATGGACACCTTAGCAGTGTGAACGTTAACAGTGTTTACATAGTGGACTCTATGCAGAAATGTGATTCACAATGTTATACACAGTGTGCATGTAATTTAACGCATTGTTCCACACTGAACACGCTGTAAACACACTGTGGACACAGTGTGAACACACTGTGAACACACTATGAACACGCTATGAACACACTATGAACATACTATGAACACACTGTGAACACACTATGAACACACTATGAACACACTATAAACACACTATGGACACATATGAACATACTATGAACATACTTTGAACACACTATGAACACACTATGAACACACTATGAACACACTATGAACACACTATGAACACACTATGAACACACTATGAACATACTATGAACACACTTTGAACACACTATGAACACACTATGAACACACTATGAACATACTATGAACACACTTTGAACACACTATGAACACACTATGAACACACTGTGAACACACTATGAACACACTATGAACATACTATGAACACACTATGAACACACTATGAACACACTATGAACACACTATGAACATACTATGAACACACTGTGAACACACTATGAACACACTGAACACACTCTGAACACACTTTGAACACACTATGAACACACTATGAACACACTATGAACATACTATGAACACACTGTGAACACACTATGAACACACTGAACACACTCTGAACACACTTTGAACACACTATGAACACACTGTGAACATACTATGAACACACTATGAACATACTATGAACATTCTATGAACACACTATGAACACACTATGAACACACTATGAATACACTGAGAATACACTATGAGCACACTATGAACATACTATGAACACACTTTGAACACACTCTGAACACACTATGAACACACTATGAACATACTATGAACACACTGTGAACACACTATGAACACACTGAACACACTATGAACACACTATGAACACACTATGAACACACTATGAACACACTATGAACATACTATGAACACACTGTGAACACACTATGAACACACTGAACACACTCTGAACACACTTTGAACACACTATGAACACACTGTGAACATACTATGAACACACTGTGAACACACTATGAACACACTGAACACACTCTGAACACACTATGAACACACTATGAACACACTATGAACACACTGTGAACACACTGTGAACACACTATGAACACACTGTGAACACACTGTGAACACACTGTGAACACACTATGAACACACTATGAACACACTATGAACACACTGTGAACACACTATGAACACACTATGAACACACTATGAACACACTATGAACACACTATGAACATACTATGAACACACTATGAACATACTATGAGCACACTATGAATACACTATGAACACACTGAACACACTCTGAAGACACTTTGAACACACTGTGAACACACTATGAACACACTGTGAACATACTGTGAACACACTATGAACAAACTATGAACATACTATGAATACACTATGAACACACTTTGAACACACTAGACACACTGTGAACACAATAGACTCACTGTGAACACAGCATGGAACACTGTTATTTTCAGTAGTAATGAAATAGCTTATATTACGCGAGATAATAATGATAATAATATTCCGCATTTATATAGCGCTTAATACATCGGAACGACGTCTCTAAGCGCTTTACAGACATATTATTACCCCGGTCATCGGATCCTTGCATGCCCGCATACAATGTATGCACCTTCTCCACTCCCTGGGGAGCATTCCAACAAGAGTTCCAAGACTCAATTGCTAGGCATACTACATATAGCTTTCACATCCTACCGGGTACCCATTTAACACCTGGCTGGAGAGTGGCAAAGTGTGGATTAACGCCTTGCCAAAGGACGCTAGGCCATGGTGGGATTCGAACACACGACCCTCTGATTACAAGGCGAGAGTCAGAACCGCTACACCACGACGCTTCCACAATATCTCAATAACTTAAGCTGTTTCCTTTGAAGAAGCCATGTACATAACGACCTTCTTTTGTTATTTTTCTTTTATAATTAGGCGGGGTTTTCTCACTCAGAATAGCAATCTTTTGTAATCTATTTTTTTGTAGTGATGTAAATAGTCACGTTTACAGTCACATGTTTGTAAATTTTCCCTTTCTAAAAAATGTTGATTTGAGTGCTGTCCATTGTTCCACCCCTTCTCAATATCACAGAAGACCCCTCCCCCTCCCCCTCCCCCCTCTCTCTCACTCTCTCTCAATCTCTGAGGCATATAAATCATAAACTTATCACGATCGCATAACACCTCTATATTAGAACACATCATTCTTTAAAGGTTACGGGGTATTGGATATCATATCTCTCGTTTTAATTTGTTTGCACTGAAAATATATGCTTTTCAATGATGAAGTGTCAATATTGCCCCACGGGGTTTTCGAGAAAAAAAGTGCAAAGGCGGGATGCGAACCGTGTCCAGATTTGAATAAGGCATACTGATTTTAGTCAAGATAACGGGACGGTATGAAAATGCATGAATACATTGTATCATCTAGATGGCTTTTGATGCTAATGGCGCATCGTGGGGTCTGCGCATGCGCCATCGATTCCACCATCTTCTTCTTCTTCTTCTTTCCTTGGTTGGCAACCAGTCAGGATTGACTATTTTTGCCACAGCTTTTGTTCATTTTCAGTAGCTTATTATATATTTTTTCCATTCCTTTTTTTCTCTCTCTCTAATTTGATTGGCCTATTCAGAAACAGCAACGAAAACCGTTCCAAACCGACCGATGGTTTGGTATTCGAACTAATGCAATAGCTTTGTTCGTATAAAGCTGGTTTCTTCGGTGTGAATATAACATTACCTTTTATCCAAACACTGGCATTCAGATGAGGGCAGCTCAAGGGTGTCGTGCCCCCTCCCCAACAGCAAGAAAAAATCACAATCATGGGGAAAAGAAGAAAAGGAAAGAAAAAGATAGGAAAATGTGAAATCTGATATCATGTACTGAATAGTAAGCCAAGGATCTTTCACGAAATTAGATTTATGTTTTTAAAAGTTCAAAATATATGCTCGCTCGTTTCACTATCTCGCAGTTTTTTTAGAGATAATTCCCCCCCCCCCGACCATGCCTGGCCCCTCAAATTACTTGGCTTTGCCGCTTATTACGCCACTGCATCCTTTGACTAATTGTTTTAAAAATGGTACTATAATTGGATCTTCACCACACCCCCCCCCCCCCCCACAAAAAACATCACACGTACTGCACAAACACACATATATGAACATCCAATTATAGTACCATTTTTAACGAAATATTTGTGTGTGTGTGGGTGTGTGTGTGAGGGTGTGTGTATGTGTATATATACCATGGTTACAACTGTATATCCAATCAATATCAAGGGTTCCATGTATATAAAAAAATGAATAGATAATAAAACGGACGAATGGTTTGTTTGAAATCATTTGATGCCGAAAGTCCGTGCCTTATCATTCCATCCGTGTTCCGCAGTTTCACAAAAGACAGGTGACACAATAGACATAATATGAATAGAATAATATGGTTTATTCTCCCTTCGTTTGGAACTCTGTAGGGGCGGCCGCAGGAAATCAATTTTATTCACTTAGATATTATTTTATATCATGTGTGTTTGTTTGCTTGCAGAGATGAACTACTCTTCATCACGTTGGTTGAAATTGTCGAAGAAACTCGAAAACGAGGGAGCGAAACGACCGAGCTTTTCATTGGGTCAAGTTTGTATTTAACAATTGTACACAGCAAAACCTGTGGTGTTACCCGGTGTACATAGAGGACCACACCAGTTATTTTACATCGGTGTTAAATTGGTGGTGTTACTTTTACACCTAAAGGTGTTATTACAACACCTATGGTTGTTACATTAACACTCTGGTGTTATGTTCAATCACTAGGGTGTTATTTTAACACCTCAGGGTGTGGTCCTCTTTTAACACCAATTGGACAGTTTTAACACCACAGTTTTTACAGTGTAGAATTGAAGGATTTAATGCACCCTTTCGGTAAAAAAATGTAAAGTTTTCACAATTTCGGGGGGGGCTTCCCCTGCCCCCATCCCCCACTGCGTTCGGTCATGATTGAAATGATGGCTTTCATGATGAAAACAAATACCGTAAAAGACCATACACCCACTGCATAGATAATGCCTCTAGCCTGGTCCAGACTGACTTTAACCATGTGCATCAATCAAAAAAATTTCCATTTGCAAATTGGTCCAAAAAGCCAAAATATAAAATATCTCAAACAAAAGGTCTAAATTAAGCAGCTTTTTTTAATGTGAATTCCACTTACACTCTAAAAAATGAAGTGCTAATTCAGCTCTTAAAGAGCGTGTATAGTGACTGCACTTTGGAGTGCTGATTTGTCTAGTTCAAATTTGAACGAGAAAAATTAGCACTCCGAAGTGCAGTCACTATACACGCTCTTTAAGAGCTGAATTAGCACTTCATTTTTAGAGTGTACATTTGGAGAATAATAATCATACTTAGCTACCCCAGTTTCTATTTTCGTCCACATCTTCGTGAAATTTCATGCAGCATTCGTGTGTCATGTTTTCTTGTTTTGTTCATTCTTGTTCACTTTTCTTTCTTTTGTTTCTTTATTCTTGTTTGTTATATACGTTAAAACCTTCGTCTAGACAAAATCGTTCTTGTTTGTCGTTTTATGGATTGCGTGCGTCACATTACAAAAATCAAGCTTTTGAGTGAATCCCCTTTTTCTTATATTCACATGATTTGTTGTCGATTATAGTTTATAAATAATGTTATCTACGCTTATACGTTTTCTTTGTTTGTTTAATTGTGTATCTATTTATTTCATTTCTAGCAAAAGGAATAATAGAAGTTACAAATAAAAGAAAATCGAAAGACCCATCGTCCGGTGGCCATGAATAGCCCATATAGGACACTAGTTCCCATCAAAGGTTAATAGGTTTACAAATTATGCTACCGAATGTAAATTTTGTATGAGTTTGTAACATTTTTCTGCTGGAAATGAATGCATATGAAATGACTGCGGACAGTGCGTACAAATATCTGTGCAATCTTCTAACACTTATTGAGCACCATAGTTATATTTTAAATAATAATATGTGCAAATTTGCTTGATGCTTTAAACAAATCAGCAACGTTCAGCATGTTTTCAAAGGACAATTCCCCCCCCCCCCCACAGAAGGATAATTTAAAAGGAAAGAAAATCATCCAACATACTGAAAATCTCATCTGAATATCATCATACTGAAATCTCATCTGACAATCTCATCTGAAAATCATCATCTGAAAATCATCCAACATACTGAAAATCATCTCAACATACTGAAAATCATCCAACATACTGAAAATCATACTGAAAATCTCATCAAAATTGAATGTAAAATAAGAAAGTTATGACATTTTTAAGTTTCAAGTAATTTCACGAAAACAGTTATATGCGTTATCCTGATGACGTCACCCACTCACTATTTGTTTTTTTTTATCACATGAAATATTCTCATTTTCTCCTCATAGTGATGTGAAGGGAGGATTATTTTACCCTAAATATGTGGAATTATACCAGTATATTGACATTTTATAAATAAGGTTCAGTCAAGTTGGTCCTTATCGTCAAATTTATTCATTTTTATTAAATATTTTATAATTCAACAACAAAAACCAAAAAAAAAGAGTGAGTGATGGAAATCGTCAACTCTCTCATTTGCATGTCACTGAGTTGTGCATATAACTATTTTCTTGAAAAAATGAGGGAAACTTTAAAATGTCATAACTTTCTTACTTTACTTCCGATTTCGATGAAATTTTCAGCATTATGCTTGTTGGATTTTTCTTTAATGATTCAAATCAACATTTTTCTGGAGCGTGCTTGACCTTAAGGATAGTTCACGGTTCACAAAAGGTCTCGTTACATGTGCAGCTGGAGTTGAGAAGAGATTCAAGTATTAAGTCACTTATCATGCTAGCATTTTACGAAGTTCACGAAAGGTTTTTCAGTCCTTCCAGTTATTCGAATCGCTCGATTTCCACAACGTTAACGTCTTCCGGTAATAATCATATCTTGCGGCGATAGCAGGGATAATCTTTAATCCGTCAATATTCCAAATATAATGATACTCGGGGGAAACAGCATGCAATCATCATGAATTGATTCTGTGAATCCGTAGAAAGTATACACCTAATGATAAAAGAAAGGTCTTGAAACCTTTTTTTCGCATAAAAAAGGTAGGCATGAAATTGTCCTTTTTTCAAAATTCCATTTCTGTATGACATGGAAACGAAAATTCAAGTAAAAATTAATTTCAGAAAATAGTAATAATAGAAAGTAGCAAAAATGATTGTCATGTTTTGTTGGGTTATTTTTACAACTATCATGAGTAGTAGCTTATTTGACAACCTTTTTTATTTAGTTTTCATCAGATGACCTAATGTCTTTTTCTTTTGGGCATTTACAAGCGCGTCCTTTTTCCCTAAACACCCTAAAGCGAAAAATACTTAGGCATTATGAGATAGTTTCAAGCAATGGCAGATCCAGGGAGCACAGTAGGCCACCCCTCCCCCCCCCCGCCTTGTGAAGCAAAATTAAAATAGTAAAATAAAAAATGTCATTAAAACAGCAGTGTGCCCCCCCCCCCTTGCAAGTGATGACCTTTTTTCGCTTGTCAATTTTTTTTCGGGGACGAAATATCCTACCTTTTTTTGCTTGTCGATGTTTTCGTAAGAAAAAAATGTGCCCCCACCCTTTGGAAAATACTGGATCCCCCTGGTTACAAGAGCCTTCATCCCTCGCAAAGCATAAAGATACCATCCCCTGCCGTACGTCATACTGATGCCATACCAACGAAATTCTTAAAGTAGAAATATATTGAAAATCGTAAAACTGGAGAATCATATATCACAATAAAGGAGAAAATAAGGAGAACACGATGGTGTACATCATTTATCATGGAGACGGATGAAACTCAGTTAATTGATAGTTTAAAGTTCTCTCTCTGAATGCTTCAAACACGCAGAATTACGTCTGCGAAATTGGGGATTTTTTATGACGTCACTGTCTGTACGAGAGGCGTGATTGGCTCTCCCACGTGAAGCTCCACTTGCATGCAAAACCTGTTGCAAGGGTACATTTTCTCCACATTGTCACTGAATACTTCGATCCCGAAATGATCGAAAGAAAACCCAGAATTTTATCTAGATTTGGATTTTCAAATTGATGATTTTGAGATGAAGAGAATGATGATGAAGTGAAACAACACAGTGCCGTAGTTGGAGGTAAATTGGGGGAATTACGCCGATGATGATGATGATGAAAATTCAACTTGCAACACAATCACAAGTAAAGTCATGTACATACCGATTCGCTACCAATTCATGCTGCTGGAAGTGCTAGCTACACCGCGCGGGCCAAATTGAATTCATGCTGAACATGAATAACCACATCCAGACAGTCTATCATAAGAAGGAAAATGATATAACTGTACTTACAAACAAGTGAATAATCCGAACCTGAAGGCAAATCAACTCAACGAATAGTACCAGACGATATGGCATATGCACTGACGATAAACTTCATGTGGCTGGATAGATTGTCACTCGTTCTGTTAGATGTAACTTTTATCTCATTAATTTGACAAAATTACGAAACTCCGGGAATTATTATTCTATATAAAAATATAGTAACATCTCTTATCATTTTTTGAATTACGATAAAACCTGTTTTGAAGGAAAACGTTGAGGTATATTAAAATTAGATGTAAAAGATCATCCCATCATGCGTAGCATTATGTGATCGTAAACAAACCATCACAACAACACATGCCGTATTGTTTGCTCGCCTTGGCTGAGACTGAGAGAATAGATCTATGCAGGTGTTGCACAGCTCTCAATCAGCAAGGAAGGAATACGTGCATGTTTGCGATGGTTTGTTTGCAATGACATACAAGCTACGCATGTTGGGGGGGGGGATTTAAAAGTAATTTTAGTTTATCTCAACGTTTTCCTTCAAAAGAGGTTTTATCGTAATACAAAAAATAATAAGAGATGTTACTATATTTTATATATATAAATAATTCCCCGAGTTTCGTAATTTTGTCAAATTAATGAGTTACAAATTACATCTAACAGAACGAGTGACAATCTATCCCAGGCCCAGCCACATGAAGTTTATCGTCGGTGCATATCGTCTGCTGCTATTCGTTGAGTTGATTTGCTTTCAGGTTAATTCGGATTATTCACTTGTTTGTAAGTACAGTTATATCATTATTTTCCTTCTTATGATAGACTCACTCTGGATGTGGTTATTCATTTTCATGGATTTAATTTGGCCCGCGCGGTGTACGTATAGCTACCACTTGTAGCAGCAGCTGCATGAGTTGGTAGCGAATCGGCATGTACATGACTTGTGATCGTCAGGCAAGTTGAATTTTCATCATAATCATCGGCATTGTTCCCCCATTATTTACCTCCAACTACCTCACTGTGTTGTTCACTTCATCATCATTCTCTTCATCTTTAAAATCATCAATTTGAAAATCCAAATCTAGATAAAATTCTGGGTTTTCTTTCATTTCATGATAGAAGTATTCAGTGACAGTGTGGAGAAAACGTACCCACGCAACAGGTTTTGCATGCAAGTGGAGCTTCACGTGGGAGAGCCAATCACGCCTCTAGTACAGACAGTGACGTCATCAAATTCCAGTCAATTCAGAGACCGATGCGAGGCATATTTCGGAGGGGCATTTTAGCGTTTCTTAATCGGCGATTTTCACCTTTTTGTATTATTTTCGGTATTTTTGAATGACCCACTGATGATCCCCACATCATTACCTTTCCATTGATATATAATAAGACCACATTCATAATCAATATATTTCTCCTTTAAGCCAGGCATGGTCACACCGCCCGAGCGTTGTTGGAGCAGTCGTGGAGCGGAGAGAAGAAAATCATCAACGCTCGCTCCCGTTCACCATTTTCGATTTCGATTGTTTGTATTTTGTTTTCGATTTCTGTTTTTTATTTTTTCCCCAATTTTGTGAGCGAAATTCGACCCCCTCTCCCTACCGCTCCAACAATGCTCGGGCGGTGTGACCATGCCTTTAACTTAGAATGTCATCACCATTTTCAATTTATTTCTCAACCCCTTTTCACAGTGTTTGATAGCCGTAAGACGATGTCAGGCTTTCGCTTTAGGAGCATTGCGGCTGCATTTTGTGGAAGACGGTGCTAAACAGTGAAAATCTTCCCGCTAATCAGACAAGTAGTAAGTACCCAGTAAATGTATTTGGTGTGTTGCAGGGATACATTTGCAATCAATTGCAAACTTCTCTGCAATAACAGTTGATATCAATATACACTGCTTGTTGCAAGAAACAGATTGGCAGTCTAGTGCAAATTTCAAATTATTTGCAAGTCAATCAATTATTGATTAGAAACAATGTGTATTAAGCCCTTCATAATGTTGTTTATCATTTTCATTATTATTCCGATTAGAGGACTCAAAATAGTCTTGTAATTGATCGCAATTTTCTTGCAGTGCCTCCCCCCCCCCCCCCCTCGCTACGGTAAGTGATACCTCCTTTTACTTACCCTAAACCATATAAACAATAACATTTTACTAAGGTATTTTTACATAACCATGGCAACGGAACAAACTCGAGAAGCTTGCTTTCAAGTTTCGTTTCGCCGTGACGTGAGATGTCATCAGGATCAATATTCGTCAAATTTCAAAATAATAATCACTGACCAAAGAACACTCGACCATGATTAGAACAACGGAGTATCAATAAGCTTGATTGTGGATATGGCGCCCTTTTCTCTTTGGTTCGTCTATTGTCGAGAAGGGGAAAGCACAAATGAGAGAAAGAGTTGAGGGATGAAATAAGGAAACAAAATTGAGACCTATGGGATACAAGTACACTGTTAGAAAAAATAGAAGAAGTTCCTGCAGCAGAGTCTCGAGAACACCTGTAATCTTACCAGATTGTGTAAAATTACAGGAAATTGTTAATTGATGTATGGAATCTTACAAATTTCCTTGAATAAAACACCCTTTTCCCCTTTTTAAACAGACCTGTTCTGTTAAATTGCAGAAAAATTCTTGTTTTATGAATTTACAGAATGATTATTACGCAATTCGGTAAGATTACAGGTGTTCTCGAGACTCTGCTGCAGGAACTTCTTTTATTTTTTCTAACAGTGTAATCGTTTATAAAATAGAAGAACATAATCTTAGTTTGTACCTTTTACTTTGTTGTAAAGTACATAGACCTCATTACTTTTAGTGACGTCAAAGTGATTTGATGGAAAGTAGACCGGCTACATTGAAAGACACAATTGAGGGCGCTAGATATGGCATATCGCTCCCTTCGGGAGCTTACGTATACGTAAGATCGTATCTCTGTGGCATATCGCGTAAAATTTATAAAAGGTTGCGAGCGAGTTAAAATTTCGACATTTGTATTACAAAATTCTACATTGCGATAGACTTTAACATAATGTTTAGAAAATAATATCATAATATTCCACACTTCTCTCTTTCCTTTCCTCCTCTTTTTCTTGGTGGTGATTTTTTTCTTGGGGTCAAGAGCCCTCTCCATCTGTACGCCAGACAAGACAAGACCTTTTCACTTGTTTGATTTTTAGAGATAATTTAAGTAAATCAATATACATTTATATTTATCACTTTATATTTACATGTGTTTGTCATTCGGGAAATATGACATTTAACATCATCAGAGCGCAGGTCGATGCATGACGCTGATTTTACACAATAATCATGACAAATTTTGACACATCATGAAGAGGTTTTGGGTCGTTGTCGAAAAATATTGGCGCGAAATTTTAAAGCGTGAAGAACAAACTGCCAATTATGAATACGTTGGCAAACTGCGGAGAACACCTCATTGGAAACATGATGATTATGAAAAGGGGAGGGGAGTGTTGTGTTGTATGGAATCTGGGGGAGAGGGCGTCCGTTTACCGAGCAAATATTTGCCCCCTTCACGTAATGAATGGAAAAGTTTGCCCCCACCATCGATTTTTCTCTTACGATGGATTGTAGTTTAATGAGATGTGTTTTCGAGGTGATGGTGATGATGTTTACACGAGGGTCTTTTGAGGAGCCAGTGAATAGAAGGCAAGGCGAAAGTTCGAGTGGGGATTTGATAGAGTTAGCTTCTTACGTTGTAACAGTGATTGTAATCACTGGCGAAGGTAGGTGGGGGTAGGGGTCGACCACCCCAAAGATCTTTTAATTAGTAGAAAGAAAGAAAGAAAGTTAAGTTATAGAAATGAGAGGCTGGGTCGTGGGACGACATTACACCCCCTTTGTTCAATAAAAACAAATGGCATCATCTTTCAGTTCTCTTACGCATATTTCGAAGCCGCCCCTGATCCCACTCTATATCTTGCCCCTCCCACTTTCTATCTCCCCCTCTCTCTCCTTTCCTCTTTCTCCCTCCCTCAAACACACTCCTACACACTCTCCCTCACGCACATTCTTTCTCCCCTCCCTCACACACACTCCCCCTCTCCCTCACACACTCTCTCTCCCTCCCACACACACACACTCTCTCTCTCTCTCACTCCCTTTATACATACACTCCAACACACACTTTCTATCTCACTTCCCTCGCACACGCTCCCACACACACTCTCTCTTCCACCCCTCTCTATCTCTCCCTCTCTCTTACTCTTTCTAAAAAAGAAATATAACGGTAAATAAAACATAATGGTATAGGATGCAGGTGTATGCGATTGCTTCCAGGGCACGGTGTATCAATAATAACTACTTTCTTGCTTTTGGCTGATGGAGCGTTAGATTGGTTAGGAGTCCGCGTATGAAGGGGGTTTGCATGTGATGCATAGGGAGAGGGGGGTATCAACCCTTACCAGAGCCTGATGGATGCCATTTTGTCAGAATTACACACGTGAATCATCATTGCAAGATTTGAATGTATACATTTTTAATCAATGTGATTCTGTCAACCATTATTTTTTTTTACATTTAGTCATTTCAGTAGTAGGCCTACCCACCTGCCACCAACGATCATTCTTATAAATGGATGTGAGGACAAATTTCAAGATAAAAATCTTTTCGTATAGCGCAAGAAAAAAAACAGCAAGTTATTTTTAAGCATCTTCGATCGTCTTTTATTTTGCATGCAAGTAAAACGGTTGTTAAATACTGCCCTCGTCGGTAGGGGCATGTCACTTAAACACCTGCTCCTCCAGCAGAGAAAAATTAACTTTTAAAAAGAGAGAGAAAGAGAGACTCGATGTGAATCATTCGTTCTGATAGTTCTTTTGTAAGACCAAAGTGAAATTGTAAAATATTGGAGAAAAGTCGGGTTGATTTTGTAAGGGGAAGGGAAAGATAGGGGAGAGTGAAGGGCGAATATTTGGGGTGGAGTTTTTTTTATCTTATATTGTCCAGTTATATCATCTTTTGTTACTTCACCAGATCAAGCTGGTTTGTGGTCAGCACTTCCCCATTCTGACTTTTCCTCCTTTTAATTTGTTTTTTTACTTATTACATGTATTTCGTCTTGTCTTGTACTGTCCTGTCTCTTGTTTTGTATTGTATCTTGTTTTGTCTTGTCACTCCCTTTTTCTTTCTACTTTTTCTTCTGTCTGTATTGCGCAACATATCCTTCGCAGCGAAGACCTCTTTGTGTGAATTAATAGCTAGCTTTGCACTTATTCTGTAATTATGATTTCGACCTTTTTATTCCTTCTCTTTTTTCTTTCCTGTACATAAACGCATATAAGAATAAGTCGACTATATTTTCTTCATTTCCAAGGGGGAGCCACACTTTACAAGCTTTGCTTTTTAGTGCACCCCCTCATTTCCATTTATGCTCAATATTGTACTGTTTATCACACTGTAAGAATGCTCGTCTGTAAAATTGTACTTGTATTACTTTATATTACTTTGTATTATGTTTTGAATGGAAATGGAATAAAGAACTGAATTGAGGGAAGGCGGGGCTATAGGGAGACAAATCATAAAGACGAAAAGATGTGTGTTTAAGGTCTTCATCGCATAATAGGATGAGTAGGCCAACAATTACAAATCAAAATCATGAAATTTACATCATCGATGTTATATCACATTAAAAGACAATGTGATGAAATAAATCTTTAATCTTATCACTGTTTACATGGTTTAGTTCATAGAATCACAATACAACATTATTCAACGCCCTTTATAAAGCATAAACAGTTATAATATCTCAAAAGCAATAAAAATATTATCCAAAATAACAAATCGTGGTTTCATACATGATAAATAATCACAATGCAAAATCAATCATCATTCTAACGCAAGGGGAGTTAGAGGGCGGGATGGGGGAGAGGGGCAAGGATGTCGATTGAGAGAATCAGTGGCGTACCTAGGATTTTCCACAGGGGGGGGGCAAATTCGTCCGCCCCAAAAATTGACAAGCAATAAATTTTTTTTTTTTAAAAGGCTTCAACAACAAAAATAGGATTTCGTTTTAGAAAAAAAGGTGTCTTCAAGCTTGTCAGGGAGGGGGGCGGGGATACGTCCTTTGCATGGGTTGTGACTCGTCAGATGGGAAGACTGCCCCCCCCCCCCGTAGGTACGCTAGTAGAGAGAAGGGATAGAGGGAAAAGTAACATTTCAGAGCGTGGCATCATATTGATATGGATTGGTTTTCTGTGAAGGGAAACCGGAAGTGACAGGTGAAGCAAGCTTTTCCTTCTTGAATCTTTATTCTACGAGCAACTATTTTATACTTAGGAAAGAAAAAAAACTACGGTGGGTAGAAAAAGAAGAATGATTTTTTCCCACTTTGGCTGAAGGTGTTGATTTTTACCACGAATTGGTGATTGGTATAGGTCGAAAATAACGATATGTATTTTGACAAGATCTTCATTAAACCATTACGCATATTTTGAATAAATCATGAATGTTACCCGTTTAGAAGGGTATAAACTCTTTACTTTGTTGAACATAATTTGTACAGAAGTGAACACCTTTTCATATCTAGCTTTTCATTCATCATGATTTTTTAATTTCTGTGCCAAAACAATGATAGACGCAAACTACCTAGCTGTCGAATAACAAACCGAACCACATAATTGTTAGTTTATTATGTAAAAGCGATTATCACATTTGACTCAAAATCATGTTTCCATCTCTTCTTGTTATTATTATCTAGATTTACTCTCGGCCAATCAAATGCGCTGGTTTTAGTGGCTTATAACATCTGTCGGTTACAATCACTGACCAAAACTTTTTTGTGTTGCGGGCCCTAGGTCAAACGATGTCAGTGGCTTGCCGGCTTTACCCCTGACTAAAAATAAAGTTATTTCAAGTGTTTGCATAAAGGAACTTAATAAAAACTCGCCTGCCCCGCCCATACCACTTCAACTGGCATACATTACCGCTTGATATGACCTACTTTAAACCAAGATAATCAATTTCAATTTTAGAAACCCCTTTCCAATGTTCTATCGCGACCTCTATAGTCCAGGATAGAAGAGGCATAACCTTGTTTATTTATATATACAATATTTTTTCATGGTTTCTTGTCAATTCGAGAGTGCTGATTACGAATCTGGATGATGCCACTCGTGTAACCTTGAGCATTTTCCGCAAATTGGCAAAATCCAATATGGCCGCCAAAATATGCAAATTACCCATGAAAATCATAAAATTGTCCGCACATTGGCTGTGAAATGCATGAAATTGTGTGGCAGGAGTGAAATACAATCTTAAAAAATAATTTTTGACAAAATATTTATTTTCCTGATATTCAAAATGGCCGCCATAGGCCATTGTATACACTATCATGTACAATATGAATAGGGAAAACTAATTTTCACAAAAATGAGCACTAAACTGCAAAAAATCGCGATGTATGAACGAAGTAATATATGCAAGTCATCATTATTAACGAGATATATCATTTATAATGTCATATATGAGAACATTGCTGTATTTTGATATCTAAAATAGCCGCCACTGGCCCAAACAGTATTGCGTGCAATGGCAATGGGGCCCAAAAAATTCACAAGAGTAATCACTAAAAGGCTTATTATGAAGATTAAACAGGTGGAATAATGACTATAAACATAATTATTAACGAAATATATTATTAATATGCCATGTATGTGGTGAATGTTGTATTTTGATATTCAAAGTGGCTGCCAAATACCCTAAAAATATTATGCACAATGAGAAATGGGAGAAAAGAAATCACAAGACTGAGCGCTAAAATGCATATATATGTGATAAATTAATTGGATACTGTCTAAAAACGTATTTTCTAACGAAATATATCATTCAGGTTTCAAGTTTGTGTTGAATACTGTATTTCGACTTTCAAAATGGCCGCCATCGACATGAACTGTATTATGTACAATGCAAAGTGGGAAACCAATATTCACAGGAGTGAGCACCATAAATACACGAAATAGTGATCTATGAGTAAAATATTGTCTGAAAGCATAATTTCTATTAAGATATATCATTTATTCTGCCAGTTAGTGAGAAATACGGTTATTTTAAAGTCAAAATGGCCGCTACAGTCCCTTACGGTATTATGCACAATATGAATGGGAACAAATCATTTCAACAGAATTTGGCTTTGCTTGGTCAAATGGTGATGTATGAGTGGAATGTTGTTTGAAAACATGATTTATAACAAAATATGTTATATTTTATGTAATGTAGGTGATAAATACTGTATTTCAACTTTCAAAATGACTGCCATATGCCCCTTTTGTGAGCATTATTTGTCTCCACCCAAATTGTATATTATACGATAAGTGCCTATGGTGGCCATTTTTAATTTAAAAATGTAGCATTTATCACTTTAATTACACAACATTATGATAATATATCGTTAGAAACTATGGTTTTAGACAATAATTCACACTTACATCACAATTCACAATTATATGCAATATTTAGAGTCAAGCAAAACCAAATTCTGTCAAAATTATATGTCCCATGTTACAATGTACACAATAATTTTAGGACCTATGGCAGCCATTTTGGATTTCAAAGTACAGCATTCATTACCTCCACCATGTCCACGACCAATATGTGATGTTTTTAGTTAGAAATTATGTTTAAGACAATATCTCTACTCGTACATCACAGTTATATGCATTTTATGATTCTCACTCTTGTGAAAATTAGTTTCCCTGTTTGCATGTTACATAATTTAGTTATCGGGCTTGTAGAGGTTATTTTGAATGTCAAAATACATTATTTATCACCAATATGGAAGAAGAAATGTGATGATTAAAAAAAATGTTTTCAAATAACGTTTTACTCATACAACAGGATTATATGGATGTCATAGTCAAGCATATCCAAATTCTTACCATATTATATGTCCCAATTCACATTGTAGATAACACTGTTAGGGCCTATAGGGGCCATTTTGAATTTCTTAATACAGTATTTATCTCCTGCATGACAAAAGAAATGATATGTCTTGCTATAAAACATGTTGTCAGACAATATTTTACTCATAGATCACAATTATATGCATTTTACGTTTCTTACTCGTGTGAAAATTAGTTTCTCCATTTGCATTGTACATGATGAATATAGGGGCTTTGGCGGCCATTTTGAATTTCAAAATACAACATTTATCACATAAATGGCATATTTACAATGATGTTTTTAGTCAGTATTCCACTCGTTTATCTTAATAATATGCATTTTAATGCTCAATCTTGTCATTTTTTGGCCCCGGCCATATATTGTGAGGCCATTGTACATAATACTCTTTGGGCCAGTGGCGGCTATTTTTTATATCAAAATACAGCAATGTTCCCATATTTGACATAATAAATAATATATCTCTTTAGTAATGATGATTTACATATATTACTTCGTTCATACATCGCGATTTTTGCAGTTTAGTGCTCATTTTTGTGAAAATTAGTTTTCCCTATTCATATTGTACATGATAGTGTATACAATGGCCTATGGCGGCTATTTTGAATATCAGGAAAATAGATATTTTGTCAAAAAATATTTTTTAAGATTGTTTTTCACTCCTGCCACACAATTTCATGCATTTCACAGCCAATGTGCGGACAATTTTATGATTTTCATGGGTAATTTGCATATTTTGGCGGCCATATTGGATTTTGCCAATTTGCGGAAAATGCTCAAGGTTACACGAGTGGCATCATCCAGATTCGTAATCAGCACCCTCGAATTGACAAGAAACCATCAAAAAATATTGTATATATAAAAAAAACAAGGTTTGGTCAATTTTCTATGGGGCCTATCCTGGACTACTACCCGAACAATCAATCGCCTCCGTTCACTTGTTAGCCCCCGGACCTTTCAAAAGAAGGAATAGTCAAAGATGTATGTTGTAGAACTCGGGTGTTATCATTTCATAGGATTAGCACCTATTGAATGAGCGTTGGACTGGATCAATTATTAGATGATGTATTGGTGTGAATCTTCATTAATTATGGATGGAGCGCCTTTGAAAGGTGTTGCCTAGCAACGGAGGACGCTTTTTTTCGGCAGCCGAAGGGTAGGGAAAGATTGCATGATGAAGTCAACGTTGTATGTTATTATTCCGGAGGAGATAGCAATCATCATGGTCATGCTTCTATTCAATTAAATATGATGAGATGAGATTTCAGGCAGCGCCTCGGCGTATTGTTTTTAAGGGGTGCGGTTAAACTCGACCTAATGTTAGCTTGATTTGTTTAAATCCTGTGTATTGCTTTGGTAAAGGGTCAATAATGTGATTGATAATCGAATATCATCTAATATGACAGTCTTACTGAAGCGTAGAGACCGTTAGATATTTTTCCAACTGCACTTCTCTGAGAAAATTTCAAATATTCAAATCTTGGATATATAGCGCCCTCTCTCGGCGATGCTTGTTTTAAATTTTAAAAAAATGGGCATTCAAGCACTTACCTTATAAATTTAGTGATTAGATATCCAAAAGTTACAGACAAAGAACATATCTTGAAAGTTTCAGCCCATTCCATGATTTGGAATAGGATTTAATTGAAAGACAAAAACACACAGATATTTTAATTTGATCGGGTGACCCGATCAAGTTAAATTTCCATGTAAAATCGCAAAATTTATCCTGTAAAACACATTTTCATTTCATATCCTCCACATCATAACTGTTATAGGGCATATCCATTCATATTAGCTAGCAATGAATTGGAACAGTGATAGGTGCATTTTGGTGATTTACCAAAACTATACACAAGCTTTAAAGGACAGATCCACTCCAACATCAATAGTCGACTTGAATGGGGAGAGCACAAATCAACAAGCATAACACTGGAAATTTCATCAAAATCGGATGTAAAATAAGAAATTTATGACAGCTTAAAGTTTTTTGGGGGATTACAAATTTTGATTTGAATGAAATTTTCAGGTTGTTTTTGTTTGATTTTTCGGTATGGTATTTAAATCAACATTTTTCTGGTATGGACCAGACCTTTATTGAAATAGGTCCTAGTGTAGAGAGATACAAAATTATTCAAGCGACCTCTTTCTTTCTTTTGTCTTCCCTTTTCACTTGAAAATACATAGTGGTGGTCTTCCCTAACCTGCCCTCTGTTACACTAAAGTCATGCATTACCGATTAAGCAAGTATTCCGAGGATATAAACTTATTTTGAATGTCTTGGCCTGTTTTATGTTTCTCCCTTTAAGTATAATTACAGTTTTTTCTATCTCCTTTTTGGTCGAGTTTCAGAAAGCGCCCACTGATGTGTTGACCCCCCCCCATGAAAGTGACGTAACGATGGAAAATAATGGTGTAAAAACAGTTTGAGGCCGATAAAGATAGATATGGTTCGCTCTTTTGGAAAGATATTGAGCGAACGAAGCGAGTGAGCAATAAACCACACAGTAAAAAAATATATAACGCTGTTTACTACATGAACCTTATAGTAATTGTTTAAACGGTTTAAACAAGTGTTTAAATCTTAAGCAACAAAGTTTAATTTTCAATATCGAATCTTCAATAAATTAAACATGATTGTATAAACGGTTAAACAAATACTGTAAGGTTCATATAGTAAACAGCGTTGTATAATATCTTAAACAGCGTTTTTACTGTGCAGGTTTCTGAAATACTGAATACTATCAAAGTTAGCATGCAAGAGAAATCGAATTAAGGGAAATGATTATGATAAAAATGTTCAGGTTGAAAATACAATAATATCGTTTTCACTACAATTTTGTGCATATTTTAGAGGTCTGAAGACATGGAAGAGAGGGGCTGAAAAATTCCCACGATCACGAATATAGGCTTAGATCAGAGTGTCTCTTAATCCACCCCCCCCCCCCCTGGCTTCTCGATACACCGGACCTTCTTTTTTTTCGATAGTATACCAAATACAGGGGCGTATTTCTCCGGTTGATGTGGAATTGTTTATTCAAACGCTTTGAGAGCCATGTAAAATGGCAGAAACACGATAATAAAATGATGAATTCTTGCATTCTTTAAATGAATCACTGTGGGCTCTGCTTGCCCAATTTAAAGCATGTAAAATGCTAGAAATCGTAATTATTATCCTTGTGCCTCTAAACCAAAACGATGCGCCCTATTTGCACTGAAGAATTTTAAAACAAGCATCATACAAAAATATCCAAACAAATTATAAAATATTAATTGTATCTTTGCATGTTATAAACCTTGCGCCCTATAAAATATAATTGTAGCCTACACAAAAATTCCTGCAGCAGAGTCTCGAGAACATTTGTGTAAATTTACAGAATTATGGGTATTTGGTATAATCTTACATATTTATTCTAATAAAACTGTTTCCTTTTTTTAACAGACCTGTTCTGTAAACTTGTAAAATATCTTCCTGATATATCAATTTACAGAATGATTTTGTTGATTCTTTTTGTAAAATCTGGGAGGCGGCTATGTTTTTCTGTATCTTCTGTTTTTCTCTAAATATTAATTGCGTCTATAAAAGAGTGTAACATCTCTGATAAAAGGGATATTTATACAATTTAATTGTAACTCTGAATGATTTCCACAGACTTGCAGTCACCATTTGTACCTTTTATTATATGTGGATTCCAATATACTTTTGTGATTGATTTGTTAGATATCGTTAAACATTGTTGGTAGATAGTATTTGATCGATCGATGTAGGTCATTAAATTTTGTGCTTGAGTTGCAAAGCTCAACATTATCTGGGCTAAATCAATAAGTACACCAATGGATATTGCCTATATACCACACTCTCCAGAGCTGTTGGTTGAGGAGAGAATGCGCACTTTAAGGCCCCTGGGGCCTGTTGCAGAAAGAGTTACAATCAATCGCAACTCTAAAAATCATGCGCAATTTGATTTTCGACCAATCAACAACGCGCATTTGGGACTTGCGCATGATTTTTAGAGTTGCGATTGATTGCAACTCTTTCTGCAACGGGCCCCTGGTCACTTAAAGTGCGCATTTACTCTCTTCAGTGCTATAGTGCTAGTTTAAGTAACTGGCTTGATTCCATTCAAATACTCTTTAATTTTCTTTGTTTATTTTGTTTTACTGTTTATTATTTTGCTGTCATTATATTGCATTTGTTATATTATTGATAGGATTATCCTACACTGGCGGCATCAATAACATGAATAAGGGGGAAATAAAGACAGAGTTTCAAACCAGGAGGGGCTATATTTCTTATTTTTGTGCGAGAGAGCTCATCGACCGTGCGAAGAAAATTGTAAAGTGGTATTTTAGTGCAATGACGGCCTGAATATCTACTCGATGTTTTGACAGCGTTTGGGTTACTGCAATAGCTGCTTTTCTGTACTTCTTTTGGATATGGGCAAACAATTCTGAATAAGGGGCAAATGACCGCCCCCCCCCCCCTCTGAAATCATTTTCTCTGCAACTGTATATACTATCTCGCTGAATACACTATAGCAATTGAGCACGATTTGTACGGGGGGTCCCAGCTCCCTATTTTCCTCCTTTTTTTCCTTGACCCCCCCCCCAAAAAAAAAAAAATGATAATAATAAAAATAACAATAACAATAATGATAATAAATAAATAAATAAATAAATAATCATATCCCTCCAGCTGGAGGCGAAAATGAAACACAATTTTTGATTATTTCTAGGATCATGAAAAATATGTTTGTTTGTTGTTAATGTGATAGATTTCTTTTCATGTGTATACAATGTATTCATGAAACATTTGACTTATTTGAAATACTTAATCATTGTGTCACGTATACTCGAACGGGAATCCAATTGAAACGTCGCAAGTCAATAGCCCTCCATAGTCTACAAATCCACATTATAAATTAATCTTCTTTGCGTCATATCTAATTGATCAATGCTCGCTGTCCGAAGCGTTTGTAAGAACTGAACATATCGAAATGATGAGCCTTTGTCTTTTAATTGCAGGGTACTTAATGATGATAATACGATGTTGATACGGAATGGCCCCAAGGTAAATTCTAGATAATCAAACAAACGGTGGCTATTGATCCAATGTTTAATGATTGGTCTAATCAATAGTTATATTCGATAGGATTGTTTTGTTTAAAGTGGGGTAGTTTTCACCGTTTTGTTTTTTCGAAGGACGTGTGAAATGAAGCAAGACCCACTCACGCCTTTCCTTAGAAATACCCCAAGCTATCAATGACCTATTCTCACTGATCTGACATCGATAATTAGTCCTTCTGTCCATATTAAAAGCATGACCGTTTCATACTGACCCCCCCCCCCAACAGAAAAACAAAGACAGAAAGAGAACATAACCAAGATAAATGAATAAGTAAATAAATAAAGATAGATGGATAGATAGAGAGATAGATAGATAGATAGATAGATAGAGAGAGAGAGAGAGATAGATAGATAGATACATAGATAGATAGATAGATAGATAGATGAATAAAACTTTTTCAGGATTATCAGAATGATTGTGATGTGAAGGTGATGATTATTGATGAAAATAATCATGGTTATGATTGTGGTGATGGTGGTACTACATGGTGGTGGTGATATGATGGAAGTGATGGTGATGATGATGATAATGGTAATGATGATGATGGTAATAATAATAGCGGTATTTATAAAGCGCCTTTTGCCTGTTATTACCCCGGCTTTAGCTCGAGCTGCCATCACCAGCGCTCAGTGCATGCAAGGAATTGATCCTGCCGGGTACCCATTCACCTCACCTGGGTCGAGTGCAGCACATTACGGATAAATTTATTGCTGAAGGAAAACACGCCATGGTTAGGATTCGAACCCACGACCCTCTGTAATGATTTTGACGATGATGATGACGATGATAATGATGATGATGATAATGATGATGATAATGATGATGGTGAGGATGATGCTGATGAAGATGATGATGATAATGATGATGGTAATGATTTTGACGATGTTGATGATGGTGAGGATGATGGTGATGATGATAATGATGACGATGATGATGATGATGATGATGACTAAACAGAATATTTAGTAAACTACCTATAAATGGCTCATATTTGAAGTACATGATTTGTAATATCATTTTCCCGCATTCCTTTTGGCAATGTATTTTTGGTCTAACCGACCATCTTAATTTTCACTCTTTTTGTTTCCCGCCAATTATATTTCTCTTCACCCCCCCCCCCCCATCCCCTCCTCTTACAACCTCACTCCCTCAGCTCGATTTTTTTAAGACCCTACTCACTGGTCAATGCTGGTAAAATACGACGCATTCACGGTGGTGCACGCAGCATGAACCAAGCGATTACAAATCGATATCACTTTTCCCTTCTTTGTCTAGCTATCGATCACTATATCATGCCAAGTCGTCTGCTAATATGTTGGCTGCCCCTCAGTAAGCGATACCTCTCATTAGCATTGTCTTTCGGGTTCACTAGGGGTACTTGTGGTCAGGCGATCTTCATTCGTCAGATAGTTAAGACTCAATAACTGCGAGCTCAACCGTGCAAATTCAGAAGAAACATCGAAAAAACATATAGACCCTTGCAGGTGTCGGGGGCTTTACTCTTAAGAATGTGATTCCAGTAATTCAAATGATGCCCCTTCTTTCTTTGAACGCGGGATCGGACAAACGAAGCTGGGGATTTCATCCACGCTTCGCTAGGATTTTCTACGATTTTAAATTTTGATTGTACCATTGGGATGTTACGTTGATCATGATTGACATATTTGGGACAAACAAAAAACGAAGCTTGATATTTTGACAACGGATCACTTCGAATTTCCACGATTTTCATCTTTTATTTATTTGAACGTCGCTTTGATTTGGACTGACGCTTAGAAGTGAACACGCAGATGTTTCTCATGATGTAAACACTTTTGAGTTGATCTCTTTGGAATAACACTGGACGTCCTGAAATTGCCTACGGTTGAATAGTGTTTACTACCTGTAATGGGTTAGGTGACTTTGGTCGGATACATCCAAATCTACTCTAGATCGTCCTATCCGAGCAGGGGGAATCGAATTCCCCTATTTTTCCGGCAAACTGTTTCCATGGAATTTTTTTATAATACTCATCATGATCGTAGTTGTTTAGCTGGTCTGATCTAGTAGCACTCTGATCAAGGAACTCAACGAGTGAGTGTTGAATCTCTCATTTATTTTCGTTCGTTGGTTAGGTAGGATGTTGTAGCAAACCTAGTAACCAAAATTGACCCTGTAATATAATCAATTATCATTATTTATTATTACTATCATTATTCTTATTATCTTATTGTTATTATTATTATTATTATTATTACTTATACTTTTGAAGAGATATATACGGATGTTTAAAGTTCGTTGGTGGGCAGTCTAACTAATGAAAAAAATGAATTTATTACAGTCAAAAGAAAAGAAAAAGGTAAACGGTTCTTTAACTTCTTATTATTTTTTTAATTGTTTGTTGTAACATGGAGATACAGAATCGTAAGCATGAACGTCATATATTTACTTTTCATCGGAATTGATTTGGAATCATAGAGACAAATGTATACATTAACGTTACCCCTTTCTTTATATTGTTTATTCATGCATATATTATTTGATTCGTCAATTTTCATTTATTTCTTTATAATTCGATTGATTTATGAATTGAAATTCTGAATACCTTGGTCATGTTTGAAAATATTTCATCATGATTGTCAATATTTTTATTATGACTATCATGATGATTATCATCTTTGCCATCATAATCATCATCATCATCGTCGTCATTATCTCCGTCATCATCTTCATTATCATCATCATCATCATCAACATGAATCATAATTACCCTCCTCCTCTTCCACTTATTGTCAGCGCAAATGTATTCTTTTTATTTCATCTTTTTTCCTAAGTACCCATTATCCATGAAATATATTTCATGAACTAGTGCATTCATACTTACCAATAATATAGCGCGAAAGGTGTGCCGCATTTAGATCAATAAACCTGATAATAAAATTGAGTGCAAAAAAGCACTGAGCTATAATTCTCTCCTTAGTTTTTTTTCATGTCTTGCGATCGAAATTCCAGGGCAGTGTTCATAGCGCATCTTGTTTGCGTTTTCCCATGATAAACTTGCCCTAAGCCAATGAAATTTAAAGTTTTCAGTTGTTTATGACAAATAGTCAAACTCAATGGAACTCATTATTTTCTTTTTTTTAACAATCATTTTTCCGAGAATGCATTGTACCATTGTGGTTAATTGTCACAGTTAATACTGGTATAAAGATTGTTTAAAATATGTGACACACTGTCAAACCATCATGTTTTATATGGCTTGTGTGAAAGTATATACAAGTAGCGTACGCAGGGGGTGGTTGCAGAAGTTCACCCCCCCCCCTGAATTTTTGAGGGGGGTAGGAAACGACCTAAAATTTGTGACGAAGACCTTTTTATTTGGTTGTCAACATTTCGTTCCGCTTGAAACCCACCCCCCCCCCCCTTCAAAATTCCTGCGTATGTTACTGGTATATGGCATATAATTTTTCCAACAATAATTTTTACACTACAGTGGTATACCTATTTAAAAAGATAATGTACGTCAGTTAGTCAATCAAATGATGCTTGAAGTCAACTTGTTTTGATATGGCGGCACTTGAGGTCCAATAACTCGTGACATCACAATAATATTCATGAGCGCAGACCTAGTGTAATCCCTTAATTGTGCATGCACGGCCGCAAATTAGCATAACAATTCGAAAATTCGGCTTACACTGTCCCAATGTCCCGTTAATCCCTTAATTCCAAAAGTCCCGTTAATCCCCTTAGTAGATGACCTTAATCAATAAGTCAAGTTTTAAGGGTCATTGTTAACCCCTCATCAATTACCGTTAGTCAGGTCAAACTATTGACCCCTCACCAAGTTTATCCCTTTGTCAGTGGAGGATGATTAACGTTAGGCCCAGATCAATGTTAATTATTACCTTATTCCCAGCAGCGGTTGATACAATTATACGTTATACGCCTGGGACTTATGTAACAAATCCCTATTATTAAGCCTCTCGGGAAAAGATGCTGCAAATCAATTTGCTTGTAATTATACGTACCCAATCCATGCTGATTATTAAAGTCTCAATTGATATGGGGCTTGAATTTGGAAAGGCAGAGCTTACGGTGGTGTCAATTTTGGTCGTGATGTATTTTCTTTAGATAAAGATAAAGAACAATCTTTAGGTTCTTGAATATGTTCTTAACGTGTATAATTTATGATTTATGTTAACAAGGAATATATATATTATTATGATTGTAGGTGTAGAGTAAGTATAGATTATTTTAAAAGGTACTGGGCACTACCACAAGAACCTTAACGACCTTGTTTTGCCCCGCCCCCCCCCCCCCCCCTTTATCTTTTGATTAAGATAAAAAGTTGACAATTTTTTTAGGTTCTTGAAATGTTCTTAACGTGTATAATTTAGGATTTATGTCAACAAGGAATACATGATTATAAGCGTATAGTAAGTATTAAAATCTTTTGAAAAAAGAGGTTCTGGGTACTACCACAAGAACCTTGACGACCTTGTTTAGACCCCTCCGTTGGCATTAATTTGAGAGAAATGATAACATTAAGATTTTAAAAAAGGTAGTATCCTTATTGCAATAGAATTATCATCTTTACTGTCTCTTGAATTTTATTCTTAAAAAAATGAAGTAAGCTAACCTTTTTCATTGACTCAATTATTGCAGAGCGAACAGGAATTGCCGACCAACCCATTGCGGTAGGTTCATTCGTATTTTAAACAACGTAATGGGTTAATTTAAAAACAAATCCGAGGGCGTCACGGCGTAGCATGTTACTTTGATTAATTTCTAGTATAAAAGACACCGGTTATCAATATCGTAGAACAAGAAAAGTCACCTGATATCAATATTGTAAGTCTCCATAGTACGAACCTAAATAACATATGGGGTATAAAGGCCAATAATTACATGCCAGTATTAAACCTCTACAGCTCCAAGACAGGTTGTTCACAATAGAATATACATTATACACTTATCTCTCAATTTATAAGATATAAGATATAATCCCAATTAATCTCAAATTTCCTTGTAATCTTTACAAATACCATCATAAGGGGGGGGTTTTTCCGTGTTCTAATTCCTAAATTATGGTAGCCTCATATATGCAAGGGCAAATGTAGAATTGATCTGTATTATGTTAGATAATGATCGTGTCGGCAGGAGTCAAAGGGATTCCGAGAGATGAGGAGGACCATTCGATGTGACGAAATGATGTCTAATTGTAAAATCAATGATGAAGAGACGGCTGTGTTGTATTGTAATGCCCCAGTTACACAAACGATACCGACTCCTAACTATCGGATGGTATGGCATTCAACATAATGTAGTAGCTTTGGTCTGTCTGGAGTCGGATTCGTTGGTGTGACCGAGCATAAACCGTTTAAAGAGTTTTCCACCAGCGATCGACTGGTATACGATGCATTGTGCTAAAGTACATGATTAGGTCGTGACCCGCCCCTTTCTTTCAAATGAGAATAAGGCTGTGACGTCACTTCTCGCATGGAATGCTTTGAAAATATAAGAAGAAGTGTATTTAGTGTATTCAAAACATCCATCATAAACCAACATACTATGTAAGGAATAAGATGGTGGTGATTTGACGGCGGTATGTAAAGATTCATCATTTAATAACTGATTCTGCAGAAAGTTAAGGAAAGACTCGCATCGTTCAAGATGTCTTGGTTGATTTTGTCCGCATACTTTCGTAATTCCGACGCTTCGTTATTCTGAAGGTTCGGATATTCCCAAGGTTCGTATATCCGAAGGTTCGTTAGTCCGAAAACGAAATGAGGTTCGTATTTCCGAAGGTTCTTTAATCCGAAAAAGAAATGAGGTTCGTAATTCCGAAGGTTCGTTAGTCCGAAAACGAAATGATTAACGAATCTAATTTCGTTTTCGGGATAACGAACCTTTGGAACAACGAACTTTATTTCGTTTTCGGATTTAACGAACCTTCGGAACATCGAACCTTATTTCGTTTTCGGATTATCGAACCTTCGGAATAACGCCACAAATGCTCGGATTAACGAACATCGAGGTATAGGCAATTTACGTGTTTCGGAATTACGAAGTGTAACTGATTTGTCGAGTTGTCGTAAAAGGTATAGGACATTAAGCTAGCAAATTTGGAAAATTGTGGAGTGTGATTCGGTGAATGAGGAATGTAATTGACAAGGAAAACATGGCTATATCCCTGTTGGTAATTAAATGCCACACAGTATGTGCACAGTGTGTTCACGTATGTGTATTGTGATTAACACTGTGGACAGTGTGAGTGCTCACAGTAGGTTTACACCATGGACAGTGTGTAATTGTGATTCACATTCTTAAAATGCACTTAATTGATATGATGAAGACAACTTCATACACTGTAAAAACTGCGGTGTTAAAACTGACACCAATTGGTGTTAATAGAGGACCACACCCTGAGGTGTTAAAAGTACACCCTAGAGATTAAACGTAACACCAAAGGGTGTAAATGTAACAACAAAAGGTGTTGTAATAACACCTATAGGTGTAAAACTAACACCACAATTTAACACCGGTGTAAAATAACTGGTGTGGTCCTCTATGTACACCGGTTGACACCACACTTTTGCTGTGTACTGCGGACAACTCGATGGTGTGGGCACTTAATCTGACATGTGATTGGGCGATTTCACACTTAAGATGCTCAAATTGAACAGTATGAAGACGTTTACAATATTTACACTGTGAACACATCAGTGTAAAAACGATCACAGTGTGTTCACAAAGAGGACTATGTGCAGATGTGATTAACACTTATACACCTTCTCAAATTGAACAGTGTGTCGATAATTTCACACCATGGACCACAGCAGTGTCTGTGCTCATCGTGTGTATACATTAGGGACTGTCTGTAATTAACACTGTAAAAATCTTCTTAGTGTGGAGCAATTTCACACTGTGGGACAGTGTTCTTTCTACATGTTGCAGGAGGGATATGTCTATGCCATATATGTATTTGTTGTATGTATCGTCTGATTGAAAATATATCATACTTATACCTCCTCTCAATAAATGAATATTTCAGGACGAAAAATAAGAAGACATTTGTTTTGCATTTTGAATTGGATACAATCCCTCTAGCTTTAAAAAAATATCCATACGACTTCTAATCGATCTCATTCAATCTAATCATTTTCATAGACAGTAGCAATACAATGTATTCATTTCTGCGTATCTTCATATCTCCAACAGAAATGAGCGCCAACATTTCGCATAGCAACGGGACATCGACATCCCCAACCCTTCACTTCATCACAACAGCGCCCACCGTTGCCATGGAAACGGAGGAGGATGGAATGATGGATGGGGTCCACGATGAGACATCTTATCGATTTCGGACCATCTCCCCGGTGCTCTTCGGATGTGTCTGTGTGTTGACATTGCTAGGTCTGGTGCTATCTACCGTGTTTCTCGTCTTCAATATCAGATATCGAAATCATAGGTAAGGTGGCCTCAAGTTTATTTCCACGATAATTAATTCAAAAAAAAAATAGAACTGATTGTCATGATCTTAATAAAGATATGCGAAATCGTACCTCTATATCTATATTGATTCAAGAATCATATTTTCATATTTGTGTTAAAGGGGAATGAAACACTTGGAAAAAGTGGGCTTGTGTGGAAAGAAAAAAATAAAGAATAAGATCGGAGAAAGTTTGAGAAAAATCAGACAAAACATGAGAAATCTGTGAGCATTTGAATATTGCAATCACTAATGCTATGGAAATCAATTTTTCTAAAACTTTCGTTGATCTCTTTCTTTGATTTTTCTGTTTTTACACAAGCTATCTTGTTCCAAAGGTTTCATTTTCCTTCAAGTATTCAATATGAGTTATCGCAAATCATAATCAACGGTGGCCTCATGCAAGTCTAACGATAATTGATTTGAAAAAAAGTCGAATATCATTAACATGACTCTGAAAGGCTCTAAAAATAGTGTCTGATGAGTTATTTAATGCACTATATCTAATACAATGATGTCGTTGCTATTTTCACTCTTTAGTATCAGATATAGTAGGTAAGGTAGCCTCAAGATTATTTCCACGATAATTAATTTGAAAAGAAATAATCGAACATGATTATCGTATCTTAAACAAATGCATAAAAGTCGTATCTGATAGGGTTTAAATATGGCACCACGATGCCGATGAACTTAAGACTCACATTGCCATTGTTGTGCTTAATACAAGCAGATGCGAAGATAAGAAGTTAATAATTATTCACAATTACAAGATACATTTTATACGAATTCGACTCCAGACTGATGGAAGCTATGACGTTTCTTGAGGTGTCATCCAGATAATGTGTCAGACATGAGTCTGTTTTGTTCGTGTGACTCTGGCTGGAGCATAATAAGAATAATCTTAAATAACTTTACTGATTTTAATGTTATTGTTCAAAATGAAACGCTGTGGAAACTTGTACAGTAGGCATGAAAATGTTCAGAGTGTGTTAACAAGGTGTGACATTGTAATTAACATTTCTTACATCTCACATTTGACGGTGTGAAGGTGATTCCACACTAAACACCCTTTGAACATAATGTGAACATACTATGATCGAACTGTAAACACACGGTGAATACACTGAATAAACAGTGAACACACATTAAACACACTGAGCACTCACAGAACACACACTGAATACACTGTGAACACACTCTCAACATACTGTAAATACACTGTGAAGACACTGAACAGACTGTGAACACACTATGAACGCACTGTGAGCACATGTTGAATACAATGTGAACACACTCTCCACACACTGCGAACACACTGTGAGCCACACAGAACACACTCTAAACACTGTTAACATACTGCGAACACACTGTGAGCACACACAGAACACACTCTGGACACACTCTAAACACACTGTTAACATACTGTGAAAACACACTTTGAACACACACAGAACACACTCTGAATACACTCTCAACACATTCTGAACATAGTGTGATCACACTAATAACACACCATGAACACACATTAAACACACCATAAACACGCTGTGATCACACACAGAAGACACCATGAACACACTCGGAACACACTGTGAACACAATCTGAACACACTGTGAACACACCGTTAACACACTGTGAACACACTCTTATTTCCTGCAAATCCGTTCGTCAGTGTACTAGAGAGAACCGTTTCGATTATTAATGTGATTCATTTCTTCTTTCTTTTTTCAATAGGTTAATAAAAATGTCAAGCCCTAATTTGAATATACTGATTGTACTTGGTACCATTCTCATCTACGCATGCGTGATCCTCCTTGGAATCGACAGTAATACGTCATCACTAGAAACCTTAACAGCACTCTGCAAGGTATATTATGTACTTTTCAAACTTTCTCCCAATAGGGATCTTAAACATGATTTTACTATATTTATACTCGTGTAATGGAATTATATTAAGTCCTTAAAGCTCAGACATACGACACGATTTCTAGGATTATAACATTAAACTAGTTTTGACAAAAACTTTTGATTACTTTTCTATTAAGAACTCGGTACTTCGGTAAGAAATGTCCTGTCTGTGTCTCCAAATTTGCCACATTTATCCCAGAGCCGTGGTGTAGTGGTTCTGACTCTCGCCTTGTAAACAGAGGGTCGTAGGTTCGAATCCCACCGCGGTCTAGCGTCCTTTGGCAAGACGTTAATCCACACTTTGCCACTCTCGACCCAGGTGCTAAATGGGTACCCGGTAGGATGCGAAAGATATTGTATGTTTGAAATTGCCAGCGCCATAATGAGGCTGCGATGAATGCAAGGAATGCTCCCTGGGAGTGGAAATTGTGCACTTTTCGTGCGGGATCGAAATGAATCCAATGACCGGGGTAATAATATGATGCAAAGCGCTTTGGGCCATTCTGGGAAAAGCGCTTTATAAAAATTGTCTTTTTATTATTATTACCACGTTTTTCCAACAAATCGATCGGTGTCAAATCAGTTTCGTTGGTGTGATCATGGGGCTAGCTCCATGATGTGACTGACCATTTTTTGCATTTATAATGTTATGTATGTATTCATTTTCAGACACGTTTGTTCTTGCTCATATGCGGTTTCACGTTAGTCTACGGGTCTCTCTTCACCAAGTCTTGGCGAGTTTATAGAATATTCGGACACACTGGTGCAAAACGGATGGTAAGATGGAATGAGACTCTATTTGAGAGACATTATTATATTGTAGCTTAAAATTCATGTAGCGGAATTGGCTTTTTGCTGAAAGGGCGATTTGACCAAGTATTTGGCGTTTTAGTATATTCTTCTTTCCTTAGCCGCTACATTCTGCGTCGTAACCCCCCCCCCCCCGTAGATCCGCCACCCCTTCTTTTTCTTTTGATAAGACTACGCCCAAGGAAGGGGTAAAATGTACCCCCTCTCTCTCTCTCTCTCTCCCTCTATGCAATGACACAAGGGGAGCGTTTCATGAAAGTACTTGTCGGACGTTTTATCCGACAGTCGCCATAGTAACAGTATTTTTTAGTTAATCAGATTCAAGGAAAGTTGTCAGATCTGACCACTTGTCGGACATAACTGTAGATGAAACGCTCCCCAATTTTAACACTAGCATAAAATTGTTAGTGCAGTCCTCTCACACATCACCGACTGCTGTTGTGTTAGCATCATAGCCTTGTTTTACTGGGTACTTAACTCAGAACACACTCTAAAATGAAATGTTAACTCAACATTTGAAAGGTTGGAGGGGACAAACTTTCATAAAAGTTGCATTTACCACTTTAAATGGTTCGAACAAAATTAAAATACCAGGTTGGATACAATATTTGGATTAGGTTGTCACCTCTCCAACGTTTTAAATGTTGATTTAACAATTTATTTTTAGAGTGAAGACGTTAAACTTCTCGAGCAGGTGTGGGCTTTGTATCTTAAGCAAATACGCACAAACTATTTTCCATCTCTCTTTGAACTCTATAAGCCTCATGTCTCTGAATCCTTGAACATTTTTGCTTTCAACTTATTAAACTTCAAGTTAAGTTTTGACCTTCTCAAATAGAGCAAACCCTTTTTCTCGATTTTTCTTGAATACCCTTGCAGGTGATACGAGATAATAAGCTAATCGGAATAATAGCTTGTTTACTTCTCGTTGATTCTCTCATCATGGCAATATGGCTGATCTTCGATCCCCCACAATGCCAGGTGCAAGTACTTCCGGTGACGTCGCAGGTAGGCATTCAGATTATGAATTGAGACCATCTCGAAGTATTGATGAATAAATAAATAAATGCAGATTGCAGTGTTTGCAGACGTTTGCGGAGATCGATGCCCAAGGTCATTTCTGAAATGCGGATTTGTTTTTCTTTTGTTATTATACTTCATATCTACCATAGATAACAAACATGCAGATAGGTAGTATATCTAATAATGCCCAGTTATAATGTTACTATTTGTATGAAGATTTCATAACTTTGAGAGGGAATTAAACTGATCTGGTGGCCTCCTTACTCTGCTTTATTTCCAGATTTAGAAGTTATTAATTTCATTCATGGATTGGATGATATTGATCTCGTTTGCATTCAGTATTTGAACATATTTTTGTGTATATAGGGAGTGATGACTTAAAAATCATACTGATATACCTAACACGTTAAGTAAGTGTTTAATACCAATTACGTGTATTTAATATTTAGTCGAAATGCGCTCCAACATGTCCAACGTCGAGTTAGAGATAAGGACATCACAGAAATAGAGCATTTTGAAAAATCCTTTTGGGTGCTCGCCTTGCACAATTTAATACTCTATTATAATTTTTGAAAAGATGAAAAATTTTGTATGACATTCCTGCTGTTATCATCCTCTGTAGAAAGCAACAACTCAATCAACTGAAAATCCCTTGACAACACCACAAACCACGCCCACATGGAAAGATGCGGTCTACGTATGCCACTCCCACTATCATGAAATCTGGCTGCTTGTCACCTACGTTTATAAATGTATTATTCTACTCTACGGCACACATCTTTCATGGGCAACTAGGAATGTCGCCCTCAGCGCAATGAACGATGCAAGGTGCATCATCATCTCTGTGTATACCTGTGTCGTCCTGGTTTCCATGACGACGGCTCTTTCGTCGACGATGTGGCGGTGGCCCAACGTGTGGTACTCTTGTCTGGCCTTGGTCTTGCTTATCTGTACGACAGAAGTCCTGGTCTTGGTTCATCTTCCAAAGGTAGGTTACAAATCAAAGCGGACATTGATGATAATATGAATGAATGATATATGGGTGAGGATTTTTTTTTTCATATTATCCCAATTTTTTTAAGTATGTAAAATAACGTGTCATTGTTAATGCGCATTCGACCAGAAACCAGTGTCCACTTAAGGTATAGATGATGTTTTTGTTGGAAAAAAGGATGAAAATAAAAGATTGGGATCTTTCTGCTCCCCCTTTTGGGGGCGGGGGTTCTATTTTTTTTAATAAAAGCTGACAGGTTCGGGTCCGTCAGGTTATGGCAAACAAACTTTTCCTCTCTCTCTTTGCCTACTAGTATAGAAGTAACCCATCTCTTGAATTATACTCTCTTTGTATCTAGATACTTGCTTGGAAGGACAACCCGGATGCTACAATGCCATTGTCAAGGACGCTTACGTCGTCATACATAGCAACCAATCACGGTCAATCATTCAATCAAGTAGAAGAGGAGTTATTTCTCTTATCTGCGGAAAATGCAGCTTTAAAACGATCGCTTGGCGAGGTGAGAGCCGTTTGTTAATAATCATAAATTTGATAATGATAATAATAATGGTAATAAAATAATACTAAGCATTTATATAATGCTATCTACATGTATCTAGAAATTATCTATTCCGAGGCGCATTATGTATAATTATCATTATTACCCCAGCTTTAGCTCCAGCTGCGTCCAAGTGCTCAGCGGATTCAAGGAATTAACCTTGCTGGGTACCCATTCACCTAACCTGGTGGGTGTTTCATAAAGCTGTTCGTAAGATAACAACGACTTTAAGAAAGACTGGTGATCCTTTGATTTGGTAAATGGTATACACAAAATGCGACGGTTTAGTGCGTAAGAAAGGATCACCAGTCGTTTTTTAAGTCGCTCTTAACTTATGAACAGCTTTATGAAACTGCCTCCCGGGTTAAGTGCAGCACAATAATTATAATGGTTTGATATAACCTGTATAGTGACACATAATAATCAAACGATATCTGATCTATAACATTACGAGACTATCACTGTCGGTCGCAAGACTAGCACTGTGTCACACCTGCACACAACGGGTGATTTCAAGTTCAGTGTTGGCCTTGGTGTTAGTGTTGAAATTTCGATTGCTTCCCCTAGCTCCAAAATTTAATCAGAGTTTGTAAAACCTGATCAAGATCACATTATTGACATCTCAACAACGAGTGACTGACTTTTCGACCCGCTTTTCGGGACCATCCTCATTTTATGTTTGGTGTTATAATCGTGTAAAAATTGACCAAACACCAACACCAAAAAGTCAACACTGAACTTGAAAGCACCCAATGTATCCCTATAGTCACCTATGTGGAGATGTGCTCCACACTGTTAAACTGCCACAGTTCGACACTGTGGACTCCTATACACTGTGACTGGGTGTTCACACTGTGTTCAGATAGCGACATATTTGAAGATTGTGATTCACACTATCAGCCCAAGTCAGGTCTAACTTAGACCATGGTCTAACTCTGTGCTAAAATTTTTATGTTAAAGGAGAATGAAACCATTGGAACAAAATAGCTTGTGTGAAAACAGAAAAATCAAAGAAACAGTTCAAAGAAAGTTTGAGAAAAATCGGACAAATAATGAGAAAGTTATGAGCATTTGAATATTGCGATCACTATAATGCTATGGAGATAGCAAATTGGCAATGCGACAAAGATGTGTGATGTCACTTGTGAACAACTCTCCCCATTACTCTAACATGTCTAATATTTATTTCACTAGAATTGCCTCTTTTATCACATCTATCCATAAATCATGTGTTCTGTCTGCATGAGGACATGTAATGCATATTAGTGATTGCAATATTCAAATGCTCATAACTTTCTCATTATTTGTCCGATTTTTCTCAAACTTTCTTTATTCTTATTCTTTGATTTTTCTGTTTCTACACAAGCATATCTGTTCCAAAGGTTTCATTCCCCTTTAAGCCAAAAGTGTCAAAAATTTTATTAAGTTGTATGTTTCTTATGTTTACTATGCTCCTTCTTGATTCATCGATGGTGAAGACAATCATTTTATTTATACTTCCTAGACAATTATGAATGACTCGAGAGCGAAATGAGCTGAAATATGATATCTCTACTGTTAGTGATTGATGTAACAATTGGCTATCCATACCTAAAACGAGAGCTTTAAACCCGAGTTTAAGTTAAACCCGACTTCAGAATACAACTTTTAAAGTGCTAGAATTCAATACTGTGGACAGCTATACAGTGTGATTGTTCACAGTGTGTTCACATTGTGGTCCATGTTAAAATTTGATACACACTGCTCCAAGTGCAAAAATAGTCCACGGTGTACCGATAATAGTCTTGTTCCACTCTGAGGGACAGTGTGTCCTTTTGGGGATCAAATTAATAAATTAACCTTATGAATTAAGTTCTATGACAAATATATCCTTGCCCTACCATTATAAGTTTGTCGATTTTATTTTTCATTCGCAGAAAGATGATACCATCAAGTTGCTTCAGAGTCATGTTGGGGTTGCCAAGGAAAAACTCTGCCAGCTTATTGTCGATGGTGACGGCCGCCATGACAGTGGATGTGATTTCGATGGTTCCTCATCGGCCACCAGCCAAGAAGATCCCACATCGATTGGTACAGAGCCAAGTGTCAGCGAAAAGTCCGTCACGGAGAAGCCAGTAGATTACGCCCAGGAGTCCGGGGCTCTCAACAGAACAGTCCCGTTAAGAAAAAGAAAAGGTCGCCGAAAAAGAGCAAAGGAACATCAACGAAAGGTATTTCAATGGAGGGAGAAGCAGTGACGGTTGTTGATTTGGAAGATAAAAATGTTTTAGATCGATCGACTTCATCTGCGTTAATACCTCCAACAACTGGTCGACGGGAGAGCTTAAGCGTGCAAAGCATACGCAGGAGAAGAGCGAACAGTCTTCGAAGTGTCGGCAGCACATCGTCCCAATTTGAAGAACTGCGCAACTGTATCGCAAAAGAACTACACCAAGCTCAGCATATATCGTCAAACCTGCGCGATTCCATAGCGCAGGATTTGGGCTCGTGCAGGGAAAGACCTTTGTATTACGATATCGCGCGCACGGAAGGTGAAATAATGTCATCCTTGAGCAAATCCTACAGACTAAGAGATGACGACACGCATTCTTTAGCAAGTAGTACGTTCACTTATGATAATCCTGTCTTTTCTCGCGATCAGTTTCCAAGGAGAAGCAACAGCAGTTATCGGACAAGCAGAACAAGCAGACAATCCAGCTTTAGATCCGTTGCCAGTATTGCCCTTGAAATAGCAGAGAGCTACTCGAGAAAAAACAAGAATGGGAACGTCAAAGACAGAGAACTGCAGTGGCCAAGTTATATTCCGCCCAAGGAATCTAAAGTGCGCAGTGGGGAGCCTTTACGAGTTGTGCGCAGCTCAGAAGCGCCAATTGTGTATACTAGGAGCATATACAATACATACGTTTGAACGAACATCAAGATCATTTATGCTTTAACTCATGTCAGTTTGCTTAAATGTATATAAAAGTATCGATTTTGTGAAGATACAACTATATTTATTTACTGAAATGAACTTTGTGTTAACTTATTTTCCAATATCGTAATATCAAATATGGAGGTAATGAAGCTCTGCTGATGCAAGCCGTCGGTTCTTTGCAGTTCGTGTTTTGTACTATTTACAAATAATTATCAGAGCTTCGTTTCGGCTTATATTTTATGGCAGCGTTGTAAAATTCAGGTTTTAGGTGTCAATCTGGAACAATTTTGATCTGATAAAATATTAGTTCTCCTGTCAAAACTCTGATTTAAGAACTATATAAACTTGGTCTGTTTATTTTTAGATATAATAATGACCACCTTTTCATGAACTTAATTGACCATGCAACATGTCATAACCCCGCCGGAAAGTACACAGTGTCACATTCATAGCGGTGTGTTCACATTGTGAAATACTTTGTAGAGTCACCTTCACACTGTTAAATCTTATTTTAACCATTTTAAGTGTGAATCACATCTTCACATAGTCCACTATATGAACACATACCATGAACACTCACGTAGACCTATTGGTCAACCGTGTGAAATTTTAGGCCTATTTCACACTTTTAATTAGAGTATATGAATTATATCTTCACAAAATCCACTATGTGAACACACTGTGTTGCACTGTGTGATACTCTGTAGTTCTATCCAGCATTAATGTTGGTACCAATGAACGTAGAGGGCGTCAACACTGTGCAGATATATCACGAGCCTAATAAGGCCTACAACAGAAACGCAAAAGATATTCATTCGACCCAACCCAAATTTGTATTTTGATATAGCTGATTGGCAAAAGTGGACGCAAAAGGTTTACGCAATATTTGGTAGAATGGAAACATGCATGTTGGTTCGGTAAATAGATACCCAATATTTTTGTAAAATTTTCGCAATGTTGCGTTGAAATACCAAGTAAACATGCATCTTTCCTTTCTACCCAACATTGGGTGTTTTTGAAGTGCATCTAACACTGATTCTATTAAAGGCAACAAATGAACTTCCTTTTCCAATATAGGGGAAATCTACTTAACTTTTGGAACTATTTGACTGGCGGAAGAATTATAGTTATTTTACTGTAGGCCTATCAGGTTAAGAATTTGTTCCTGTCAGATGTTTTCATAAATGCCGATTTATTTTTAAAATGGTCCGGCTTAGGTACCCTTTTCTGGTCATATATGGACTGCCAGATATATATCCTATCCACCGATAGTAAATATTTGACTCTTTATTTTTGTCCTAATATATTCTTCATGAAGAAATAGACATTCCTATAAAAATTTCTATAGAAAATGTTTAACGCGGGTGGCACCTGCAGTGTTCATGTAAATTGTTAACGCCCTCTACGTTCACTGGTTTTAAACTATGATCACCTTTCCCATGACATAGTTCCATGTACAAATCAAACAAGGCAATCGTGGTTTTACCATTGTCTTATCATATGATAACTACAGTCAATAAATGAACTGTGACCTATTATTACACAGCAAAAACTGTGGTGTTAACCGTGTACATAGCGGACCACACCAGTTATTTTACACCGATGTTAAACTAGTGTGTTAGTTTTACACCTATAGGTGTTATTACAACAACTTTTGTTGTTACATTTACACTCTTTAGTTTTATGTTTAATCTCTAGGGTGTAATTTTAACACCTCAGGGTGCGGTCCTCTATTAACACCAAATTGTGTCAGTTTTAAACACCACAATTTTACAGTGTATACTTTTGGGTTTATAGCATGGCTTTTATCAATAACAAGAAATACAAGAATCATGGTTCTACCGCGATTTTACCATTCCCGAATCACTATATATGCAGCTAATTACGAGACCGCTTCAGGATAATGAAAACAAGAGTGTAATTTTACACCACTTATTCCAAACAGTGACTTAACTTTTATGTTTTAATTTACGTTTATCTTTCATTACATTACATTATATGATGTAAAAATGACAGAATTGCCTTCAGCAAATAGAAAGTATGTTCAAAGATGATTTGAGCTTGTCCAAATTACCAACAATCAGTTACTTCTTCTTCCTTGACATTGAACTAGGTGTGCTTTAATACCTTACGCTGTATTTTGCGCGGTTTTTAGTAACGTTTTTAAATAAAATTATTGTCCAATATGATATCCGACAGAGGCTGAACATGGGTTTAAATGAAGAAGCCCTTTAGTCGAGCTGAGAAAATCAAAAAGCATGCCAAATTGACGCAATATGATTGTGTCTTTTTTTACCTGGATCAATATTTTTAAATTTAGATATAACTTAATCTTATCTGAATTTTATCTAGAAGATCAGTCGAATAATTGGATTGAAAGATGATATTCTTGAATCTATGGTGCTCATGGTGATGATGATTATGAGCGAGTTTCCGTAATTACACGGGGGACGGAATATACGACATACTACACTAAACCTATTGAAACTGTCCTTCAAATGACAATGAATAGCTCAGAGGCCTTTGTCGAAAATTGGCGAATGAGGTCAGCAGATCTTCCTGGGATTCTGAGATGACGAAAAATTGCAAACGAAAATCCATATTTTATCGTTCGAAATAGACATGAAATGAAATGTTCCGAAAATTTGCTTTGCCCAATTGATCGTGGGCCGGCAGCCACCGTGCAGCGCCAGAGCGACGAGGCTCTATCCCTTTAATCGTTGAACGACAAACAGGGTAACAGCTACTCCCATCTTTTATCGTCTTTTGGTCTGACGCGCCGGCCGAGGTTTGAACCCCCGACCTCCAGGTCGGCCGTCTTTCTGATTCACTGATTTTCGACCAAGACTTCTTAGTCATGAAGGGCTTTCGACAATGCTCTACACTGTAAAAAAATGTGGTGTTAAAACTGACACCAGTTGGTGTTAATACAGGACCACACCCTGAGGTGTTAAAATTTCACCCTAGAGATTGAACACAACACAAAAGTGCGTTAATGTAACTACCAATGGTGTTGTAATAACACCTATATAGGTGTTGAACTAACACTGACAATTTAACACCGGTGTACACTAACTGGTGTGGTCCTCTATCTACACCGGTTAACACCACAGTTTTTGCTGTGTACGTTGCATGTAGTGGTTGTGAAAACTCCTTATTGTCTACGATGGTTAATATCAAGGGTATACACTTTAATTACAACTACAATGTATATTGTTGAAGTCAATGTTAATTCCAAGCCAAAATTGGAGTTCGACTCTTGAGATAGACTCTATTAAGGATAACACATTGTTAAATTGAATAAATTATTGAATCAATAATTTTAATAGAATTGAATTCTTCGCTCATTTCTTGTGTCTGTTGTTCAGAGTCTGTTTTGATTATTGTTGTTGTTGTTGTTTAAGGGGTAATAAAGCAGAGAAAATCGATTTTCAAATTTCGGATTTATTTTCCGACAAAATGAAATGATGAACCATGAAGTTTAGCGATAGATAGAGGTAATAACTAAGTTCGAATGGGAGACTGCAGCTAGTAGCAGAAAATTCCGAGGTAATTCTCCGATATTCCTTCCACCTCTGTTGAGAGAAAACGTTAAAAAAATTCAATATTTTCAACCAACACCGGTGAACTTTCATGATCGTTAATACCTCGGTCACATTTGCTCTACGACGACCGTAGGGCGAGTCGAAATAAACCGTCCTATTCATTTTTATGCAAACCCCACTATTATGTAGCTGTTACAAAACATTTTTAACGGCTGTTTTGCGCGTACGGCCGTCGAGAGCAAATGCAACCGAGGTAGTGCAAAAGTTTTTTTTTCTAGTAGATCAGTAAAAGAACATTCATTCATACCCGATGTCGATCGTCAAGCCGCAGTCACATCGACAAATCCGACTCCAGACCAACCAAAGTTATCACATATCAATGAAAAACTATCGATCCGATTGGAATCTGTTTTCGCTGGTATGGTGTGACAGGGCCACAGGGTAACGGGAGTTCACGGGACAATCAACGAAACAAGACCGCATCGACTGGCGTTCGAGAAAAAGATATCGATTAGCATTCTTGGGAACAATGACGTAAAATTGGTTTAGGGTTCGTTGAGTATTAGAATTGATCTTGGTGAACGATTGAGCCGTGGATGTTTTATAGATCTCGGATAATTTTTTGTACCGTTTCGCTTCACCTAGTAACTAGAATGTATAAAAGTAATAAAGTACAACGCTTAAGTCAGTCTAAATATGACATTTCCCAAGACACCTCCCCCCCCCCCCCCCCGTTGAATTGAGGCAGCGCAATGGAATAAATTTTTATTATGTCCCAATTAAGGAAATATATAACCTTTTGGGGCATATAAACTTAGCTAAATGAAAAGCGTTGTATAACTTAGTTTAAAACAAAAGTTGTCCATATTTTTTTATAACTATAATTTTTTGAAACAAAAATCTTTAAGGAAATTTGAAACGCGATTCAGCAATATTGATTCATACTGGTATAGGCCGTTTTGGCAGATTCCAGTGGCTTGTATTTCGAACTCGGGCTTAGTTTGATATTCGCCAAGAACATAAAAAACTGGCGTTCAGTTATGGAGGCCTTATGTACTGCCAATTGCAAAGAGAATTAAGTAAGACCATGGTGTAAGTTGAACTGGACTTGAGAATAAGGGGCAGTTTGTTTTGTTGCCCAATTCATGTATTTTTTTGTTACGCCATAAAAATGTGGTATGCTTGGCTAACCCCTCGCATACAGATGGAGGCATAAATCATAACGATAGTAATAATATAATAAGAATAGTAGTAGGCAATAGTAGTAGTAGAAGTAGTAGTAGTAGTAATAGTAGTAGTAGTAGTAGTAGTAGTAGTAGTAGTAGTAGTAGTAGTAGTAGTAGTAGTAGTAGTAGTAGTAGTAGAAGTAGTAGTAGTAGTGTAGTAGTATAGTAGCAGTAGTATTAGTATTAGTAATTAACAGTGACATTAATAGGAACAATGGTGATAATAATAGTTATCAATTATAGAGATGAATAAATAAATAAATGAATAAATAAATAAACAAATAAATTATATAAATAAATAATTAGCAGAAATAAAAATTGTAAACCCACAAAACCTCAATGCATAACTAAGAATATGTTTAACTGCAAGGTGTTCTAAGAATGAAAGTCATCAATGCAGGTTACGCACTGCCAATGAATGTTTGGGGTAACATAGGAGATAAATCTATAAACTATCCAGTAAGACAAAAGACGATGTGCATTGTTTGCGTTCGTTATCTATGACCAGGGCCCCGTCTTACAAAAAGTTACCATTGATCCGATCAACCGCAACTGGATGACCAGCAACACCAAAATCTAAAAGTGAATGTTTTTTCCAAAATGTTTTCTAGATAATGACAATGTAGTAATATATTAATACTCATTGTCTTAACAATTCAGTTATCTCCTCTTTGTGTAAATTTCCTTTACGAAAAGTTATGAAAATGATGGATTTTCATAAAGAGATTGATCTGATCAATCGCAACTCCTTGTAAGAAGGGGTCCTGGTATCGATTTGTTTAAAGAAACTATACCTCCAAAGGCGTCAAATGCCCAAAACAAAACCACATTAATGACGCTGAGTTAGAATAGGTCCATTTTCAAGGTAAATCAATAGCCGATGAAAGGAACTAGAAAGTCATGTGCGACGCAATTACGGTATATCATTCATGTTGGTTAAGGAATACTGCCATTTTCTTACGGAGTAGAAATGCAGAGGTGAGATCGGGCATGCGCTCCAAGATCGAAGTTTCTTGTTAAACCTTAGACATTTGCAATATGATAAGGAGCCTTTTAAGATCACGGAGTTATAATCATGATAATGAAGCCATATGCAGTGTTTCCAGTTTATTAAAGACAATGTCGTTCTGATGATGTTGGTGCAGCATATCCTAAGTGAAGGAGCAGACAAGCAGCCGACCAATTAATCCTTAACAGAAGACCAACATATTAATTTCTGAAGATCAATCATTCACTGTATCCATAATGGCGCCACACCGGTGACATGAGTGAGTGGGATTTCAACACTTCAGGAACCTTTACTTGCTTGGAACTTGATATTTACAAAGGGAAAAGTTAATTGCGATTTCTATTGCTAAAACAATGTCCACAAATCAAGAGGATTGATGTGACCAACAATATCCTGGGAGCTTAGAGTCATCATGAGTCTTTGATTAAAACTGTCCTCACCTGCAGACTGACCGTGACAATTTTCTATCTATGGTATGAACTTTGTCCATTGTACAATCATTTTGTCATCATGCCGATGGACGCGCATCAGCTGAAGACTTTCCTCCCTGATATCCGATCTCGGATGCTGCAAGCCCAAACGAGTCGCAACCTTCAAAAGCAACTCTCGATGCCACCGGGCGACCCCGTCCAGACGTCCGTCCAATCCTTGACAAGTATAACCTTCCTGCCGAGGATCCGTGAACCTGTGAATTCTCATGCTGGTCAGCCGTTTCCCATCAGACCGGAAGTGTCATCCAGGTTGTCGGTGGTGAATCAAATGAACAACGCCATGAGAGAAGCGGACCGGAAGTCACAAGAGACTGAATGTGGGTCGAGGATCCTGTCGTATCACTCGATACCAACCAAAGCGAGCTTGCTTCAACGAGGAATGCTACAAGGACGTGCTTTCCGATTGCCTGCTCTTGGTAAAATAAAGACAGGCGAAAGAACACCAACTCCGGACCCGAAGAGTTCTGTATCGTCAACATTCCATGGTGTAGAATCAAGACAATCAACAGAGACCGTTGACCAGGATGACTTTGATGGTTCTGTTGAAACTCGAAATACTTCATCTTTATCCATTGAACCCTACCCCTTCAGTGAAGAGGAAGTGGACCTGATGGATACACCAAGAGCTGACCACACCTCTGGTCCTGGCGAACAAAAACTGAAACCGCCCGTCAAGACCAAACCAAAAAAGCCAAAGAAGATCACCCCTAAGCCGAAGGTTCCAGATCCTGAGCCTGTCAAGGTCAAGAAGAAGAAAATCAAACGACGTTCTTGGAAAGATGTAAGACCGGTTAAGGATCTAACCCCTCTGAAGTATGCAGCACCAACAGCATACGACAAGGAGCTCGACAAACTACTTCCGGAGCGGAAGTCATTCTTCTATTCCGGTGCTCTCGAAAGGGAACTCCAAAGGAACATTCCACCTCGAATTCCTGGAGGGAAACTGAAACCGGTTTACAGGAGAAGTGCTGATGGTGAGATCGACCTTCCTGAGCATCCACTAGACATCAAATGCCACCACCTCCTTGACGGTTCGGCCCCGAAGGAAGGGCAGGATGAAAAAACATTAACAAGGAGACCCGGTGAGGATCTTCCGAGCTTTAACGAAAGGAAACGAAGATTCGAGATGCAGGAAGAGATGGAGAGGAATCGCACAGTCGTGTCTTTCAGAGAACCTCCACGTGGCACGTGAAGACAAAAACAGGATAACTGATTTGTTTTTATTTATAAGGAAAGTTTTAATGAAAAGACGTTAAGCAATTTATGCCACCGTCGAAAGTCGTCTTAGCGGTTATGCCACCTGACACATCTTTCAAACTGACCCAAAGGGACAGTAACACATAGCTTATATCCATTAGTGTGGAAGAATGTAATTACGATTCATTGCATTGGCCACAATGCGCAATCAATCGTAAATACGATGAACGCTAACCTCTGTGTTCAGGGTCCCAGACCGACCAAATTTCAAATGATGCACCATCGTTCGGTTTAGAGTCGGTTTCATTGGCATGATTGGCGTGACCAGGGTCCCGTAACACAAATGAATTGGCTTATCAGTATCATCGTTGCATGCGCATTTTGATCAGTAGGCTGACTAAAAACCAATCAGAATTGCTCTTTCAAATCGATCGATAACCTTTGTGTTACGTGGACAAGGTGACAGAGCACAGGCTTGGATAATAGTGATTTGAAAAAAAATAGGATACTTCTATAGTTATATTTGATTTTCATGTGTTCATAATACTCGGGTTTCACACGGCTGGAGTAGTTTAAGTTTAATCTACATGTATATAGCACTTTATAAATTACACCGAAAGGTATTATTTGATGATTTGCAATTTTGATTCCCGCACGTTTTTTTCTGTTTTAATCGTGTCAAATGAAAATGAATTCGGGGAAAATATATCGCTCATCTTTTCCAGAAAAAAGCAGCCTATAGTATTGATTCATCATTTACGAATACGTAATATTTTCAAACTTTTACAAAATTGTTTCAATTCTGTAGATTTTTTTTCATTGCAGAATATTGCATGAAAGAAATGAAAAGCGAATCTCCTTGATATAAATCCAGAGTTTAATAGAATGTGAACATTGATTAACAAGTCAAACATTTGATTTCTTTTTAATCCTAAGGACTTTATCTAAACCTCAGTAGATTCGACAAGCTTTTTAGCTGTAATTTCAAGTTCAAATCCACGAAGCTAAAATCTTAATCGAACTTTCGGCTGGGGCTCCATGACATTTGCTCCGGCGACGATTGCAAATTCCGTACTTTAATGGAATTACCAACTTCAACCTTGACTTTATTAGCACTATTCCCTGCCCTAAACCTAACATAAAGCCATATTGTAACCCTAACCATACACCTTATATCTTAGACTAAATAAGGCCCGGAGCAAATGATGTGTCACATATGTGGCTCAACTATTCACATCCATTCTGATTGGTTTAGATTTATGTGGTTACCATGGTTCAAGTTTCAAGTTTATCTTACATTATACAAATTAATCAAGATGGTAATACAAATGAATTGCCCGTAGAGTCTAATGTTCAATTAGATGCATGGATTATCGAACACACTCGAAAACGAGAGAGAGAATCAAGTGACCAAACCTGTTATCATGGGATGTAAATTTGCATTGTGTATTGTGAACTTGAAAGGGTTCATGTACACTTTTTGTGAATTTTTATAAATGAAATGCCCGTAGAGTCTAATGTTCAATTAGATGCATGGATTATCGAACACACTCGAAAACGAGAGAGAGAATCAAGTGACCAAACCTGTTATCATGGGATGTAAATTTGCATTGTGTATTGTGAACTTGAAAGGGTTCATGTACACTTTTTGTGAATTTTTATAAATATGTCAGTAAAGAGAATATCAATTTTTAGCATAACTAGGGTTACGAATGCCCTTAACCCCTGCCCTGCATAGGTTATAAATACATTATTTACAACAACAACAACATCAACCCAAAAAATCAAAACAAAATTTATCGATAATAGAGAAAAAAGGTAAAAATTATAGTTAAAGTGCATTTTTCAACTATCTATGGTACAAGTAAATTTAGGCAGAGGAATGTGAATCTGTCAAATAAGTACTTCAAAATTTAAAAACTATGTAAAATTTAACAACTAATTTTAAGTTCGTTACTCAAACAAATACTGTTTAGAGATTTAAACAAGCTATTAAAAAAGATTTTTTAACACTTTCGAAAAAGAAAGCCACTAATATTTGATGAGGGTAAGAAAATATTTACACATGAGCCAAACTTTGAAAATGTTACCCTTGTTTGATACTAGTCATTAGCTGATATATGGAAAATTGAATGAAAGAAATCTCAGTGGAAGAAATAATTCAAAATGAAATGGTTTTAAATTTAGTTTTTTTTAGGAAGTTGGAAATATTCCATCAGAAATAAAACAAAGTTGACCATGCATACCTTCATTGATTCTATATACATTATATCCTGTAATCTTGTCTGTCTTGATACTGGTTGTGATCATTGATTGATTTTAGTTTTCTGTTTACGATTAATTGGATGGATTGTCCTCATATGAAAAAAGTTGTTATTAGTTATTGATGATTTAAGTACTGATTGTATGGATACGGGAGGGAAAATAATTATTATGAAAGGGAAAACACACTGAAAAATATCCTTTCACAAATTGTTCATAAGAATTATATTCATGAGAATGTTTATGATTTACCTCAGTTAAAGAGCCTTCTTTTCACCTTAATTCTGTATCCTCGAAAGAAACAAAGTTGTAAGTAACAACTTGACAAGGCCTCGCGATTTTTTTAAAAGGACAAGTTCACCTCAACAACAAATTGATTTGAATATATTTGGATGTAAAATAAGAAAGTTATGACATTTTAAAGTTTCGCTTAATTTCACAAAACAGTTATATGCACATCCTGCTTGGTATGCAAATGAGGAGACTGATGATGTCATCCATGTAGAATTAGCATTCTTTAATACTATATGTTTCAGTCAAGTTGGTCCTTATTGTCAAATCTGTAAAAAATGAAATATTGTATAATTCAAACAATAAAAAACAAAAGAAATAGTGAGTGATGGACATCATCGACTGACACATTTGCATGTCACTGAGTTGTGCATATCACTGTTTTGTTAAAAATAAGCGAAACTTTAAAATGCCCTAACTTTCTTTTTTCACATCCGATTTTGATGAAATGTTCAGTGTTATGCTAGTGTGATTTTTCTCTATTTGTTCAAATCAATATTTGGCTGGGGTGAACTTGACCTTTAAGTAATGTTTTATTTCTCTCCAAAAAAGCATCTATCATAGTACAATCAACGAAGTATTTTTATTTTTCAAATAAAAAGAAATACGTCATTGATAATTTTGATAATTGTTTAAACATAATGAGCATGCAATATAATTTAACTGAAGCGAATGTCTTGGCTATTTGGAATGAGCGGCAGCCGACGAGGGACTGAGCTCGCAATCCTCATATTCCTCTTCTTCTTCTTCTTTCCATGGTTGGCAACCAGTCAGGATTGACTATTTTTGCCACAGCTTTTGTTCATTATAATAGCTTATCATGTTTTTTTTTTTCCTTTTCCATTTCTTTTTTTTTTTTCTTTTTTTTTCTTTTATTTCCTCCCTTTTCTTTTCTTTTTCTTCCTTTTCCTCCTTTTTTTATTTACTTGTTATTTTCTTTCTTCTGTTTTCTTTTCTTTCTTCTTCTTCTTCTTCTTTCCTTGGTTGGCAACCAGTCAGGATTGACTATTTTGTCACAGCTTTTGTTCATTTTCAGTAGCTTATTATATATTTTTTCCATTCTTTTTTCCTTCTCTCTCTAATTCTATTTTTTTTCTTTTTTTTTTCTTCCTTTTCTTTCTGTTATTTTCTTTGTCTTTTTTTTCTTTTTCATGTTATATTTTTTCTTTTCTTTTTGTCTTCTCTTTTCTTTTTTTCTTTTTTTCTTTCTTTTCTTTTTTTTCTTCTATGTTCTTTGCTTTTGTTCTCATATTTCTTCTTTTTTCTCTTTTTTTTCAATTCTTTTTCTTTTTTCTTTTCTTTTCTCTTTTTTCCTTTTTCTTTTTTTTTGTTTCCCTTCCTTTTTTAGAGAATTAATTTATTTTTCTTTTGTATGCGTTCTGATTCTTGCAGCACGTTTGATTTTCTTCTGCTACAGTAAGCTGCAACAGAAAAAGCAAAAGTAAACTGGATTTGTGGCCTGATAAAACTCCAGGTTTCGGGAAACCGAAATTAAAGTATAGGATGAAAGTGCAAAAAACAAATAAAAACAAACCAAGACAAAACAAAAACAAAATTTGAAAATAGAACTAAAACAAACCAACAAATAAACAATGAAAATTCTCTCTTCATCCTTATCTCCTTTCTGTCCCCCTTGCGAATCGCCAAATTAAAGAAACTCGGATAATCAGCCAAGGGTATTAAAGAAAGGAGGAGAAAAGTGTCCTTTCTTCCTCCTTATTCAGATTTTATATAGTCGTTTCGTTCTGAGAACGAAACGGACCTGGGTTTCTACCTTGGTACTCTTTAAGTACCAAGGTAGACCTTTCAATAGTCTTTTTCCAGCCGTTACGTATTCGTATCCGACCTTTCAATAGTCTTTTTCCAGCCGTTACGTATTCGATTTAGATATCATTAGCAGACGCAGAGCCTTGTTTAAAGGCTATGATGACAGAGACATATAGCACTTTGAGAAAAGCGAAGATTAATTCAATGAGAATGAAAAACTATAGGAGTGCTTAACAGTAAACAAACGGATGTATTGTCACCATATGTTATGTATTAAGAATGCATAAATGTCAATTTTTAAAGGTCAGGTCCACCCCCAAAAAACATGTTGATTTGAGTAAATAGAGAAAAATCAAACTAGCATTAAGCTGGAAATTTCATAAAAATTGGATGTAATATAAAAAAAAGTTATATGACATTTTAAAGTTACGCTCATTTTTTACAAAGCAGTGATATGCAAATTAGACAGTTGATGATGTCCTACACTCACTATTTCACAATTTTTGTTTTTTAATGTTTGAATTATAAAATATTTCATTTTTTATACACTTGATTGGAAGGACCGACTTGACTGAACCATATACTAAGAAAGAATGTTGATTATACAATTAAATTCAATTAAATTTATTTTATTTCATTTTCAACAGAACAAAGTAATGTGGTCAAAATAGTTACAATGAACTTATACAGACAAAATAAATCGAGAGATTTACAGTATAAGATATTCATCTATAAGTAAAAGTTAAACAAAATATAGTATTATATATAAGCAAAATATCATAAACATTATAAAATAAAATTCTGAGATAATGGAGGGATCCACTAAAAAGCAGTGCTTGTATTGTGTGGACTACTCTAAATAATTACTTCAGAATTGCCTATGAATTGCATGTTCAGGGATGAAATATTCTCTCACTTGAAAATGAGGAGATAATTGTAATATTTCATATTTCTTATAATAAAATACAAAAGAAGTAGTGAGTGGATGATGTCACCAGTCTCCTCATTTGCATACCGACCAGGATGTGCAGATAACTTTATTTGTGAAACTAAGCAAAAGTTTAAAACGTCATAACTTTATTATTTTACATCCGATGTTGATGAAATTTTCAGTGTTATGCTCGTTCATTTTCTCTTCTTATTCATATCAAATTTTTCTTGGTGTATACTTTTCCTTTAATCGTTCATGGTGACTAAAATTCTGATTTCTTTAGGTGCGGGTGTGAAATAATTTGTCTGTTGACAAACTGAAGGTACAATAAAAATAATTTTTTACTTTTTGAGAAAAAGATTGCTTTTTTCCATTCACGATGCATGGGAAGCTGCTTGCAGATGACATCAAAATAAAAAATATAGAATTTTTAATCACCTTTTAAATTCATTTATTATTTATCTTATTAGAATATATTTACTCAGGTACAAAAGATCAGCATAAAAATGTTTTCCATCAGTGACCTGATAAAAACATAATAAAGAACAACAAAAATCATGAAATCATATATGAAAAGTCAAAATCTGGTAACATAAATAAACAAATATTTACTTAAATGATAATATGTATCAAACTGAAATATCTAAGTTATCAAAACGGAACAGTTACTAATTTAAAACTACTTATTGTATAATTCATCCAATTTAAAAAAAAAGCGCTTAGATGATTGTTGAATTAATTAGTGGCATTATAGAAAGTATATAGAAAATTTGATGAAACAATAACAATAAAGTATTAATATATGTATAAAACTATAAAACATCAAAGGGTTAAGATCATTATAAATAACAGCAACGTGACATCAACGTTAAAGAAGATTAAGGGAATTGTATATTACAATTAATGAAATACAAGTAAGGGTTATTATAGACAAAATCATAGGATTACAAATACTATCCAGAAAGAACTCAAGGGTATAGGAATATCGGTAGTAACATGACAAGGAAGAAAAGATGAAAATAGAAATGCATTCATATCTGCTCGTAATGATTGTGTATGACAGCCAATGTGAGGTAAAAATCGACATAGAATCAAAATAAAGACATTTTTAAGGATAATTTGAAAAAAAAATTACTGAAACTGCATTCTGAAGTGAATCCGGCAATTTTTTCCAGATCAGTACGGCGGAGAATTAACATAAAAGATTTCTTGAAGCATTCAATATCAGGTTGAGGAGGAACAACATTTAGTGTATTATAATTACGTGTTCTCACATCACGCGTTTCACAAACCATTTCAAAATTATTATAAAATCTTTGATGAATTTCCCTCGAACCTTCACCAATATTTTTTTTATTATCTTTTCTGCTATTTTACAATAAACTTATTGTCAGGGTGAACTTCCCCTTTAAACTGAATGTTTGTTTTTAGCGTGTTTTTTTTTACCCGCAGTCGATTTTGTTTGAACCATGGCGTTGTGTTGCCCCCTGCACAATCTATTGTGGAATTCATTATACAGAGGCGCATGTGCGTGATCATGCCTATTAGGAAACAGAGACAGATTTATCATTCACCGAGCAAAATTACTCCGCACTTAACACCTTAATCACCAGCGTGTTTATTTTACTTTATTAGCAGTTTATCGTACATACCCCTCGCCATGAAATATGTTCTCTTGTTCATAACGTTCATGATGATGGGAGGTAAGTTAATTCAAATTTTGTGTACTTTCTTCATCGGAGGATTGGCGGAGAGATTTAGGGAGTAAATGTTCTGCAAATTCTGCATTATATCTTACCATGGTGATTTCAGCATCATACATTTGGTAATGAGATGATAAATCGTGTTTTTTTTTTCATTATCTTAAAAAATTCAATAATTTTGATAAAATTAAAAATGTGATAAAAATTAAATATAGAAATAATATTTAGATTTCTTAACCTCATGATTGATGAGTTAGATCATCTCCTAGTGATCGTTTCACCACCAAGAAGAAGGGGAAAATAAGAGGAGGTAGCTGAGTGAATAAAATAAAGTGAGGGGAAGACTTTTTAAAAAAAATCTTTCATGTCACTATATGTTTTTTTTCGCTCGCGCTTAGCGCTCGAATTACCTGTTCCATGAGATTCATATCTTGTTAAATATAGGCTGATATGGAGCTTGAAATAAGCACTGTCACGTTTTTAAGTCAATACACAAATATACATATATTTCAGCTCGGATATCGAGCTTTCATTATTTTTTATTTACGAATTGATTTTTACAAGAGCTCCTTAAAATATCCCTTTTAAATGTCCGGCAAGTCCTTTAAACCCCAATTCCACAGAGAACAAGACCGCTGAAAGACTTTTGAAAGACCATGAATTCTGGTTGATCTTTCAGAGGTCTCTCAATGAACCTACAATTGTCTTCAAGGTCTTACATGAGTCCTGACCAATCTTTCAGTAGTCTTCATGGTCTTCATGGGCTTCAAAACTTTTTGAAACGGTTCAAAACAGTCTTACAATGGTCTTACAGCTAGAAAATGGTCTTTCAGTGATCTTTCAGCGTCTAATTTTGATGAAATTTCAAAGATCTTGATAGTCTTTCAATGATCTTTTGGCAGTCTCTCAAGATTTTTGCGGAGATCGATGTCAGACTCATGAGAGATCATTGAAAGATCATTTAAGGACCAGGCAAAGTCCATGGAAAGAATTCTGAAAGATTAGGCCTACTTGTTGCATGAAAGATCTCTGAAAGACCATTGAAATATCTCTATAGGACTATACTCTAAGACCAGTAAGACAAGAAATATACATCAGTCTTTCGGAGTTCTTTGATGGGTCTTCTGAGCTGGTGCCAGGTAAAAATGACAGAGGTAAAAAATGGCAGAGGAAATAATGGCATAGGTAAAAATGGCAGAGGTAATAATGGCAGAGGTAAAAATGGCAGAGGTAATAATGGCAGAGGTAAAAATGGCAGAGGTAAAAAATGGCAGAGGTAATAATGGCAAAGGTAAAAATGGCAGAGGTAATAATGGCAGAGGTAAAAATGGCAGAGGTAAAAATGGCTGAAGTAAGTGTCCGAGATACACTATTAGAAAAAACAGTAGATTCTACAGAAGAAAAATTAAAAAACAGGTTATACAGAAAAAAAATTGTAGATTATAATAACAGGAGGATTTTCCACAATTTTTCTACAATTTTGCGGAACAGATATGTTTTTAAAAAAGGGGAAACAGTTTTATTACAATAAATTTGTAAGGGTACATGCACAAAATACCAATTTTCTGTAAGTTTATACAAATGCATGCAAGTAGGATTACACAGTGCAGTAAGATTACAGGTGTTCTCCAGACTCTGTTGCAGTAATTGTTGATTTTTAAGTATAAATTTTCTAACAGTGTAAAAAATGGCGGAGTTGAAAATGACAAAGGTAAAGATGGCATAGGCAAAAATGAAAGAGATATGGGGTGCTGGTTTGTTAAAAAGCCAAGAAAAAAAGTTTTCACTCTAAAATCAACATGATCAAAGGGGTTTTGGTTAAGGGGGAAAATGACACAAAAAATATTTCAACTAAGTGAAGTTCTTTTGGGTCAGAAAAAGAATTACAACAAAAATAATAGCAATCAGGTAATAAACAATTTTTTTTTCTTCTGTTTGAAAACTAACAGAGATTTGTATCAAATTCCAAATTTTAGCATACCAAGCTAATTACCAAGAGGGTGCTGCTTATGGTGTACAAAATACCCAACAGCACTTTCGCTTCCAAGGGTTATGACCATCAAGCCGTATATATCATATTGGATGCAGTGGTAAAGAAGGTTCAGGGTCTTCTTTTAGGCAAAGAATCTGAGCCAGACGGTCCCCCTCGATCGACCGCAAGATTATTATTGATTTTCATAATCAGTTACATATTCAGTGCCAAGCCTGGGAACGCATGCTTATTGTCATTCAAATATTTAAAGAGAATAGTACAGACGACATTACAAATAAGGACATATTTAACCACAATCATTCGTGACAATTTCAACGTCTAAGCTTTCCCCGCTATGTTCTCTATGTTTTTTTCCCACGCCTAACCCTCTCTGTCTCTCCACCTCTTTTATGTCTACTCTTCCTCCTGTTTCATCGGTAAATCTGGCAAAACTTTAGATATAAAAAAACAGCCAGACAAAAAGTAATGTTATAAAATGATGAATGAGAATAGTGCAGTTTCATTTTGCTCCTGATAAATTGAATGAAAAAATATCTGACGTTTGATTTCTTTTTAAAAAGCCTTCACAGTACACCTCCGACGAAATCGTAAATAGCATCGTTAGGCCGATAAAGACATAATATGATATGATGAAATGCTTAACCGTGACATGCACTTCTAATTTAATCTATGTACATGCGGGGGCTTTTTGACAATTCATTGCATGGGGGTTTAAGGCTGGCCATATTTTACCTAGGGCTGTCATTTTTACCTCTCCCATTATGACCTCTGCCATTTTACCTCTGTCATTTTTACCTCTGCCATTTTTACCTCTCCCATTATTACCTCTGCCATGTTTACCTCTGCCATGTTTACCTCTGCCATTATTACCTCTGCCATTTTTACCTCTGCCATATTCACCTCTGCCAGTATTACCTCTGCCATTTTTATCTCTGCCATTTTTAACCTCTGCCATTTTTACACCGAGCCTCTGAGCCATTCCACAGAGATGACAAATTTCAGTGATCTTGAAGACCGTGCTGTAAGACCTCATTAATTTTAAGTCTTTCAGTGGTCTTTCAATAATTGTTTCCGTTCTGTGGAATGGGGGCCTTAATGAAACGCTTCCCCTGAATTACATTTTTAGTCCAGGATAGGCCCCATAGAAACTTGACCAAACCTTGTGTTTTTATATATACAATATATTTTGATGGTTTCTTGTCAATTCGAGGGTGTGTTGCACCCACAAATGTAATAACGCCCACAAATGTAATAACACTTTGCCCACAAATGTAATAACACTTTACCCACAAATGTAATAACACTTTACCCACAAATGTAATAACACTTTACCCACAAATGTAATAACACTTTACCCACAAATGTAATAATTTCACCCACAAATGTAATAATGCACTTTACCCACAAATGTAATAATTTTTGATCGCCCACAAATGGAATAATTACTGTACCCACAAATGTTATAAATTTGAAGGGATTTTTGGCAAATCCGTTCTAAACTAAAATCCTATAGTAATGCGTTAATAAAGCACAAAGTGCAAAGTCTCTTTTCCTGACCCGGTTAATTAACAAATTATAATATAAGTCCAAAGTCTTTTTTCCAGACCCGATTGTTTCAAAAATTATAATATAAGTCCGAAGTCTTTTCTCCAGACCCGGTTGTTTAAAAAATTATAATATAAGTCCAAAGTCTTTATTCCAGACCCGGTTGTTTAAAAAATTATAATATAAATCCAAAGTCTTTATTCCAGACCTGATTGCTTAAAAAATAATAATATAAGGCCAAATTCTTTATTCCAGACCCAGTTGATTAAAAAATAATAACATAAGTCCAAAGTCTTTATTCCAGACCCGATTGTTTAAAAATAATAATATAAGTCCAAAGTCTTTATTCCAGACCTGGTTGTTTCAAAAATAATAATATAAGTCCAAAGTCTTTTTCCAGACCCGGTTGTTTAAAAAATAATAATATAAGTCCAAAGTCTTTTTCCAGACCTGGTTGTTTGAAAAGTAATGATATAAGTCCAAAGTCTTTTTTCCAGACCCGGTTGTTTCAAAAATTATAACAAAGTCCAAAGTCTTTTCTCCAGACCCGGTTGTTTAAAAAAATATAATATAAGTCCAAAGTCTTTCTTCCAGACCCGGATATTTCAAATATGATATAAGTCCAAACTAAAATACGATATAGATGTTCCAGTGGAATTAAAATGAGAATCGATCTTAGTCTTCTCTCCAGACCCAGTTAATTAAAACTGGTGGAATCAATGTCTTTGTTGTTGTTTTAAATTATACGGAATGTATTGTGAATATAATTATGTGCTATGAGTAAATTGAGAATCCAGCATAGTCTTTTCTCCAGACCCGGTTATTTAAAACTAAAACTTTAACCCTATAGTAATGCCTTCATATAGCACAAAAGTCCGAAGTCTTTTTTCCAGACCAGGTAGTTTCAAAAGTTATAATACAAGTCCAAAGTCTTTTTTCCAGGCCCGGTTATTTCAAAAATTATAATATAAGTCCAAACTAAGATACCACAATGATATTCCAGTGGAAAAAAATAAAGTCGAGCTTTGCCTTTTCTCCAAGCCCTGTTATTAAATAAAATTGTTAATAACAATACAACAACAACAAAAACCGTATAAATACCCCATAATCATATTAATGCTGGATAACGTGTGTGTGTGTATTTGAGTTTTGTCAGACGTGTATCAATCAGATATGATTATTTACGTCTGGGGCCGACCTTTAACGTCACCATCCGAAAGACGTGACCAGGACTCGAATCTCGAGCCTCTGCATCAATTTGTAACTTCCCCACAGCTTGGATTACAGGCGCACGCCACAACGCCCAGTGGCGTATAGCGTAGTCTTTCAGCCAGACCCAGTCATTTGTTTTTCAAAATAACGCTAATTGTAAACAAGTGGAATGCCTCTGGCCGTCTCACCTGCATCACGCGGTTCAATATAGCAGCAGTGCTGACTTTGAATACTACTCTAACTCGCACAAGATGTTCACTCAGTGATACATGGTTACTCTTATGTCCACTTTTTATGAACTAGACCAATAAACTTACAGAGATATGATGGTTATTCAACAAAAAACCCCAACATGGCCAAAGTTCATTGACCTTACATGACCTTTGACCTTGATCATGTGACCTGAAACTCGAACAGGATGTTCAGTGATACTTGATTACTCTTATGTACAAGTTTCATGAATCAGATCCATAAACTTTCAAAGTTATGATGGTAATTCAACAGATACACCCAATTCGGCCAAAGTTCATTGACCTTTGACCTTGGTCATGTGACCTGAAACGCGCACAGGATGTTCAGTGATACTTGATTACTCTAATGTCCAAGTTTAATGAACTAGACCAAAAAACTTTCAAAGTTATGATGATAATTCAACAGATACCCCCGATTCGGCCAAAGTTCATTGACCCTAAATGACCTTTGACCTTAATCATGAGACCTGAAACTTGCACAAAATTTTCAGTGATGCTTGATTACTATTATGTCCAAGTTTCATGAATCAGATCCATAAACTTTCAAAGTTATGATGGGAATTCAACAGATATCCCCAATTCGGCCAAAGTTCATTGACCCTAAATGACCTTTGACCTTGGTCATGTGACGTGAAACTCATGCAGGATGTTCAGTGATACTTGATTAACCTTATGTCGAAGTTTCATGAACTAGGTCCATATATTTTCTAAGTTATGATGACATTTCAAAAACTTAACCTCAGGTTAAGATTTCGATGTTGATTCCTCCAACATGGTCTAAGTTCATTGACCCTAAATGACCTTTGACCTTGGTCATGTGACATGAAACTGTAAAAGGATGTTCAGTAATACTTTATTAACCTTATGGCCAAGTTTTATTAACTAGGTCCATATACTTTCTAAGTTATGACGTCATTTCAAAAACTTAACCTCAGGTTAAGACTGTTAAGATTTGATGTCGTACCTCACAGGATGGTCCTCCAGAGTTAACGTTACTGGTAAACTATCCAAACCCACTAACCTTGATTTTGGTCTTCCGCAAGGTTCGGTAGTAGGCCCTATCGGGTATTCTATATACACCCTACCAGTTGGTAATATTATTACACATCATTGTATCAACTACCATCTTTATGCCGATGACACCCAATTGTATATTTCATTTAATCCGAAAATCCCAGGAGATTTAGTTGTCGCTCTGTTTCGACTTCAGAACTGTATCTCAGATATTAGAAACTGGATGACAGTTAATAAATTAAAGTTGAATGACTCAAAAACAGAATTCTTCATAGCGGCCTCTCCACACAGTCTACGCAATCTGCCAGATCTGAAGTTAACAGTCGGCGATATATCCATAAGCCCTTCTGTTACTGTTAAAAATCTTGGTGTAATTTTTGATAGAGAAATGTCAATGGTTGACCGTGTTTCTCAAATATGCACTACTGTAACTTTTCATTTAAGGAATATTTCTCGAATTAGAAGATATATTACTCAATCTGCCTGTAACAATGCAATTCGTTCTCTAGTTCTGTCCCTTTAGATTACTGCAATGGTCTTCTCTCTAACATTCCTGTTACTCAAGTAGATCGCATTCAAAGGCTTCAAAATTGGGCAGCTCGAATAATTTATCAAGTAACAAGATTTCACTTCTCTAAACCACTCCTTGAATCGTTACACTGGCTTCCCATACGACATCGTATAGTTTTTAAGTTACTTTTGTTAGTTTTTAAGTCTCTCAATAAGCAGGCACCTTCATATCTGCGTGATTGTTTGACCCTATACATCCCTCGCAGGAATGTACGAGCCTCCAGTGACCCATTCCGTCTCACATATAAAATCACTAAGAAACTAGCTGGAGATAGGACTTTTACCATAACCGCTTCAAAATATTGGAATCGCTTACCTTTTACTCTTAGACAATCACCATCTGTTCCTTCATTTAAAAGGGACTTAAAACCTTCCTTTTTCCAATCCAGATTTTTAGGATTGTACGTTTTCATTTGTATAGTTGTAATAATCTCCTTTTCTTCTTGTAAGCGCTTTGGGCCATTCTGGGAAAAGCGCAGTATATAAATAATAATAATAATAATAATAATAATATTAATAATGTTGACGCCGCCGCCGTCGGAAAAGCGGCGCCTATAGTCTCACTTTGCTTCGCAGGTGAGACAAAAATAGAAATAACTCCAAATCTAAGACCAATCAATCCTTGAACCTAAAAACCTGTTTTTAAAAAGAGGTTTAGAACTTTGTCTTTATTCCAGACCTAATCATTACTGAAATTACGAAAAAAAAATCTTCTAACATAAGACCCTATCATATTCTAAAAAATGAAATAATAAAGAAAATCAAATCTAAAACCAATTTTCAAAAGTTACACCCAGTAAAAATTTGTCTTTACCCCACACCCAGATTTTTTTTAAAAATAATACTAAGACCCTTACAAAACATTGTAATTATGCATGAGTTAAGGAAACGTCCTTTCTCCAGACTTGGTTATCATTTTTAAAAATAGTTTTTACAAATATTCTAAAACGAATACCCAATAATCTAACTACTGTGGAATAACATGGAGATCGATTGTAGACTTTCCTCCAGACACACTTATTTCGAGAATAAAAAAACAATAAAACCCAACCCCCACAACGAATCTAAGAACCAACAATCCTCCAAATTAAGACCAAGTAGAAAAGCACATGTTTAGTGCGTTGTCTCTATTCCAGACCCAGTCATTTAGAAATTAATTTAAACAATCTTAAAAACATAAGACTTTGTCATATTCTTATTCTTGTTGAATAACATGAGTATAATCCTTAGACCCAGTTATTTATAAGATAAACAAATATTGAAAAAAAAATCAAAGCTAAGACCAATCTTTAAAATTAAATCCAGTTAAAATGCTTAGGTTAGGACAGTTGTCTTTACCCTATACCCAGTTCTCTTAAAAATACAAATTAAGCAAAAGATTAATCTTAAAACTTAGACACCAGCATCTCCCAAACTATAAAAACCCTGTGATAACGCATACCACATAAACGACAAATTAATAAAAGGCGTAAATATTCAGATCTGAATGGTACGCGCCTTAAAAACCCAAAATAACAACAACAACGTTATTCTACATCAATGATATTGTGGCGTCTTTGTTAATATCGTTTGTCTGTTTTTATCGTTTCTAATAATTTTCTATTTTGAAATAATTGTGTCTAGAGCAAAGACTACACCATATTTAAAGACGTTTGTCCCCTGGAAAGATCAAACCTTAAGATATTGATGGACCTGAATCCACCGACGGGACAGCCTAACCCCGTAACTCTGGTACGGGTGTGGGAGCGGGCTCTTCTTTCTTTGCCTGTCTCTCAGCTATTTCAAATCAGTTTTTTTTCTTATCACTTCTTGATCACATAAATCCTTTCTCTCTCTCTCTCTCTCTCTCTTTACTTTACGGGTCAATAAAACCCCAGAAAATATATCTTAGGCCACTGAGATTACTGAAATTGTAACTAATCAACAAAAACAATGCTGAATATATTCAAATGGTGCTTGGTACACTGAAAATTAAAAGTACCGAACAACTTGTTAAAACGTTATCCCCTCTTGCTAGAATGATTTTCTTTTATATAACATCTCATAGATCGTCGATCAACAACCTTATCGTTTACGGGAAGTAATCCCCATATTGTGTGCTGATATCTTATTCCTCAGTTTTTTGTTTTATATGTATTTGAAGGTTTTTTTTTAATAGAAAAAAAAGGAATGAATGTACAAGAAATGATAATAATAAACAAGTATAAGAAATATAATAATCAATAAAATTGTTACCCTACTCCTCATACAGTGGGTGGCAAAAATAATCAATCATGACTTATTGCCAAATAAAAGCATGGAATGGAATGGTTATCCCTTCTTGTTAGAATGATTGCCAAATAAAAGCATGGAATGGAATGGTTATCCCCTCTTGTTAGAATGTTTTTCTTTGATTCACTATATCATCGATCGTCGATCAACAACCTTATCGTTTTCGGGATGTAATCACCCTATCGTTTACTGATATCTTATTTCTTAGTTTTTTCATATGTATTTAAAATGTTTTGTTATTTGTGTTTTTTAATTTAAAAAAAGGAAGGAATATATAAAAAATTATTTTAAAAAAATGGTTGCAGGGTCTTTGTTTTGTTGTTGTTATTGTTGTGTTTTTAATGATTTTTATAACCGGGTCTGACAGAAAGACCACGCTATATTTCCATGTTATTTAACATAAATAGGATCGTGGGTCTTTGTTTTTTATAATCATTATAATTTTTTGAATAACCGGGTCTGGAAAAAAGACTTTGCATTTATATTATGATTTTTGAAACTACCGGGTCTGGAATAAAGACTTTGGACATAAATCATAATTTTTTAATTAACCGGGTCTGGAAAAAGATTTCGCATTTTTGTGCTATATAAATGCATTCAGTGGCGTACCGTGGGTCACGACATTGGGGGGCACCAGCAACATTTTTGGGTCACTTAGTGAGCGCGCGAAGCGCGCTCAGTCGCCAGGTATACTGAAATAAGTAATAGTGACATTTCAAGGACAGTGCCATTAAACGGATATTATCTCACTGATCAAATAATGCACGCCGAAGCGCGAGCTGAAAATTTTTGATATTCAGAACTAAGAAGAGACATTATAGGCAAATTTTTGGAATCACGATACGTACCTGTCTTGCTAAACAAACAATGCGAGCTGAAATTTTTGTATAAATTAACTCCAAACAGTGACTTTTTAAGGACTCCACTTTAGGAATTCATTAAGAGTATGCATGTATCACCATTGTCATCTAATGTGAGTGCCAAGCGCTTGCTGATTTTGTTAGAATTACATGTAAACACGTGAAGCACTTTTTGTAGTCATAGTAATCATGATTATCATACGCATCTCACTAATCAAAATATTGCGAGCGCGAAGCGCGAGCTGGAAATTTACTTAATTTAGAACTGAAGAGGGGAATTCTAAGGCTTGTTTGCAGGAATTCACGGAGACCATGCGTAATTCGCTAACCAAATGATACAAGCGCGAAGCGCAAGCTGAAAATGTTTGATATTCAGATCAGAAAAAGTTACATTTTAAGGACTGATTAAGAGCAGACATATCTCAGCAATACACTAATGCGAACGCAAGCATGGACAGGAAGCTTTTTTATTTTAAGACCTTAATATGGGGCAACCACTTTAAGTAGTCAAGAAAAGAAGCATATGTAATTATATAAAACAATAATAATTCGAAGTGCGAGGAAATATATTTGGTGTATATTGACTTGAAAACGGAGGTTTTAGTACAACGGGATTATACATCTCGTTAAACAGACAATGCGAGCACCTGCAGGAACATTGAAGACATAGGCCCTGAACAAATTATGTTTCATACAGTTGTAATTTTTTAAAAGTAATATAACATAACATAATTATAATATTACATTATAATGAACAATAATTTCTTCTTTCCCTTTCTCCCTCTTTTTCTCCTTTTCCCCGTTTTTTGGGGGCCAGCCGATTGGGGGGGCACGTGCCCCCCCCCCGTAGTTACGCCACTGAATGCATTACTATAGGGTTTCAGCTTTTAGTTACCGGGTCTGGAGCAAAGACTATGCTTGATTCTCAATTTACTATTAGCGTCTGGAGAAAAGACTAAGCTCGATTCTCATTTTTATTCCACTGGAATATCATTATTGTATCTTAGTTTGGACTAAAATTATTATTTTTTAAATAACCGGGTCTGGAAAAAATACTTTGGAATTATATCACAATTCTTTAAACAACCGGGTCTGGAAAAAAGACTTTGGATTTATATCATAATTTTTTAAACATCTGGGTCTGGAAAAAAGACTTTGGACTTATATTAAAATTTTTGAAACAACCGGGTCTGGAATAAGGACTTTGGATTTATACTATAATTTTTTAAATAACCGGGTCTGGAAAAAAGACTTGGGACTAATATCATATTTTTTAAACAACTGGGTCTGGAAAAAAGGTTTTGGACTTATATTATAATTTTTGAAACGACCGGATCTGGAAAAAAGACTTTGGACTTTTATTATAATTTTTTAATCAACCGGGTCTGGAAAAAAGACTTTGGACTTATATTATTATTTTTTAAACAACCGGGTCTGGAATGAAGACCTTGGATTTATATTATAATTTTTGAAACAACCGGGTCTGGAAAAAAGACTTTGGACTGATATTATAATTTTTGAAACAACCGGGTCTGGAAAAAAGACTTTGGACTTATATTATAATTTGTTAATTAACCGGGTCAGGATAAGAGACTTTGCACTTTTGAGCTATATGAACGCATTACTATATGATTTTAGTTTAGAACGGATTTGCCAAAAATCCCTTCAAATTTATAACATTCATTGTGGGTAAAGTCATTATTCCATTTGTGGGCGATCAAAAATTATTACATTTGTGGGTAAAGTGCATTATTACATTTGTGGGTGAAATTATTACATTTGTGGGTAAAGTGTTATTACATTTGTGGGCGTTATTACATTTGTGGGTTAAGTGTTATAACATTTGTGGGTAAAGTGCATTATTACATTTGTGGGCGTTATTACATTTGTGGGCGATTATTACATTTGTGGGTGTAACAGGGTGCTGATTACGAATCTGAATGATGCCACTCGTGTAACCTTGAGCATTTTCTGCAAATTGGTAAAATCCAATATGGCCGCCAAAATATGTAAATTACCCATGAAAATCATAAAATTGTCCGCACATTGGCTATGAAATGCATGAAATCTTGTGGCAGGAGTGAAATACTCTCTGAAAAAAATAATATTTAACATAATGTTTATTTTCCTGATATTCAAAATGGCCGCCATATGCCAATGTATACTCTATTATGTACAATATCAATAGGGAAAACTAATTTTCACAAAAATGAGCACCAAACCGCAAAAAAATCGTGATGTATGAACGAAAAAACATATCCAAATCATCATTATTAACGAGATAATTTATATCATTTATTTTGTCATACATGTGAACATTGCTGTATTTTGATATATAAAATAGCCGCTACTAGCCCAAAGAGTATTATGTACAATGACAATGGCCGGGCCAAAAAATGACAAGAGTGAGCACTAAAACGCATACTATTAAGATAAACGAGTGGAATACTGACTAAAAGCGTCATTGTTAATGTGCCATTATGTGATAAATGCTGTATTTTGAAATTAAAAAATGGCCGCCAAAGGCCCTATTTATCATGTACAATGCGAATGGAAAAAACTAATTTTCACACGAGTAAGAAACATAAAATGCATACAATTGTGATTTTCGAGTAAAATATTGTCTGACAACATGTTTTATAGCAAGACATATATCATTTCTTTTGTCATGCATTAGGTAAATGCTGTATTATGAAATTCAAAATACATTTAATTTTGTAAGAATTTGGATTTGCTTGACTATGAAATCCACATAATCCTGTTTTATGAGTAAAATGTTATTTGAAAATATTTTTTTAATTATAGCATTTCTTCAGCCATAATTTTGACATTCAAAATAACCCCTGCAAGCCCTAACTACATTATGTAACCTGCAAATAGGGAAACTAAGTTTCACAAGAGTGATAATCATAAAATGCATATAACTGCTTTACGAGTAAAAAAATTCTAACTTAAATACATCACATATTGATCGTGGAGGTAATAAATGCTGTACTTGAAATCCAAAATGGCTGCCATAGGTCCTAAAAGTATTGTGTACATTGTAGCATGGGACATACAAGTTTGACAGAATTTACCTTTGCTTGACTCTAAATATTGCATATAATTGTGAATTGTCATGTAAGGGTTAAATGTTGTCTAAAACCATGGTTTCTAACTAGATATATCATATTGTTGTGTAATCAAGGTGATAAATGCTGCATTTTTAAATTGACAATGGCCACCATAGGCACTTATCGTATAATATACATTTTGAGTGGAGACAAATAAAGTTCACAAAAAGGGCATATGGCAGCCATTTTGAATGTTGAAATACAGTATCACCTAAATTGAATAAGATATGATATATTTTGTTATAAATCATGTTTTCAGACAATATTTTCACTCATACTTCACTATTTGGCAAAGCAAAGCCAAATTCTTTTCAAATAATTTGTTCCCATTCACATTGTGCATAATACCGTAAGGGCCTGTAGCGGCCATTTTGACTTTCCAATAACAGTATTTATCACCTTACTGGCAAAATAAATGATATATCTTAAAAGAAATTATGCTTTCAGACAATATTTTACTCATAGATCACTATTACGTGCATTTATGGTCCTCATCCCTGTAAATATTGGTTTCCCACTTTGCATTGTACATAATACTGTTAATGTCTATGGCGGCCATTTGAAAGTAAAAATACAGTATTTAACATAAACTTGAAACCTGAATGATATATTTCTTTAGAAAATACATTTTGAGACAGTATCCCATTAATTTATCACAATTATGCAGTTTAGTGCTCACTAGCTCTTGTGATTTCTGTGCTTCTCTTTCTCATTGTGCATAATACTTTTAGGGCCTTTGGCAGCCATTTTGAATATCAAAATGTAACATTCATCACATACATGGCATATTGATAATATATTTCGTTAACAATTATGTTTTTAGTCCGCATTCCACTTGTTCAATCTTAATAATAAGCATTTTAGTGATCACTATTGTGAATTTTTTGGCCCCCATTATTGTACGCAATGCTGTTTTGGCCAGTGGCGGCTATTTTTTGATATAAAAATACAGCAATTTTCCCATATGTGACATAATAAATGATATATCTCGTTAGTACTGATGATTTGCATATGTTACTTCGTTCACACATCGAGATTTTCTGTACTTTAGTGCTCATTTTTGTGAAAATTAGTTTTCCCTAATAATAGCGTATACAATGGCCTATGGCGGCCATTTTGAATATCAGGAAAATAAATATTTTGTCCAAAATTATTTTTTAAGAAAATATTTCACTCCTGCCACATGATTTCATGCATTTCATAACCATTTTGCAATTTTTTGACTTCCATGGGTAACTTGCATATTTTGGCGGCCATATTGGATTTTGCCAATTTGCGGAAAATGCTCAAGGTTACATAAGTGGCATCATCCAGATTCGTAATCAGCACCCTCGAATTGACAAGAAACCATTAAAAAATATTGTATATATAAGAGAACAAGGTTATGCCTCTTCTATCCTGGACTATTTGTTCGTCTAGTAGGCAAACCGTACTTCTTTGAGCTCCGACGACTATTGCCTCGTATTGGGCTATTTTGTGTGATTTCTTCATGAGCTGCCAAATGATTTTGGACAATATATATATAGGACCCAAGTCACCCTACAGGACAGATTTGAGAGGTTTTCGTTGATTCAGTCTTGTGTATTTTGGGACGATAGATAACTTACACTGTAAAAAAAATGGGTAAAATTTAACCAGCAAGAAGGTAATTATTTGTCCAACCAGTTTGGGTCAGTATTTTACCCAATGCGGGAAGCATATTAGGTTAAATATATAAGCAGCAATTACTTTAGAATGGGCAAAATTTTCATCACACTGGATAAATAAAAATGTTTATAAGAAATGCTCTAACAATGGTGGCAGAGCAAAGTTGAAAGTGAGGGCACAGGGTAAAAGGGCACATTTTCTTTCGAAAAGGGCACTATCTTAAACAAAGGGGGAATTACTTATCTACCCCCACTCACATTACTCATGAAAACTTAGGCACGTAGGATCATTCTTATATGTCTTTTCCCTAATTCATAGTCCCTCCCGTGGCGCTGCCCTGGGTCCGATGCAGAAAAGTTACTATAACGATAACTCTACCATCAAACTATGATATCATTGTTCATCAGCCAATCAGAATCAAGGATTGTATGAAGGTTACTTTCGGATGGCAAAGTTGTAACTTTTATGCAACGGGACCTTGTGGACATGATGCAAAGACCAACCGACGCATATTTGTAAATCTATCATATTCCGTTTTTTTTCTCGTGTCGAAGGGTCATGTGTGGCATTTAGTTGTTATGCATGTGAAAACAGACTGAGGCTCAACATGATAAACGGCACTCAAATCTTTGCAGCGGATAATGGAACACGATTCTGCGCAGACGATGTCGAGATCGATTCTTTACAAAGACAATGCGACCCTGGGGTAAAAGCTTGTTTTGTAAGTTCATTTCGACAATATTTGCAGGGCCGGATCTTAATTTTTTTTCGAAGGAGAGGGTTTGACAGAAAAAATTACAAGCAAGAATAAAACAAAAAAAGTGGGCGTTCACAACCAAATAAAGGTAGCCGATTTATGGTATCGAGATTTTTTTTTAAGGTTCACTTTAAAATGTAGGTCATTACTTTTTGTTTACTTGACTGGCCAATGGGCGGGGTATACCCCTACCCCACCCCCCCCCCCTAGATCCGCCACTGATTTGATCTGTCCCCACACTGGATATTGAGAATAGGCCCTATTTAAAAAATTCATATTCAAAAGTAATAGTAAATATAGTGATGGTGATAACGACAACGACATGAACAATAAATAGCTAAATAAGAAAATGATAATGATGATATATTCAGTGACGAATAAGTAATTTAATTTTCCTCCATTTCATGATAAGGAAAAACTAGTACATCTACACGACCCTAAAACCTCTAACACTTCTTAACCATCGCCTTGTTTTTCTCCCCTTATTTTTGTTTGTTCCAATAACAATCAGAGAGCGAACCCCCCCCCCATGCCCATCCCCTGTGTGTGCAGCATTACTGACCCTCCCCCCCCCAAAAAAAAAAAAAATAATAATAATAATAATAATAGTAAAAAAAAAGGAAACATTTATTGAAAGTTGATATAGCACGTATATATTGAAAAATGACAAATAATATATAGGTTAAGATATGAAGGGGTATAAAGCAACAAAATTGACAAAATAAAGACGCCATAACCCCCCCCCCCCCCCCCCCCCATGTTGAAAATTGAACCAAAGGATAAAAATCTCTCTTTGGTGATATGTTTATCAACTTTCTCATATCGAAAGTGATAAACCTATGCAAAATTAAAGTTAAGAAATGAAGTGATATATATTTCAAAAATGGTCAAAGTATAAAGAAATCCCCCACTCCCTCCAAATACTTATTCTAAAAACGTTCTTCTCCTCCCTTACAGGTGAATTACCTTGTCTTTACGGATGAAGAGAACCGACAAGTCACCACGTTGAAAATTACACGAGGATGTCATTGTACATCATCATCCCGATCGACCGCTTTTAAACAAACACAAGAAATACAAGAAGGCTACTTTTGCTGCTTCACCAACAATTGCAATGACATGCATTTTCCAGATCTTCTTTGATTTCGTCATCCGGCCCTTGCGCTAAATTATTTTTCCCACCGCAGTTCTGGAAGCCAATATGAATATTCATGACTTGCGTCTTCGGAATAATCGGATGTAAAATAAGAAAGTTATGACATCTTAAAGTTTCGCTTAATTTCACAAAACAGTTATATGAACATCCTGGAAACGGAAAGTTTATTTCATCTATTATTTTCAAACAGCAAGAAACATCTCTATTTATTGACAGGTGAACTAGGTGTCCATATACTACATTGTGATGTATTGATTTGTCAAGTTCCTTTGTTCATATTTATGTGAGAGGTCTGTAAACTTTGTTTCGGAGGCTTCAAAACAGTTAACGGAAAATTGACCATCAGTTAGGCTTTGAAAAAAAAATAAAAAGAAGTATATTTTGTTATCATTTGGAAGTTTATACTTCAAATGTTACATAAAGGTCCTAGGGAGCAGAATTCTATTTTTTGAAAACCAATGCTCGGAATATAAAGTTTGTTAGCTATTGTTAATGGAAAATGAAGCCTCCGAAACAACAAATTGGACTATCCCGTACTCAGAAATAAAGAAGCAGTCACTCTAAAAACCTATCTGGTATTTTTCATTGAACATCTACCTTCACATTCTGCATAACAAAAGTAATCCTCAACATTCTAGAAATGAATAAGGGCATTACAAACAAGTCTATGTATTTTATGTTAACAAGAAATGTGCAAGTTTGGGTACCTATGTGCCTGCCAAAATTGAACGAATGAGTGAAGATGTCTATGCTACCCGAGGTAGCACTCATTGAGGTCACTCATATGCCAAAGCATCTTCAAATTATGTGGCTTTATGAGAATGCTACAGATAAAAACATTGAAATTTCAGAGTTACACCATATATTGTGAAAATGACCACATGTATAGGGATGACTCTCAACTAACAATCCATGCTTCCTGTAACAGGGTGAAAAATTACTTTTCTTAAACCTTAAGTTTGTACTCTAAAGTCTAGTGAGTAGCACAGAAAATTTTAATGAAAACTGATCTCAAATTGATATTCAATTACGCAAGAACACACACACACATAAGCTTGATTTTCCTGATTAATTATACATCTTAAAAAAAGTACTATTCAATGTATATTAAAAGTAATGGAATTTTGAGAACCCCAAAGATACATTTCTTACCATCACTTAATTATCGATTTCTCTCTTCCCTATTCTCAATTCTTAATGAAGACCTATTCAAAAATCCAGTGGAGAAACGTCATGTTGAACGTATTGTTGAAAAACAATCCAAACTGAGTTATTATATTTAAGCGTATAAAAGAAAAAGTGAGTGTAAATGAGCCGAAGCATTTAGCTAATGACACCATATAGATTCTGTCAACTACAGTACTAAATAAACCTCAGATAAACAAAATTACAAACGTTTGTTCAAATTTGAATCACCCATACATTCTATTATAATGTTTATGTACCCAATCATGTTATAATTAGGCGTAGGGGAGATCGGGTTAGTTGAAACGTGGGGTAAGTTGAAACATTTAACACCTGTAAAACAAATGTATGCAATACTGCCCTCAATTCATTGATATCAATAATACAACAGTGTTAAATCATTATTGCAATAAATTGAGGGCAGTATTGCATAACTTTATTTTACAGGCGTTAAAGAAAATTATGATGTTTCAACTTTCCTCACGTTCCAACTGGCCCCGATCTTCCCTATGGTTTATGTGAGTTATCTGCGCTGTGATGAAAATGTGAGTTTGGGTCACCATTACTGATAAAACTAATGGTTAGTATAAAAAAATACAAAAAAGTGTTTGAAATATTGAACAATTGTTAAGAAAAATTATGAAATCAAAAATTCAATGTGATTAAAATCATGATCGTAACAAATAGAAGACTAGAACTGCAATCGTTTCAGAACGATGTGCATGCATTGACGCCTCTGATTTAATAGAGGGCAAGAAACAGAAAGAGATAGAAAGAAAACTGTAGATGATATACATTCTCAAAATATTAGAGGGCGCTATTTCTTAAAGGAATGGTCACTGATGCGTAAAACACAGTTAGATTATGTTAAATGATACAATTGGCAAACCCTGAAAATATGAGACAAAAATAAATTCAAAGGAAGTTATGGCAATTCAACTATTTTAAGACTTTGCAATAGAGGGCGCTATTTCTAAAGTTATGGTCACTAATTATGGATAACATGTCTACCAAATTAGAATGAATTTTGATGAGGAACGGTGGCAGGGGAGGACTAACAAATATTACATGTTAATCAAATTGGATATTAGCACATTTTGCTGTCCATTGGAAGTTCTCGAGTAAAATTCTCGAGTAAAATTTTTTAGACCATATTGGCGGCTCATACGTGGTTGTTGAAAATGTGTGCATTGTGAGCAGGATACCATATGTTCAGATTGACTTATCTTGAAATTTTCTGTTGTAACCTATGTCGTATTTGGTATCACTGGAAAGAGTATTCCAATGCGGTGACATTGATACCACTTTTATTTGTGTGGAGGCAATAGACCGGAAGTAAATGCCATATAAAGAAAGACATTAAAAATGAAGGTTTTGCACAATAATTTTAAGCTACCGTCAGCAATTTGTTAGTTTCTGTTACAAAACATTAACAAACTGTTTAAGTATATAACAATACTCATATCTGCCAAGTTAAAAAGAATAAGCTTCAATAATAAGGAAATAAGAGCAAGTTGAAGTTGTGCTGGCATTAAAGTGCATTTTGGGGTATTTTGCTGATTTTCGGGAGCATTTTTGAGATATTTCGTCAGTTGTAAGGTATATATTTTTTTAAATGGCATGAAAGGGCATATCTTGAAGACCCTAAATCCAAGAAAGGGTACGGGTTTGGCCATGCATGACGCAATGAGGAGCATTCAAAGGTAAGTGTTTTTGAAACTTTAGAGGGCGCTATTTCAATGACGAAAAATCAGTGATGCGTGAAAACTGAGTAGTATGTATGATATGGTACTGTAATCAACTCCTGAATATATGAGCTCGAAATGAATAAAAACAAGAAAATTATGGCCATTTTACGATTTTTTGACTTTACATTTTAATAAATATGAAGTTTTTGAAGGAAGGCTATTTCGGATTTGAATTTAAGGCATGAAGATGGCATTTTGAAGGTCAAGTTATACGTCGCAGATGACGGAGCAACTCTTGGACTATCTATAGCAATTTGTTAGAAGTCTTTAGCATGCAGGATACCGAGATATGAAAGAATGAAGAATGGTATGCAAATGGACTTGAAATTGACAAAATGGCGCCTGGATGGTCATGCATGAGTGATTTTGGAAAATGGAAGACGAGAGGCACAACTAGGGATGCTGGGCAACATGTCTACCAAATTTGGTTGAATTTGGATGAAGGACGGAGCCAGGGTAGAGCTAACAAAACCATGTGTTAAACAAATGGGATTTTGGTGGAAGAAGAAGAAGAAGAAGAAGAAGAAGAAGAAGAAGACTAGAACTGCAATCGTTTCAGAACGATGTGCATGCATTGACGCCTCTGATTTAATAGAGGGCAAGAAACAGAAAGAGATAGAAAGAAAACTGTAGATGATATACATTCTCAAAATATTAGAGGGCGCTATTTCTTAAAGGAATGGTCACTGATGCGTAAAACACAGTTAGATTATGTGAAATGATACAATTGGCAAACCCTGAAAATATGAGACAAAAATAAATTCAAAGGAAGTTATGGCAATTCAACTATTTTAAGACTTTGCAATAGAGGGCGCTATTTCTAAAGTTATGGTCACTAATTATGGATAACATGTCTACCAAATTAGAATGAATTTTGATGAGGAACGGTGGCAGGGGAGGACTAACAAATATTACATGTTAATCAAATTGGATATTAGCACATTTTGCTGTCCATAGGAAGTTACATTCTCGAGTAAAATTTTTTAGACCATATTGGCGGCCCATACGTGGTTGTTGAAAATGTGTGCATTGTGAGCAGTATACCATGTGTTCAGATTGACTTATCTTGAAATTTTCTGTTGTAACCTATGTCGTATTTGGTATCACTGGAAAGAGTATTCCAATGCGGTGACATTGATACCACTTTTATTTGTGTGGAGGCAATAGACCGGAAGTAAATGCCATATAAAGAAAGACATTAAAAATGAAGGTTTTGCACAATAATTTTAAGCTACCGTCAGCAATTTGTTAGTTTCTGTTACAAAACATTAACAAACTGTTTAAGTATATAACAATACTCATATCTGCCAAGTTAAAAAGAATAAGCTTCAATAATAAGGAAATAAGAGCAAGTTGAAGTTGTGCTGGCATTAAAGTGCATTTTGGGGTATTTTGCTGATTTTCGGGAGCATTTTTGAGATATTTCGTCAGTTGTAAGGTATATATTTTTTTAAATGGCATGAAAGGGCATATCTTGAAGACCCTAAATCCAAGAAAGGGTACGGGTTTGGCCATGCATGACGCAATGAGGAGCATTCAAAGGTAAGTGTTTTTGAAAGTTTAGAGGGCGCTATTTGAATGACGAAAAATCAGTGATGCGTGAAAACTGAGTAGTATGTATGATATGGTACTGTAATCAACTCCTGAATATATGAGCTCGAAATGAATAAAAACAAGAAAATTATGGCCATTTTACGATTTTTTGACTTTACATTTTAATAAATATGAAGTTTTTGAAGGAAGGCTATTTCGGATTTGAATTTAAGGCATGAAGATGGCATTTTGAAGGTCAAGTTATACGTCGCAGATGACGGAGCAACTCTTGGACTATCTATAGCAATTTGTTAGAAGTCTTTAGCATGCAGGATAACCGAGATATGAAAGAATGAAGAATGGTATGCAAATGGACTTGAAATTGACAAAATGGCGCCTGGATGGTCATGCATGAGTGATTTTGGAAAATGGAAGACGAGAGGCACAACTAGGGATGCTGGGCAACATGTCTACCAAATTTGGTTGAATTTGGATGAAGGACGGAGCCAGGGTAGAGCTAACAAAACCATGTGTTAAACAAATGGGATTTTGGTGGAAGAAGAAGAAGAAGAAGAAGAAGAAGAAGAAGAAGACTAGAACTGCAATCGTTTCAGAACGATGTGCATGCATTGACGCCTCTGATTTAATAGAGGGCAAGAAACAGAAAGAGATAGAAAGAAAACTGTAGATGAATACATTCTCAAAATATTAGAGGGCGCTATTTCTTAAAGGAATGGTCACTGATGCGTAAAACACAGTTAGATTATGTGAAATGATACAATTGGCAAACCCTGAAAATATGAGACAAAAATAAATTCAAAGGAAGTTATGGCAATTCAACTATTTTAAGACTTTGCAATAGAGGGCGCTATTTCTAAAGTTATGGTCACTAATTATGGATAACATGTCTACCAAATTAGAATGAATTTTGATGAGGAACGGTGGCAGGGGAGGACTAACAAATATTACATGTTAATCAAATTGGATATTAGCACATTTTGCTGTCCATAGGAAGTTACATTCTCGAGTAAAATTTTTTAGACCATATTGGCGGCCCATACGTGGTTGTTGAAAATGTGTGCATTGTGAGCAGTATACCATGTGTTCAGATTGACTTATCTTGAAATTTTCTGTTGTAACCTATGTCGTATTTGGTATCACTGGAAAGAGTATTCCAATGCGGTGACATTGATACCACTTTTCTTTGTGTGGAAGCAATAGACCGGAAGTAAATGCCATATAAAGAAAGACATTAAAAATGAAGGTTTTGCACAATAATTTTAAGCTACCGTCAGCAATTTGTTAGTTTCTGTTACAAAAAATTAACGAACTGTTTAAGTATATATCAATACTCATATCTGCCAAGTTAAAAAGAATAAGCTTCAATAATAAGGAAATAAGAGCAAGTTGAAGTTGTGCTGGCAGTAAAGTGCATTTTTGGGTATTTTGCTGATTTTCGGGAGCATTTTTGAGATATTTCGTCAGTTGTAAGGTATATATTTTTTTAAATGGCATGAAAGGGCATATCTTGAAGACCCTAAATCCAAGAAAGGGTACGGGTTTGGCCATGCATGACGCAATGAGGAGCATTCAAAGGTAAGTGTTTTTGAAACTTTAGAGGGCGCTATTTCAATGACGAAAAATCAGTGATGCGTGAAAACAAAGTAGTATGTATGATATGGTACTGTAATCAACTCCTGAATATTTGAGCTCGAAATGAATAAAAACAAGAAAATTATGGCCATTTTACGATTTTTTGACTTTACATTTTAATAAATATGAAGTTTTTGAAGGAAGGCTATTTCGGATTTGAATTTAAGGCATGAAGATGGCATTTTGAAGGTCAAGTTATACGTCGCAGATGACGGAGCAACTCTTGGACTATCTTTAGCAATTTGTTAGAAGTCTTTAGCATGCAGGATAACTGAGATATGAAAGAATGAAGAATGGTATGCAAATGGACTTGAAATTGACAAAATGGCGCCTGGATGGTCATGCATGAGTGATTTTGGAAAATGGAAGACGAGAGGCACAACTAGGGATGCTGGACAACATGTCTACCAAATTTGGTTGAATTTGGATGAAGGACGGAGCCAGGGTAGAGCTAACAAAACCATGTGTTAAACAAATGGGATTTTGGTGGAAGAAGAAGAAGAAGAAGACTAGAACTGCAATCGTTTCAGAACGATGTGCATGCATTGACGCCTCTGATTTAATAGAGGGCAAGAAACAAAAAGAGATAGAAAGAAAACTGTAGATGATATACATTCTCAAAATATTAGAGGGCGCTATTTCTTAAAGGAATGGTCACTGATGCGTAAAACACAGTTAGATTATGTGAAATGATACAATTGGCAAACCCTGAAAATATGAGACAAAAATAAATTCAAAGGAAGTTATGGCAATTCAACTATTTTAAGACTTTGCAATAGAGGGCGCTATTTCTAAAGTTATGGTCACTAATTATGGATAACATGTCTACCAAATTAGAATGAATTTTGATGAGGAACGGTGGCAGGGGAGGACTAACAAATATTACATGTTAATCAAATTGGATATTAGCACATTTTGCTGTCCATAGGAAGTTACATTCTCGAGTAAAATTTTTTAGACCATATTGGCGGCCCATACGTGGTTGTTGAAAATGTGTGCATTGTGAGCAGTATACCATGTGTTCAGATTGACTTATCTTGAAATTTTCTGTTGTAACCTATGTCGTATTTGGTATCACTGGAAAGAGTATTCCAATGCGGTCACATTGATACCACTTTTATTTGTGTGGAGGCAATAGACCGGAAGTAAATGCCATATAAAGAAAGACATTAAAAATGAAGGTTTTGCACAATAATTTTAAGCTACCGTCAGCAATTTGTTAGTTTCTGTTACAAAACATTAACAAACTGTTTAAGTATATATCAATACTCATATCTGCCAAGTTAAAAAGAATAAGCTTCAATAATAAGGAAATAAGAGCAAGTTGAAGTTGTGCTGGCATTAAAGTGCATTTTGGGGTATTTTGCTGATTTTCGGGAGCATTTTTCAGATATTTCGTCAGTTGTAAGGTATATATTTTTTTAAATGGCATGAAAGGGCATATCTTGAAGACCCTAAATCCAAGAAAGGGTACGGGTTTGGCCATGCATGACGCAATGAGGAGCATTCAAAGGTAAGTGTTTTTGAAACTTTAGAGGGCGCTATTTCAATGACGAAAAATCAGTGATGCGTGAAAACTGAGTAGTATGTATGATATGGTACTGTAATCAACTCCTGAATATATGAGCTCGAAATGAATAAAAACAAGAAAATTATGGCCATTTTACGATTTTTTGACTTTACATTTTAATAAATATGAAGTTTTTGAAGGAAGGCTATTTCGGATTTGAATTTAAGGCATGAAGATGGCATTTTGAAGGTCAGGTTATGCGTCGCAGATGACGGAGCAACTCTTGGACTATCTATAGCAATTTGTTAGAAGTCTTTAGCATGCAGGATAACCGAGATATGAAAGAATGAAGAATGGTATGCAAATGGACTTGAAATTGACAAAATGGCGCCTGGATGGTCATGCATGAGTGATTTTGGAAAATGGAAGACGAGAGGCACAACTAGGGATGCTGGGCAACATGTCTACCAAATTTGGTTGAATTTGGATGAAGGACGGAGCCAGGGTAGAGCTAACAAAACCATGTGTTAAACAAATGGGATTTTGGTGGAAGAAGAAGAAGAAGAAGAAGAAGAAGATTACGGAATAGGAATATGGAACAAGAACAATGCATTGTCGCCATTGGGCGTCAATGCAACTAGAACTGCAATCGTTTCAGAACGATGTGCATGCATTGACGCCTCTGATTTAATAGAGGGCAAGAAACAGGAGGAGATCAAGAGAAAACTCTAGATGATATACATTCTCAAAATATTAGAGGGCGCTATTTTTTAAAAGAATGGTCACTGATGCGTAATACACAGTTGGAGTACATGTACGTGAAACGATACAATTGGCAAACCCTGAAAACATGAGACCAAAATAAATTCAAACAAGGAAGTTATGGCAATTTAACTATTTCAAGACTTTGCAATAGAAGGCGCTATTTCTAAAGGTTATGGTCCCTAATTATGAACAGTATGTCTACCAAATCAGAATGAATTTGGATGAGAAACGGAGGCAGGAGAGGACTAACAAAAATTACATGTTAAATTGGATTTTGGCAGATTTTGCTTTTCATAGGAAATTACATTCTCGAGTCAAACAAATTTCGTCCATTTTTAGACCATGTGGCCACTGAAGAAAGAGAGAGAGAGAGAAAGACGCAGAGAGAGTAATAGAAATAAGCATACAAATTCGCTGACAATTCATCAACGTAACCCAGTGTTAAGTACATACCAGAATGATGTGCATGCATAAACTGAGTTTATCGCCTTACTGGACAAATGGCGTGCCATAGTAGTTCGTTTTTGTGCGAAACCGATGCAATAGACACTGTGTACAATTCTGTTGTTGATAATGTGTACATAGTGAGCAGTATACCATGTGTTCAGATTGACTTATCTTGAAATTTTCTGTTGTGACCTATGTCGTATTTGGTATCACTGGAAAGAGTATTCCAATGCGGTGACATTGATACCACTTTTATTTTTGAGCAGGCAATAGACCGGAAGTAAATGCCATATAAAGAAAGACATTAAAAATGAAGGTTTTGCACAATAATTTGAAGCTGACGTCAGATTTTTGTCAGTTTTTGTTACAAAAGGTTGACGAACGGTTGAAGTATATATCAATACTCATATCAGCCAAGTTAGAAAGAATAAGCTTCAATAATAAGGAAATAAGAGCAAGTTGAAGTTGTGCTGGCATTAAAGTGCATTTTGGGTATTTTGCTGATTTTCGGGAGCATTTTTCAGATATTTCGTCAGTTGTAAGGTATATATTTTTTTAAATGGCATGAAAGATCATATCTTGAAGACCCTAAATTCAAAAAAGGGTACGGGTTTGGCCACGCATGACGCAATGAGGAGCATTCAAAGGTAAGCGTTTTTGAAACTTTAGAGGGCGCTATTTCGATGACGGAAGGTCAATGATGCGTGAAAACTCAGTAGCCTGTATGTTATGATACCGTAATCAATTCTTGAAATAATGAGTTCAAAATGAATCAAAACAAGAAAGTTATGGCCATTTTACGAATTTATGACTTTACATTTCAATAAATATGACGTTTTTGAAGGAAGGCTATTTCGGATTTGAATTTAGGACATGAAGATGGCATTTTGAAGGTCAGGTTATGCGTCGCAGATGATAGAGAAAGTCTTGGACTATCTATAGCAATTTGTTAGAAGTCTGTAGCATGCAGGATAATTGAGATATGAAAGAATGAAGAATGGTATGCAAATGGACTTGAAATTGACAAAATGGCGCCTGGATGGTCATGCATGAGTGATTTTGGAAAATGGAAGACGAGAGGCACAACTAGGGATGCTGGACAACATGTGTACCAAATTTGGATGAATTTGGATGAGGGACGGAGTCAGGGTAGAGCTAACAAAATCATGTATTAAACAAATGGGATTTTGGTGGAAGAAGAAGAAGAAGAAGAAGAAGAAGAAGATTACGGAATAGGAATATGGAACAAGAACAATGCATTGTCGCCATTGGGCGTCAATGCAAAGAAGAAGAAGAAGAAGAAGAAGATTACGGAATAGGAATATGGAACAAGAACAATGCATTGTCGCCATTGGGCGTCAATGCAAAGACTAGAACTGCAATCGTTTCAGAACGATGTGCATGCATTGACGCCTCTGATTTAATAGAGGGCAAGAAACAGGAGGAGATCAAGAGAAAACTCTAGATGATATACATTCTCAAAATATTAGAGGGCGCTATTTTTTAAAAGAATGGTCACTGATGCGTAATACACAGTTGGAGTACATGTACGTGAAACGATACAATTGGCAAACCCTGAAAACATGAGACCAAAATAAATTCAAACAAGGAAGTTATGGCAATTTAACTATTTCAAGACTTTGCAATAGAAGGCGCTATTTCTAAAGGTTATGGTCCCTAATTATGAACAGTATGTCTACCAAATCAGAATGAATTTGGATGAGAAACGGAGGCAGGAGAGGACTAACAAAAATTACATGTTAAATTGGATTTTGGCAGATTTTGCTTTTCATAGGAAATTACATTCTCGAGTCAAACAAATTTCGTCCATTTTTAGACCATGTGGCCACTGAAGAAAGAGAGAGAGAGAGAAAGACGCAGAGAGAGTAATAGAAATAAGCATACAAATTCGCTGACAATTCATCAACGTAACCCAGTGTTAAGTACATACCAGAATGATGTGCATGCATAAACTGAGTTTATCGCCTTACTGGACAAATGGCGTGCCATAGTAGTTCGTTTTTGCGCGAAACCGATGCAATAGACACTGTGTACAATTCTGTTGTTGATAATGTGTACATAGTGAGCAGTATACCATGTGTTCAGATTGACTTATCTTGAAATTTTCTGTTGTGACCTATGTCGTATTTGGTATCACTGGAAAGAGTATTCCAATGCGGTGACATTGATACCACTTTTATTTGTGCGCAGGCAATAGACCGGAAGTAAATGCCATATAAAGAAAGACATTAAAAATGAAGGTTTTGCACAATAATTTGAAGCTGACGTCAGCAATTTGTTAGTTTCTGTTACAAAACATTAACGAACTGTTGAAGTATATATCAATACTCAGATCTGCCAAGTCAGAGAGAATAAGCTTCAATAATAAGGAAATAAGAGCAAGTTGAAGTTGTGCTGGCATTAAAGTGCCTTTTGGGGTATTTTGCTGATTTTCGGGAGCATTTTTCAGATATTTCGTCAGTTGTAAGGTATATATTTTTTTTAAATGGCATGAAAGGGCATATCTTGAAGACCCTAAATCCAAGAAAGGGTACGGGTTTGGCCGTGCATGACGCAATGAGGAGCATTCAAAGATAAGTGTTTTTGAAACTTTAGAGGGCGCTATTTCAATGACGAAAAATCAGTGATGCGTGAAAACTGAGTAGTATGTATGATATGGTACTGTAATCAACTCCTGAATATATGAGCTCGAAATGAATAAAAACAAGAAAATTATGGCCATTTTACGATTTTTTGACTTTACATTTTAATAAATATGAAGTTTTTGAAGGAAGGCTATTTCGGATTTGAATTTAAGGCATGAAGATGGCATTTTGAAGGTCAAGTTATGCGTCGCAGATGACGGAGCAACTCTTGGACTATCTATAGCAATTTGTTAGAAGTCTTTAGCATGCAGGATAACTGAGATATGAAAGAATGAAGAATGGTATGCAAATGGACTTGAAATTGACAAAATGGCGCCTGGATGGTCATGCATGAGTGATTTTGGAAAATGGAAGACGAGAGGCACAACTAGGGATGCTGGACAACATGTCTACCAAATTTGGTTGAATTTGGATGAAGGACGGAGTCAGGGTAGAGCTAACAAAACCATGTGTTAAACAAATGGGATTTTGGTGGAAGAAGAAGAAGAAGAAGAAGAAGAAGAAGAAGAAGACTAGAACTGCAATCGTTTCAGAACGATGTGCATGCATTGACGCCTCTGATTTAATAGAGGGCAAGAAACAGGAAGAGATAGAAAGAAAACTGTAGATGATATACATTCTCAAAATATTAGAGGGCGCTATTTCTTAAAGGAATGGTCACTGATGCGTAAAACACAGTTAGATTATGTGAAATGATACAATTGGCAAACCCTGAAAATATGAGACAAAAATAAATTCAAAGGAAGTTATGGCAATTCAACTATTTTAAGACTTTGCAATAGAGGGCGCTATTTCTAAAGTTATGGTCACTAATTATGGATAACATGTCTACCAAATTAGAATGAATTTTGATGAGGAACGGTGGCAGGGGAGGACTAACAAATATTACATGTTAATCAAATTGGATATTAGCACATTTTGCTGTCCATAGGAAGTTACATTCTCGAGTAAAATTTTTTAGACCATATTGGCGGCCCATACGTGGTTGTTGAAAATGTGTGCATTGTGAGCAGTATACCATGTGTTCAGATTGACTTATCTTGAAATTTTCTGTTGTAACCTATGTCGTATTTGGTATCACTGGAAAGAGTATTCCAATGCGGTGACATTGATACCACTTTTATTTGTGTGGAGGCAATAGACCGGAAGTAAATGCCATATAAAGAAAGACATTAAAAATGAAGGTTTTGCACAATAATTTTAAGCTACCGTCAGCAATTTGTTAGTTTCTGTTACAAAACATTAACAAACTGTTTAAGTATATATCAATACTCATATCTGCCAAGTTAAAAAGAATAAGCTTCAATAATAAGGAAATAAGAGCAAGTTGAAGTTGTGCTGGCATTAAAGTGCATTTTGGGGTATTTTGCTGATTTTCGGGAGCATTTTTGAGATATTTCGTCAGTTGTAAGGTATATATTTTTTTAAATGGCATGAAAGGGCATATCTTGAAGACCCTAAATCCAAGAAAGGGTACGGGTTTGGCCATGCATGACGCAATGAGGAGCATTCAAAGGTAAGTGTTTTTGAAACTTTAGAGGGCGCTATTTCAATGACGAAAAATCAGTGATGCGTGAAAACTGAGTAGTATGTATGATATGGTACTGTAATCAACTCCTGAATATATGAGCTCGAAATGAATAAAAACAAGAAAATTATGGCCATTTTACGATTTTTTGACTTTACATTTTAATAAATATGAAGTTTTTGAAGGAAGGCTATTTCGGATTTGAATTTAAGGCATGAAGATGGCATTTTGAAGGTCAAGTTATACGTCGCAGATGACGGAGCAACTCTTGGACTATCTATAGCAATTTGTTAGAAGTCTTTAGCATGCAGGATAACCGAGATATGAAAGAATGAAGAATGGTATGCAAATGGACTTGAAATTGACAAAATGGCGCCTGGATGGTCATGCATGAGTGATTTTGGAAAATGGAAGACGAGAGGCACAACTAGGGATGCTGGGCAACATGTCTACCAAATTTGGTTGAATTTGGATGAAGGACGGAGCCAGGGTAGAGCTAACAAAACCATGTGTTAAACAAATGGGATTTTGGTGGAAGAAGAAGAAGAAGAAGAAGAAGAAGACTAGAACTGCAATCGTTTCAGAACGATGTGCATGCATTGACGCCTCTGATTTAATAGAGGGCAAGAAACAGGAGGAGATCAAGAGAAAACTCTAGATGATATACATTCTCAAAATATTAGAGGGCGCTATTTTTTAAAAGAATGGTCACTGATGCGTAATACACAGTTGGAGTACATGTACGTGAAACGATACAATTGGCAAACTTTGAAAACATGAGACCAAAATAAATTCAAACAAGGAAGTTATGGCAATTTAACTATTTCAAGACTTTGCAATAGAAGGCGCTATTTCTAAAGGTTATGGTCCCTAATTATGAACAGTATGTCTACCAAATCAGAATGAATTTGGATGAGAAACGGAGGCAGGAGAGGACTAACAAAAATTACATGTTAAATTGGATTTTGGCAGATTTTGCTTTTCATAGGAAATTACATTCTCGAGTCAAACAAATTTCGTCCATTTTTAGACCATGTGGCCACTGAAGAAAGAGAGAGAGAAAGACGCAGAGAGAGTAATAGAAATAAGCATACAAATTCGCTGACAATTCATCAACGTAACCCAGTGTTAAGTACATACCAGAATGATGTGCATGCATAAACTGAGTTTATCGCCTTACTGGACAAATGGCGTGCCATAGTAGTTCGTTTTTGTGCGAAACCGATGCAATAGACACTGTGTACAATTCTGTTGTTGATAATGTGTACATAGTGAGCAGTATACCATGTGTTCAGATTGACTTATCTTGAAATTTTCTGTTGTGACCTATGTCGTATTTGGTATCACTGGAAAGAGTATTCCAATGCGGTGACATTGATACCACTTTTATTTTTGAGCAGGCAATAGACCGGAAGTAAATGCCATATAAAGAAAGACATTAAAAATGAAGGTTTTGCACAATAATTTGAAGCTGACGTCAGATTTTTGTCAGTTTTTGTTACAAAAGGTTGACGAACGGTTGAAGTATATATCAATACTCATATCAGCCAAGTTAGAAAGAATAAGCTTCAATAATAAGGAAATAAGAGCAAGTTGAAGTTGTGCTGGCATTAAAGTGCATTTTGGGGTATTTTGCTGATTTTCGGGAGCATTTTTCAGATATTTCGTCAGTTGTAAGGTATATATTTTTTTAAATGGCATGAAAGATCATATCTTGAAGACCCTAAATTCAAAAAAGGTACGGGTTGGCCATGCATGGCGCAATGAGGGGCATTCAAAGGTAAGCGTTTTTGAAACTTTAGAGGGCGCTATTTCAATGACGGAAGATCAATGATGCGTGAAAACTTAGTAGCATGTATGTTATGATACCGTGATCAATTTCTAAAAGAATGAGCGCAAAATGAATAAAAACACAAAAGTTACGGCCATTTTACGACTTTTAGACATTACATTTCAATAAATATGAAGTTTTTGAAGGAAGGCTATTTCGGATTTGAATTTAAGGCATGAAGATGGCATTTTGAAGGTCAAGTTATACGTCGCAGATGATGGAGCAACTCTTGGACTATCTATAGCAATTTGTTAGAAGTCTGTAGCATGCAGGATAACTGAGATATGAAAGAATGAAGAATGGTATGCAAATGGACTTGAAATTGACAAAATGGCGCCTGGATGGTCATGCATGAGTGATTTTGGAAAATGGAAGACGAGAGGCACAACTAGGGATGCTGGACAACATGTCTACCAAATTTGGATGAATTTGGATCAGGGACGGAGTCAGGGTAGAGCTAACAAAACCATGTGTTAAACAAATGGGATTTTGGTGGAAGAAGAAGAAGAAGAAGAAGAAGACTAGAACTGCAATCGTTTCAGAACGATGTGCATGCATTGACGCCTCTGATTTAATAGAGGGCAAGAAACAGAAGGAGATTTTTTTAAAGAATGGTCACTGATGCATAAAACACAGTTGGAGTATGTGAAATGATACAATTGGCAAACCCTGAAAACATGAGACCAAAATAAATTCAAACAAGGAAGTTATGGCAATTTAACTATTTCAAGACTTTGCACGAGAGGGCGCTATTTCTAAAGGTTATGGTCACTAATTATGGACAATATGTCTATCAAATCAAAATGAATTTGGATGAGAAACGGAGGCAGGCGAAGACTAACAAAAATCACATGTTAATCAAATTGGATTTTGGCAGATTTTGCCTTCCATAGGAAGTTACATTCTCGAGTCAAACAGATTTCGTCCATTTTTAGACCATGTGGCCGCTGAACAAAGAGAGAGAGAGAGAGATAAAGACGTAGAGAGAGTAATAGAAATAAGCATACAAATTCACTGACAATTCATTAACGTAACCCAGCGTTAAGTACATATCAGAACGATGTGCATGCATGAACTGAGTTTATCAATGCAATAGACACTGTGTACAATTCTGTTGTTGATAATGTGTGCATAGTGAGCAGTATACCATGTGTTCAGATTGACTTATCTTGAAATTTTCTGTTGTAACCTATGTCGTATTTGGTATCACTGGAAAGAGTATTCCAATGCGGTGACATTGATACCACTTTTATTTGTGCGCAGGCAATAGACCGGAAGTAAATGCCATATAAAGAAAGACATTAAAAATGAAGGTTTTGCACAATAATTTTAAGCTGACGTCAGCAATTTGTTAGTTTCTGTTACAAAACATTAACGAACTGTTGAAGTATATATCAATACTCAGATCTGCCAAGTCAGAGAGAATAAGCTTCAATAATAAGGAAATAAGAGCAAGTTGAAGTTGTGCTGGCATTAAAGTGCCTTTTGGGGTATTTTGCTGATTTTCGGGAGCATTTTTCAGATATTTCGTCAGTTGTAAGGTATATATTTTTTTAAATGGCATGAAAGGGCATATCTTGAAGACCCTAAATCCAAGAAAGGGTACGGGTTTGGCCGTGCATGACGCAATGAGGAGCATTCAAAGATAAGTGTTTTTGAAACTTTAGAGGGCGCTATTTCAATGACGAAAAATCAGTGATGCGTGAAAACTGAGTAGTATGTATGATATGGTACTGTAATCAACTCCTGAATATATGAGCTCGAAATGAATAAAAACAAGAAAATTATGGCCATTTTACGATTTTTTGACTTTACATTTTAATAAATATGAAGTTTTTGAAGGAAGGCTATTTCGGATTTGAATTTAAGGCATGAAGATGGCATTTTGAAGGTCAAGTTATATGTCGCAGATGACGGAGCAACTCTTGGACTATCTATAGCAATTTGTTAGAAGTCTTTAGCATGCAGGATAACTGAGATATGAAAGAATGAAGAATGGTATGCAAATGGACTTGAAATTGACAAAATGGCGCCTGGATGGTCATGCATGAGTGATTTTGGAAAATGGAAGACGAGAGGCACAACTAGGGATGCTGGACAACATGTCTACCAAATTTGGTTGAATTTGGATGAAGGACGGAGTCAGGGTAGAGCTAACAAAACCATGTGTTAAACAAATGGGATTTTGGTGGAAGAAGAAGAAGAAGAAGAAGAAGAAGAAGAAGAAGATTACGGAATAGGAATATGGAACAAGAACAATGCATTGTCGCCATTGGGCGTCAATGCAATTACGGAATAGGAATATGGAACAAGAACAATGCATTGTCGCCGTTGGGCGTCAATGCAATTACGGAATAGGAATATGGAACAAGAACAATGCATTGTCGCCATTGGGCGTCAATGCAATTACGGAATAGGAATATGGAACAAGAACAATGCATTGTCGCCGTTGGGCGTCAATGAAAAGAATAAACAAAATAAATAGAAAATCAACATTGTTGCTTGCTAAGATAGATTAGTTCAAAGAGGAGCAAGCCCACATGCATATGGCTTGACCCAAAAATATTAGAATCTATCCAAGAGATAGAAGAGACTGATACCCCTTTCATAAACATATCCTCCAATTAGCCACCTAAGAGTAATGCGGATAATTCAATAAAAATTGTGTTCCTAAACTCCGAAAATAATCCGCACTATTTTTACGAGTGCCCGTCCTGAAAAAGGAGGATAATCGTCATGGCAACCGCACACACCCCCTTCGATGCGGTTGCGTTGGAAAAGGATGACCTTGTGACCGCTCCATGGCAATTATCCGCATTACTTTCGAAATGCGTTCATAAAGTCAAAATCTGGTCCCGATGCTGCTATTATGCGGATAACTGCAGCATCAAAATAATGCGGATAACTCTGGTCCTCCTCCGATTTTACGACCAAATTATGCTGTTATTAGCCGCATAATTGGGTTTATGAAAGGGGTATGAGATTAAATGTAATTCTCTTTGAACTCTGTACTTACGAAAGCTCTTACCCTTTTACCTCTGAAATCCCCCTCCAGTGCATAACAATAACAATATGCATTTATATAGCGCCATCTATCTCGAAATATTCTATTCCGAGGTGCATTATCATTATTATTACCCCATCTTTAGCTCGAGCTGCCTTTCAGCGCTCAGTGCATTCAAGGAGTTAATTCTGCCGGGTACCCATTCACCTCACTTGGGTTGCGTGCAGCACAATGTGGATACATTTCTTGCTGAAGGAAATTACGCCATGGCTGGGATTCGAACCAAAAACCCTCTGTTTCAAAGTCAGAAGACTAAGCCACTGGGCCACAACGCTCTGTATGATGTTTCATTAATTCAAGTCAATGCTAAATTACAAAGCTCACAGATGACCTCTGACACTTGTCAAGACTTCATTCTCAAATTAAGTTGAATGAGGTTCTCTAACTAATTAGGCCACAACCACTCCCGAATTCCCCAAATTTGCAAGAAAGATGGCAAAGAATTTAATAATATTGCGCCACAACTATGAAACCATACAGGAAGTAGACGAGCGTAGATAAAGTTGTAATATACTGCTTCTCAAACTATTCCTCCCAACTTGCTGAGTTTTGAGTGTGTAATCTGATCAGGAAGACGTTGCTGGCTGACCTAAGATCTGTGTGGGACAACCAAACATCTCTCTGATCTCGTCATGGAATTGGTCCCCGTCGCTAAAAAAAGAGTGGAAATCCAAAAGTAAAATTGAGTATTGTATACTATGGAAGCAGGAGACCGTCAAAAACACGTATATACGTCGTGTCGTAATTCAATTTACTACACGACGTAAATAATTACGTAGTGTAGTAATTCGAATTACTACACGACGTAAATAATTACGTAGTGTAGTAATTCGAATTACTACACGACGCAATTCCGAATTACTGCCCAACGATTTAATGTCATGACGTTAAATGAATTAGTGTCGCTACATCAAATAATTAAGGTCGTGTAGTAATTCGAATTACTACACGACGTAAATAATTACGTAGTGTAGTAATTCCAATTACTACACTACCTAAAGAATTACGTCGTGTAGCAAATAATTACTACACGACGTAATTCCGAATTACTGCTCAACGATTTAACGTCATGACGTTAAATCAACCAATGAGACCGTTCGTTATATGAGCGCAATGCGAAGAGCTGAGACTACAGAGTATTGTACAGGAACGTACCGGCAGGAAGTTAGTTGGATGTCCTGACTAATCTCTTGGTGCCGCCAGTGGATAGAGTAAAAAAAAACAAGGAAAGAGAGAATATATAATAGGAGAGAGAGAAGCGAAAGGGGGAGATTGGAAAGAAAAGGAGGGGGAACGGGAGAGAAAGAGAAGGGAGAACGGAGGGGTCATATCATTGTATGAACAGGATGTTTTATGATTGTGCCCCGAGCAATAGGGCGAAGCCCCAAGCTCAGTGCGTTATAAGAACAAAAAGAGGGGGCACACAATGGCGCATGCAGCAAAAATTTGCTTAATAATAAGTCTCGAGCCAGCGAGAGAAAAAAACTTTAACTTTGAGATTGATTTTGACATGGTATGCATAAAATGACGTATCTTTCATCTTTCTTTCCTATTATCATTTCCTATTCTCGGTTGTAGAACTTTTTTGGGGGGCAGTGCTATGCGGATCGGGTCCGTGGCATGTGACGGCACCAAGGTTTTTAACCTAGGAGGAGACAAAGTAACATTTTGGGGCCAGGGGGAGGGTGACACACATTTTTAAAAAAAAACAGAGCGTGGGGCGCAAGCTAAATTTTATTTTAAATGTAGTCTCTAATCAGTGACTTGAAAAGGGACCTGTTAAGGACTAGCAGTTTGCATAATTAATTGGTCCATGAAAATGATATCTCACGAGCCGAAGAGCTTTGATATCCGGGGATGATATCTGGACGTTCTAAGCACTTTTTGTAATCATGAACACGATGGGTATACACCTATACAATTGATGCGATCGCGCTTGAGCGGAAACAAAATGGCGATTTCACACCAAAAAAAAAATGGTCCAGCTTCACAGGCGTTTGCATATCGAACCTGAATATCAAACCAACTTCACAGTTTGAATATCGAACATCCAACTAACTTCCCTTCTCTTTCTCTCCCGTTCCCCCTTCTTTTCTTTCCAATCTCCCCCTTTCGCTTCTCTCTCTCCTATTATGTAATCTCTCTTTCCTTGTTTTTTTTTTACTCTATCCACTGGCGGCACCAAGAGATTAGTCAGGACATCCAACTAACTTCCTGCCGGTACGTTCCTGTACAATACTCTGTAGTCTCAGCTCTTCGCATTGCGCTCATATAACGAACGGTCTCATTGGTTGATTGACGTTAAATCGTTGAGCAGTAATTCGGAATTACGTCGTGTAGTAATTATTTGCTACACGACGTAATTCTTTAGGTAGTGTAGTAATTGGAATTACTACACTACGTAATTATTTACGTCGTGTAGTAATTCGAATTACTACACGACCTTAATTATTTGATGTAGCGACACTAATTCATTTAACGTCATGACATTAAATCGTTGGGCAGTAATTCGGAATTGCGTCGTGTAGTAATTCGAATTACTACACTACGTAATTATTTACGTCGTGTAGTAATTCGAATTACTACACTACGTAATTATTTACGTCGTGTAGTAAATTGAATTACGACACGACGTATATACGTGTTTTTGACGGTCTCCTGCTTCCATAGTATACTGGGTTCTTTATCTTTAACGTCACCAAACACTCACAAATTGGTCGGAGACCCGATGTGGGGATAAAACAGTAAAATTTGGTGGATTCACAATATGTTGCAACATCTATCGGTTGCAGCGAACCGGCCAAATTTCTAACTTCCGAGTCGACACCGCACGCAGGTGCAGGCAACGCACAGTGCTTGCTCGTGCACTGTAATGTGACTATGATACTTCAAAAATGAACACGATTTGCAAAAGAAGAGGACAAATTCACCGAAAACGGTCTAAATTTTGCAAAGAAATATGCGACAGTATCTCTCCCACCTCCTGGACCCTAGTAAACAGCATATGCAAGCCAGTCGAGCCGTGTTGGCCAGCGCAGAATAATAGCATGCAAGAGATGTCGATTTTTTTTCATGAGGCATTGCAAATTTCACTCTGTTTGCTGCAATCGATAGATGGCGCATCGAATTGTGGATCCACCAATTTGGTCTGCGACCCGGGCCCTGTAACACAAAGGTTAGCTATTAATCGTACGCTTGATTTTCACGATTGATTGTACATTGTAGTCAATGGAATCAATCGTAGAAAAATGTTCTACGATCATTGCTAAGCTTTGTGTTACGGGCCCCTGATTTGGTAATCAAACATTGTAAAATTTGATGCAAATACATGGAACACCTTACTGATTTAGGTTCTATAAATACTTAAATTCAAATCTATGGTACCACCTAGTTACCATCCTTATTAGAATAAAACCAAATTGAATATCTAGTCGTAATGACATCATAGCAATGCTCCTACAATTAGCTTCAAAATCAATTTGGTCTTTACTCCAAAACAATGTCTTGCAATCATCCAAAATTTTTATACATGTATTATTTTTACAGTTCATTTTAATCTAAAATAAAAAGATAAAAATTCACCCTTTTAGGGGGAATGTTTCATAAACATACCTTAAGGCTCAAATCTCAATGTGTTTTGAGCTCCTTTAGTTCTTCTGGCTGTTGACACTTTGACAGCCTACTTATAAAGGGAATCCAGTCACTTCAATCCTATGGCACCACCAAATAATGCAATTGTGTTATGCAGTTGAAGAAATTACTATTTTGATTGAATTTAAGATTTGGGGTGTCAGTCATAATTACTTCTTTTTTATTATCATTGTTTTTGGAGGGAGGGCTGTAAACATACCTTTACTCTAATCTCCATGTTTCATGAGCTCATTTAGTTCTTCTGGCTGATGACTGTATGATAGTCTACTTATATAAAGGGAATCCAGTCACTCAATCCTAAGCCTCCTTCTTGCCTGGCTCTTGTAATTGCTCCAAGGTATGCTTTGAAGTTCTGGGTGAAAAACAGAAGTGTGATTAAATAATGTATTGATATATTACTGATTTATATGATATAGTGGAATAAATATTCATGTTATCATTGTATATACTGTAAAACAAAATGCTTGTGTCAAGTGAATGAGGTTGTTAATAAGTTCAATTCAATAATATTAACTAATCTTTACTTTCTTATATTTGCCTTACAATTTCTTGATCAGAACACTGTTGCAAAAAAGAGTTGTATTTGAACACAAAAAAAATCAGGACTGAAATTATGAAACTATATGATCTTTCAGGGAGATTTGTTCTGAAATAAAAACAAATTATTAAGAAGAACTCACCATACTTGGCCATGATTTTTACTCCATCCATGATCCGGCTGGAATGACGTAGCTAACAAACGGAGGATTTACAAGGTGTGGCAGTACAAAGAAGCAGAATGAGTTCTTGAATAGTTCTTGCTTGCTGGGAAAAAAGAGAGAGAAATCAAAATGACTTTCCTAAAGATTAGAGCTAGATTCCTATGGCACTTCAACAACTCTTGTGTTTTTGGTGATTGATACATAATCATTATGACCCTAGGCATTGGATCTATCACTGTTCCACAAATGCACTCTCTCCACTCCCTGGGGAGCAACCTGGCCAGGCAACAGTGGTTTGTTTACCAATGCACACATGCAAGTTTCCTCTCCTAAACTGGTAATAGCTGTGACTAAGTTCTCTAACTTCTTATATTAGAGGGGGAATGGTACCTAATTCCTCATCCATGGAGTATGTTATTATTATTAGGGTAAACAAAGACTAGATTACCAACATTCATTAATGGAATACAGCAAAAGTTCTTAATTCATCGTTTCAAGCTATAAACAATTCATGCAATAAACATTTTTCAAAAATTTCAAATAGAAAATTTTAGCAACAATGTATTAATTCAAATTTTTTTTTCTTCAAAATGTTAGTGTTAGGAACAAGGAAAACTTTGGCAACAATTGTTTTATATTTAAAAAAAAAATCAAACCTCAGTATGTTTAACTCTGTACAATACTGACATGAATGAACATAGAAAGCTTCTCTGCAAAGTTCGAATTTGTGAAACAAAGACAATTTTTTTTTCAGTTTTGAACCTCATATCCTTAACTTTCATTACAATAATAAACTAACAATCCCTTGCAAAGTACATTCAGCAACAGTAAGAAACAGTCAAAGACTAAAAAAGTCCACACAATTTTGATGGCAGTCAGTATTCTGTTGAAATTGTTGACTGCACATGTATATTCATCCTTTATCAAATTATGCAACACAGGCGAAGTTTTAAACATCCACAGATAACAGAATTGTTTATACCCTATGGCCAGTATTCTGAAGTCAGGTTTAACGAGACCACGGTCTAACTCTCTGCTAAAATTACGGGAATCCAAAAATTCAGCAATGCTGTTGTATTGTATATTTTTTATGTTTACTATTTTGTTTCCTTATGCTTTCATAATGAAGAAAAAATGCTTCAAAATACTTTCATTATCAATCCCAGACAACTTGGGTGTCATATGAGTTAGTAAATTGGAAGTGTACTCTAATTGTCGGATCAGACAAATTTCCTTGATTTTGATTGGCTGAGAAGCACAGTTCCTATGGTAACTGTTGAATTAAAGAGATCTTTCATGAAACCCTAGTGTAATCTATTTTGTCAATGAAATGTTAATGTGCCACTTTATATCTCACCCACAGTTAAGGAAAGGATAAGCCTTGTAGGACAATAAAAATTGAAAAAGATAACCGGATTGTATGAACAATTCTGAAATATTATCAAGTCTACACAAATAATATTTATTCTCTTTAAAAAAATGTTGTGTCCTAACATGCAATTTTTATGATCCACCCCTTAAAGTTCTTGAGTGTTCTGTGTCCTTCTATATGGGAGGATCAAGCCAGGTCAGACATTTCACATATTGATAGTGGACAATGGTGGTGTTGTAGGCCAGAGTTGGACGTGTATTCCGCCAGTGATAGTTGAGGTTTTGACATGGAATAGTATACAAATGATGCATGCAGCTGAGTGCGTTAGCGGAATGCAGAGCAGGCGAGGTTTCTTTAGATAGGTGCAGCACTGTGCACGAGCCGCTGGTAGCGGGTGCCCAGTGTGCACCATCTAAAGAAACCGAGTTTTCTATGCATTTACTTTTACGCACGACAGAGCAAGTGCATTATTTGTTTAATAAAATACCAACACAGAAACAAATTCTCAAAAAGTTATAGTACAGTTTTGTTGGGCTTCTTCTGGGACTTGTACCGCACTGGTTTGCTTGAGCGTGCAATGTCAATTTTTGTTGCGCACATTTTCCACTCTTGTGCGTGCACAATAAGTTGGATGTCATGTGACGCATGTTGACCAATCGCGATGCTTGAAATAATGTATATTTTATAAAGTTCATTGACCTTATATCTGCTGTGTTCTTCATCAACCTCTGGTTCGATATACCTCCAACCCTGACCCACCTTAGTCAGCCCTGATCCGACTAGATTCGTCACTGCTTCTGTGCCCAATTATAAAAATCTTTCATAGCAATTCATCATATATTTGACTGAAAGCACATTATTTTCAGTGCAATTATTCTTTTTTAAATCCCTTAATCAAACCAAGTCGCCCTAAATTAGGTTTCATATTTGCTTCGGCAGTAATTGCTCCAATGTAAATTCAACATAACGATCACATGATTACTTCAATCCTGGATTTGAAATACCAAACCTAAAGCCAACAGTAACCCTATAATATATCTTAGACCAAATAAACCCAGAGCAATAATCCCAGGAGCAAATGTTGCGTCATCATAGACCAAGCAAGTGAAAGTTTTACCCTTCAGTACAATCCAAGCTGACCTGACGTGTGCAGGGTGGTATGTGTACGCCCCATTCCATTCACATGATAAACCACTGTGGTGGTTTTGTAGGACTTTACTTGCTGTGAGAATGTGACATGTGACTGGCCAAACACCCACTCTGTAGGAAGCTTTTCTTACAGATCGAACAGCAATAAGGTCTCTCGTTGGTGTGGACCCTCATGTGCTTCTTGAGGTCGCTGCGATGGTTACTCCTGTGGCCACATTCCTGGCAGAGGTACGGCTGCGAGTTGGTGTGCGTCCGCTTGTGGACACGGAGGAGCTGCGCAGTGACAAACCGTTTGTCGCATTCACAGCAAATGTGGTTGAGTTCCCCAGTGTGAACGGCTTTCTCGTGCTTCGCCAGGTCGTAACGCCGGCTGTACGATTTGCCACAGGTGCCGCACGTGTGAATCTTCAGCCCTGCATGCGTTCTCATGTGGCAGCGCAGTCCAAAGTTACGGGTGAAGCGCATGTCGCAGAGTTCACAGGCAAAGGGTTTCTCGCCCGAGTGAACACGGAAGTGGCGTTCAAGGTCTGGTTTTCTCTTGAAGCCACGGCCACACTGCGGACACTGTAATCGAGATTTGTCTTTCACTGGCCGTCCCATCCGAACTTGACATCTTTTGTTTACTTTGGGGTTGTTGGTAATGGCTCCAGAAGAACCATTACCATCACAGATATCAATGTGATCATTTTCTTTCAGAACAAGCTGTTTTCTTCTCTCGACTGCATCATCTTCATTATCAGCACTAGTTTCCGCACCATTCTGGAATTTGGAAGGCACCCTTCCTCTAGACCTCAACCCTGATTGCTTCCAGACTTCTGAATCATCGCCTTCAATCACAGATCTCTCTTCATATTGTTCCTGCATAATATCCTTTGTGTCTCTTTGTCCTCTCTCCTTTTCTACATCTCCGGCTCCTGCATGACCCCTTACATGCCTGGCATAGCATTTGCAATCAGTTGGGAACCTACTGCATTCCCCACAATAGTAGAGAGAAGGGCCCCCAGAGTCACCCTCGCTGCAATGGCCAAACCCATTCTGAAAAGCTCTTAAAGGACTTGATATTCCCGTGGTACCAATTGACATTCTCGCTCCAGGAACCTTCTGCTCGGGGTGCAGGTCACTTCCTCTTTGACCGGATGACGAGCTTCGACCATTAGTCAGAGAATCTTGTCTTTCCAAACTTGCTGCTTCCATTGCAAGAATAGTTTCAGGCGTCAGTGAAGTGTGGCTGAGACCTCTTTTCTTTTCTTGACCTTGACTTTGACCATGACCTTCTTCCAGAGGGTGTCTGTCAGCCGTGTATTCTCCACCGCTATCCTCCTCTTCAATCCATCCCAAATCGTCATCACCACCTTTGATAACAAGAAAATCAAAACAAAATTCAGAGCATGATCGCCTATTCACTATCAAAATCACATCAAAGTATCTAATCATGAAACATCATGGAATTTCATTCTTCTCGCCAGACTTGCCATCTGTATTCACTATTTAATTTTGAATGAGTAATGTATTATGTAAAGTGGGTATTCATACAGTCTCTCATTCTAAATTACATGTGGCCAACAAGATATCTCAAACAAGGACTGAGAATAAGGAATGGTCATCATTTACCACCTTCGATAAAAATTATTATTTATTTGACCAAATCATGATACAAGCATAGATGAGATTATACATGGTAAAGAGAAACAATACAGAATGGAGCAGTGCTACATGCTGGTCAGGGGTGATAAAAGCATAATAAATAGCTGTTGCTCAGAAGCATATCACCCCCCCACATGGAGCACTGCGTACAAATCAACTTAGACAACAATTTGCACATAAAATGATCTAGCCCAATGTTTGGCGATATTTCTATATTAAAATAATAATGAAATGCAGAAGCTGATTGATGTTTACAACTAGAGAATGATTGAAAGAAATAATCAGAAAGGTAGTCTACTAATCATAATAAGTTGACTGGTGAAAAAAAACGAAAAAAATACAATATCAGAGCATGATTTAATATTCACTACATCACAAAAGGGATAACTTTATACCTTGGTCACATTTACTCTACAACGGCCGTACGGCGAGTCGAAAACAGCAGTTATAACATATTTTTGTGCCAGCTGTACACAGGTGGTATGAATAGAAATGAATAAAAACGGCTGTTTTCGACTCACCGTACGGCAGCAGTACATCAAATGTGACCGTGGTATTACTTGTCAAGTTTAATCAGCATTTCTGGTTATAGGAGAAAAGCTTTAAAACAATCTTTTGTCTCGTCCTATGTGAAAAAAAAAAAATTGTGTAGTTTTTTGTGAAGCTGTTAGAAGAAATGAGGAGCAAATTGTGAAGCAATATCAGGAAATGTATTCCCTTGTATCAAATCATGTAACTTTATGGAATTCACTCTTCTTGCCATCTGTACTCACTTATTGATTGTCAGTAACGATCAAGAGCTATTTTATACAGCAAATATTCAGTTTCTTATACCAAACTATTCAAATTTATTTCAAGGTTAATATTAACTATAATAATTTATGCATATAAATAGATTCAGCTAGATATTTTTACATAAATCTTCTAAAAATGCTAATAACAGGTATAGACACACTTTACTAAGATTCTCATCCAAATACAGATAAGTTTACCATATTATAAATGCATTCTTAATTTTTCATGACATATATTTTTTCTGTTGAATCATCGGTGATAGCAGTCTCATTATCACAAAGAAAATGAGATGTGGCCAACAAAATATCTCAAACAAGCAATGAGAATAAGTTCTGGCACTCCACGTACCATTCTATAAGTAAAGTCATGTTGAACTTAGAGGAGCTAGAGCTTTATGAAACATCCCACCGAAAGAAAGATTTAGAAAAAAATGCCAACCTTCCTCATATTCTGACAGATCTTCTTCTTTAATGAGAGAAGCAGTGTTTGATGAAGAGATAGAAGAGTGGCTCGCTTCTGTAATATTCATATTGAGGATGGCTTCCAGTGTCACATCTCATCTGCTGGTCAAACAAGCAAGGTGTCACAAAAAAATTAACATCACATCAGGTATGAAGGACTTTTCTGGAGATTTTTCAGTCTTTACTTTGGGTACTTGACAATTTATCTAACTTCTAAGTAATACAGTCTGACTTTAATAATAATAATAATTGTACATTTATATTGCACAATTCTATACTCATTACTCAATTGTAAAATAACTAACAAGATAAATACACGAAATCATGATTAAGTGATTTGTCTAAATTTTGGTATTATTTTCGTGTAAATATAAGGCTATAGGCCTAAGTGGTTAAATCATTAATGGGGGAAATGAACTTCTTTTCCATTTACAAATTGTGTGATAAGTAGTCACTTAAACAAATCAAGTATTTTGGAGCAACATTGTCTCCAAATACCCTCTTGTGTGTGGGCCTATGCTTTGCTGTACCAGGCTTCATGGCGAGCGAGTAAGCTTACGACGTTACGTTTAGTAGAATAATTTTCCTCCCCAGAACTAAGCCTCCAGGACAAGGGGCCAATTGCACGAAAGGGTCTTTCCAAGGACCGTCTTTCATGTCGCCCATCTAATCTTTTTTTATGATGCGCCATGTGAAAAGCATTTTAAATAAATCATCTGCAAACATATTTCATTCATCCGTTAAAATAAACAAAATATTTGTTTATAAAATGATGTGATATATCATGAAATTGTATAAAATTTGATTAAAAAGCAAGCTAACGAATCTTATTCTTTGTCAGAAATTTCAAAAACACCCCGCTTATAGCGTATCATAAAAGATGGGCGACACGAAAGACGGTCCTTGGAAAGACCCTTTCGTGCAATCGGCCCCAGGCTTTTCTCACTCTCATTTCCCAACTGCGACTGGTATAAACACAAATATGAACACTTGGGACTAAAGTAAAAAAAAAAAATATGAGACTTTTTTTAGAGAAATCATGTCACTAATATTGACATCACAGACTTACCATGTATGAACATACATAAAACAAGAGTCGATCTTTAAATCTGGAATTCTACGTATACGTATACAGGCAAATGGATAATTTTCTACACCGAGTCTAGATGAAATCAGCATTCTCGTATTTATTTTTGCAACGCTGCCATCTCGTGGCAGCTTTGATCACACAGTGCGTGCAGTACGCAGCCCAAGATGAAATATCTTGAGCACGAGATATTCTTTTGGGGGGGGGGAAGAAGCGGATCCAGGATTTTCCAAAGGGGGGCAAATTTTTGGGAGGAAAATTTTGACAAGCCCCCCCCCCAAAAAAAAGAATAACTAAAAAAAAGGTTTTCAACGACAAATTAAGGATATTGCGTACCCGAAAAAAAATTGACAAGCAAAAAAAAAACGGTCTTCAATTTCAAAAGAAGGGTAATTTTAAACATTACAAATTTTTAATTTTGCTTCTCAAAAGGGGGGGTGCACGTGCCCCCCCTAGATCCGCGCCTGTGGGGTGTTCATGGACTAGGTTTCTCTTGCTTTAAGATCATCCCCACCACTACCATCATCACCATCATCATCATCACCATCATTATCATCATCATCACCATCATCACCATCATCATCACCATCATCATCCCAATCATCATCATCACCATCACCATCATCATCACCATCATCACCATCCTCTTCCTCATCATCATCATCAGTATATCATCATTCATCATCACCATCATCATCATTGTCATCATCAGTATCATCATTCACCATCATCATCATCGTCATCATTATCATCATCATCATCACCATCATCATCATCATCACCTTCCTCATCATCATCATCAGTATATCATCATTCATCATCATCATCATTGTCATCATCAGTATCATCATTCACCATCATCATCATCGTCATCACCATCGTTAAATCGCCATCGAAGACTAAATTCTAAACTAGGTATTCAACTATTGCCCCTTTATTTTGAAAAACCTTGAACCGAATACTACAAAAGATCCTTTTGCTATCATATCATTCATTTCATTTCCTTCAAATCGATATGTTTTCAAGATTTTTTTTATTTTGTTATTAGTTTATTAGTGATCTCGATTTCCTTTTTTTCTTTTTCCCCTCACTCATTGATTATTATGTTCATTTTGTTGACTGTTGTATAAATGTATTGTTTTTATGCTTTTTCTTTTAATTTCTGTTGATACAGGGCCCCTTGGTCGAACAGTTTTCATAACTGAAAGGGCTACCTTGTTAAAATAAAGAGGCAAATAAATAAAACCAATAAATAAATACTTATTAGAAGGTTTCAAAGTGTGTCGACTTATAGAATTTACTCATTTCATCTATTTAGAAAATGGATTCGAAGTTTTAGTTTTTATGCAATGACCAGTATTTAACTTTTGATACCAATTGACAGACCACTTTGGTGTTATGGCTTAGGGGGACTGCCACATGGGCGACGCCATAGGGCGGATGCAGAGGTGATTTAAGTACCCTGTGACTTTAAAATAGTGAACTTAAGAGGAGGGGAGAAAAATATATTAAAAGACAAGTCCACTCCAACAAAAAGTTGATTTGAATAAAATGGGGAAAATCCATTGCAAGTATAACGCTGAAAATTTCATCCAAATCGGATTTAAAATAAACAATTTATGACTTTATTCGAGTTTCGCTTAATTTCAAGGACAAGTCCACCCCAACAAAAACTTGATTTGAATAAAAAAGAAAAATTCAACAAGCATAACACTGAAAATTTCATCAAAATCGGATGTAAAATAAGAAAGTTATGGCATTTTAAAGTTTCGCTTTATTTCACAAAACAGTTACATGCACATCTCGATCGGTATGCAAATGAGAATCTGATGACATCACTCTCTCACTGTTTCTTTTGTATTTCATTATCTGAAATATGAAATATTCTATTTTTCTCCCATTGTCAAGTGAAACAATGATTAATTCCTCCATGATCATGTGGAATTAGCATTATTTCATACTATATATGGTTCAGTCAAGTTGATCCTTATTGTAAAATCTTTAAAAAAAACCCCGAAATATTGTATAATTCAAACAATAAAACACAAAAGAAATAGTGAGTGACGGACATCATCGACCGTCTCATTTGTAAGTCACTAAGTTATACATATCACTGTTTTGTGGAAAATAAGCGAAACTTTAACATGTCATAACTTTCCTATTTTGATTTTGATGAAATTTTTAGCATTATGATAATTTAACTTTCCTCTATTTATTTGAATTAACATTTTTTCTCGGGTGGACTTGACCTTTAAGGAAAAAAAAGTATGCAACGAGGTTTTGGCCGTGTAGCTCCATATTATCCATGTAATAACATTTTTGAACAAATAATTTTTTTTCACCCCCGATTGCCAATTCGTATATTGCCAACTCGTCCATTCATCACATGGTCTATTTTCATTTCATCTATTACCATTCCGTCCACCAACATTTCGCCCAACAACCGTTTTGGGTCCAATCATCACTTCGTCTAATCACCATTTAGTCTTTTTGTACACTTTAAAAGAGAAATTCCAGTAGTTACAGTAAACACTGATTTCACGAGAAAGTCTGTAAAACAAGGCCTAAAGGTATTGTTATAACTTTGTGAGCAGCCGATTTAAAAAAATTCTCAAACCAAGATGAAACATGTGTACAAGTGAATGTATTAGAACTAATAAACCCTTAAAACAACCATTATTGAGAATGAAAAGCTAAAACTACAAGGCAAACCCCGATTTTGTACATAGGCGTCGTATGGGATGAAATTAAGATGGTGTTTCCGGTCACTTTATATTTCAATTTTTGAAGCACTAAATAATTATTTTCGAACGCAATTTTTTCTGGGCTTCATTTTTGTAACATATCACAGACACTGGTGACAAGTGTGACCTTCTAGCTCAGATTTTTTTAAACGTCAAACCAATGTTAACCAATCACTTTAACTGTCAGTATATCATCGAGGATCTAGATCTGGTACAGTTACATAAACTGAACTTTGTGAAATCTTGAAATCTACGCTGAAAAATGTTCACACCGAAGATCCCCAACACAGATAATCGCACGTGGGACAATGTATAATTATTGCTTAGAGCGTCGGGCCCAACGCTCTACCCGAATCCTGTGCTTATTTGCTGATTTCTCAGCAATTACACAATGTCTTCCAGAATCCTTTGGCACATGCGTTTTATTCATACAAACAGACACTTTGGTGGTCATTTCATTGGATTCTGTACGAACTCATTTTGATATCGTTACCAAAACTAGCATTTACCTTTAAAACACTCATAGTTCAATTATACAAAATGGTATATAGATTATTAGACCAAAAATAAACCTGGTAGTTCAATTCAATTCTTTATTTCATTTCCATGATACAAAGAAATAAGTTAAAATTAAATGATTAGAACATATAGAGTAAAAACAAAATCAAATTTTCGTCTAAATCAGACTAGGGATTTGCACACATTGCCCTTTTCTCTCGTTAAGATGAGATTTTTCAATACACCAACTTATGAAAATATGACTGAATAATTATGATTTCATGTAATAATGAAATATGTTGAGAAAGAAAAGTGGACATAGCATCATCAGTCAAACTTGTTTAATTTCGCATCGATGTACATTTTCATCACAAAATATTGCTTAAATTCAACAAATTTATTTTCTTTCAAATTTGGATGAAATTTTCAGCATTTTGCTATTTGAATTTCATTGGATATTTCTATCTTCTGCCTCTTTAAGTATCCCTTTGAAATTGAACTATGAATGAGTAGTAAGAAAATTATTACCAAAAATTCTGTAAGGCTATTTAATACGGATTTATTGGTCATAAGTATAATAAAATCTTACTGACTGATATTATTCACTTTCGCAATGTGTAGTTATTATTCAAGCATGCATTTTGGGTGGTCTTTACATAGAACTAAACCACTGGTCCAAGGCCACGGCTTTCTGATTATTGCTAGATTATGGTGGTAATAAAACAACAAACCGATATGAAATTAAATTGTTAGCACGCCATGAAACCCAATCCAACCTTCCATGATCTTTGCTAAAAAGAAAGATTTTTTACTTGGGAGCTATGCCTCGAAAAAAAGGGAGAGTCCCTTATCATGCCAAGAAAGGGAAAGAGGGTTTTCCCCCTGCCCGACTGCGCACTGCACGCTAGTGACGTCACGATAATTCGCCGCCACGTCAACAGGCGACCTGGCGCTGAACTTTTCGGGAGATTTATGATAGTCTAAATATTCAAACATTTAAGATAACAATACAATATTGCATAAACTCTCCAGTCAATGTGATCGATGTTCATATTAAAAATTTATTCTAGATATGTTTGATCTGAATTTTTGTATTTTTATTCGACGCAACGTATGTTATCCAGAGATATGATCACTGATTCAGGCAATAAATCGATACAAAAGATTTACAAGAAAGACTAGGCATAGGACATAGCGTTGGTATCTGCGATCTCGTTCGTACACACAATACACATAACAATACCTTCCTGCATTTCGTGTGTTCTCGTGTGTGTCCTGTCGATTGCCATGAAGCTAGCAAGGCATACTAGTACTTGTGTAATGTATTGTGCGTGTGTGTGTGTTTGTGCCTGTGTATAATCAATGAAGCAGGGGCCGTGTACAACGATCATACACAACATGTCGGCGGTTGGTCCAACCAATCTAACGTTGTACATTGCGGGGGTTCCCCTAACACGCTCCGCGTACACGAACGACCCAATCCAGCAATTCGGCATTTTCCCTCTTACATGATTCCTTGTTCGGCGTTTTTGATCAACTGAAATTCTGTGAATTATTTTCGTTTTGGAATTCCGACGTCATTTCGAGAAGCAGGGGAATTACAAGAAAATCACCCGATGTCCATCATATTAGTCTAAGGTTCACAAAGGTAGGAAAATGCATCATTTTCTTTGAGTGAATGAAGCTGAGCCGAGTGAAGACTGAAGTCGAGTGAAAAGCTATTACGAGACCTGTCCTGGCTGTAGCACAGAGCTGTGTGTCTACCAATTTCTTTTTCTTTTTTCCATGGCATTGATGTCGGTATAAAGAAATTACCCCCACGGCCACGCAGCCATTATTTCTCTAACTTCCAGCTGGCATAGGACTGGTACTCGGGGACATTGTAATGTTAAGTTTAGGGTAGATAACTGTTAGTTAATCATGGATTTGTCTTAAATAATATACAAAAAATAAATTAGAGTCTGACTGAGTGTGATTGAACTGATTCTGACTGGCCTGTCGCATGCTGGGAGCTGGACTAATGGAGGGCGGGAGTGGACATGTGCTTGTGAAACTGGGGGGGGGGGGGGGGAGACAATGCCCTGCCTCTGATCTGGATAATAATAGTGAACTGAAGGTATTCATTTGGAAACCATCACTGAAGCTGAATGCCTATGATGTTTATGATGTTAGATCTATATAGATCTACATGTACTGTATATTTTCATGCACTCGTGTTTGGCTAGATCTAGTCTAAACACTTATCTTTAATCATTTGTAACAATGATCAATAGCCAATCAAAATTAGAGATTCCGACCATTATCATATATGCATGACAAAGTTATGAAATGGTAACTTTTAAGAAGCGGGACCCAGGTACCCATTCACCTCACCTGGGTTGAGTGCAACAGAATGTGGGTAAAATTCTTGCTGGAGGAAAACACGCCATGACTTGGAATCGAACCCATGATGTCCCTCAGATTGAAAGTACCCGAGATTCTGGAAGAATGCTGATGATCCCAGCAGTCGTGCTTCCAGTTCAAGTCCTCCTTCTCGTCATAACCACGAGAAGTCTAGACCACGATTATATGATCATATGTTCTGAGTTTTATGGCACTGTTTCTGCAATTTTTTTTACTGAGATGGCATTTTTCCCCAGCAATCGGGATATTTTTTCTTCTTCGAGTAGGGCCAAGCATCCCTAAACATGATACGCATTTACAAAATACATATTATGAAATAATAATTCCTAGAGCAAAAGGAAGGAAAAGTTGAACCTTTGTTCTCAACACAAAGAAAAAATCTGAAGAATTCCCTCTAATTTTCGGCTTCTCAACTTTCAACAGATGAACATTCATGATCAAATTCATGAGCAGTTTGTAACTTTGTTCTCAAATTTTGTTTTGAAACGATGTCAGAGCATGCATCTACATGTAGCAACGCACCTGGCCAGAATTACAGTTTAGATATGAATCAAGTTCTCGAAACCAATCAGATATTATGACATCATGACTCTATTCTGATTTTACAGTTGGCTACTCCGAATAAAAATAATATGTCCATTTATATAGCGCAGTTACTATGTGCATATACTCAACTGCGCTAAAAAGGCTACACATGCGGGTGTAATTATGGGAGTCTCTGTGACTTTCACATACATTGCGGGTATCAAAAAAGGAGGTCATAAATACTTATTGTTACGTACATAATGTCCGTATATCGTGAGTGAATTGATAACAAGTAGATCGTGAAGTGAAGTATTGTGTACATTCCCCGCCCCCACACAACTCTCTCATCACTGCCCCCCCCATTTGTGTATCAAATGTACGCTTCTATTTTATTAAATAGAAATTCATCTGATTTGTTACCAACGAACGTATTTACAACATGCGTTGAATGTGGACATAATGTATGGGGGGGGGGGGGATTTTTAAATGATATATTTATATCGCACAGCACACCGAGTGGTGAACATGTAGAAAGGTCGATGGGCCTTTTTTCTTATCTCTCAAAAGTAACCAGGGGACCAACGGCTTAAGGTCCTCTCCGAGGGACCTGGTAATGACGATAAATGCCTTTATACCAAAGGGTAATATCGCACCACTTTGGAATCGAACCCGGGTCACCGGAATCCGAAACCCCCGCTCTACCGACTGAGCTATATTCTTACTTGTACTTGTAGCTTTGGCTTTTGGGGCCTTTTGCCTAAAATGTACGATGTTTCTTGGACCCAACTCCGTCCAATATAGTTTGAATGAAACCCTCTATCAGTTATACTGTAGAAAGTCTCGAGAAAACAAAGCGATCTGATCCAGGGCAGGGATGGCGTCCAGGGGAGGGGGAGACATATAGGTGATGTCATTTTCTCAAAATCATTGAATCATACATATACGTGTATTATCGAGTTAAACGACCTAAGGTCTCCTTTTATTTATTTTTTCTCTCTCTCCGTTTTTTCTTTTTTTTGGGGGGGGGGGGGTACTGCTTGAAAAATCGTAGGGAGCGCTTGTTCCCTGTGGGGCCGACCCTACTTAGGGGTACAGTTCGCAACTTCGCATCACAAACCTTCTTTTTCTCCAGAACATCTCTTCATCTTTATACCCTTTACCAAAATATGCCAGTAATACAACCCCTCTCCAGCTCCCTATTCCAACTGTTCCGTTCACACCCACTTTTCCAGAAGAAGTTCAAAATTGAAAATGATGAGGTGGGTTTGGTCACGCCACTTGTTATTAGAGAGACATTGTGAAATCGTCCATGTGTTTGCTTTTATAATGGTACTATTTATTTTGTGTGTACCTGGGGAAAGGAAATGGAAGGAAACCAAACATAAAACTAAACCATCACGTGTATAGCTATCATGGGTAGAGTAAACAATGCTCCGGGAAAATCATAAAGAACTCGGCTATAAATAATAACAATAGACCTCGAGATTTGTTGACATTGACTCTCTTGGTCTAAAGTTCGAGGATACTTTTTTAGGGATGTGGTGCATGTTAACACCACTGGCGGATCCAGTTGGGGGTAAAACAAGGGACGACCCCCCCCCTCCATTATAAAATTTTGAGAATCACTCATCAATTATTTCTCAGTCCCAAGCAACTTATCCGCGCCCCTCTATTTAAAATTTGCTCTTCGCGCCCTCATACTGTATATTTGTAAACTGGATCCGTTATTGGGTAAAACGGTTGTGGATAAAATCAACTTTATGCCTAAATGTATTTCGTTTTTTTTTTCTTGTAAGGTGTGTTTTTGTGTCTGTGTTGAATTTTGTACATCATGCCATTGCGTGCAAGACTGCTGCCTTGTATAAAAGTTGCGAAAAGTGTTATGTTGTTATCAAAGAAGACATGAGATTTAATGAAAATTGTAAGTGCGGTTTCAGTATGTTTGTATGTAAAAGTTGTTCGATGAGGTATAACGTTGGGCGGAGGGGGCGGGGCGCTTATTTTACTTTGCTCAAGTAGTAACGTTAGGGCTTCGTTTTTCGCACAACATCCTACACGACAGCAAATGATTATACATGTATATTACTTTTAATAGTATACATCAGGCATTCTTTTCAATACTTTGACCGATTCATTGTTGTGCAGAGCTTATGCATGTGTGGTACATTAAAATGCAATGAAAATGTGGGCGTGGATTCGTCTCCTAGGTAACGCAGCCGATACAATGGTTTGACCTTTTCTTCTCCAACCCGGGGGAAGAAAATTCTGATTATCAGGAGATTATTAACGACTGGAATAAACTCAGATAACTTTAACTTTCCATACAAGCGATGCAATGTACATGTAAACTTAAAAGAACGCTTGAAAATGGTAGCTTTTGCTGGGAGAGGCAAGTTACGCTGTTTATTGTGTAAAAAGTAAAAACTGCCAAAACATATCAGATAGGGTCCTACAAAGGCGACCATGCATATTTCTAGATTAAAACGCTCACATTTTTTTCAACGGGGAGGGTCTACCCCTTTAGTCCTTTCCTTATACATGCACACCCAACATATGCTTCTTGGTCTTCATTTCCGCGCGATTATTTGGTTGGTTATCTTATTACCAATTTTTTTTAAATACGTATGTTATCTTTTGAGGAGCAAAGTAAAATAAGAATAAAAAAGTACATTGAAGTATGTGAACATGTTATGTTTAGGGTATACATGTAACTTTGATTAATGTATATAAAGGGGAAAAACACGTGGATCAATTGGTTAAAGATTTTGTCGTTGATGTGTACAGAAATAAAGGTTAAGTTGATCCTCCAAATTTTTGTGTCAGTATAGCCTACAGACGCTTACCCCCCCCCGGGGCTTAAGCGGCGAGAAGGCCCCCCCAGGCCTTCTCGCCGCTTAAACCTATATGTACTATGAAGACATCTCCGTGTCTTTATGACACAGTCACATTTCTCCTACGGCGTCCGTACCAGCTACAAAGAGGTGGTTTGTATGTGGTAGGGAAATGTGACTGTTGCATTACTCTCCGTGACTGCATTTGTCATGCTTTATTATTGAAAGAGTTGCGTTTAAACGCAAGTCAAAAAATCAAACGCAAGTCCCAAATGCGCGCTGTTGATTGGTTGAAAATCAAGTTGCGCATGATTTTCAGAGTTGCGATCGATTGCAACTCTTTCTGCAACGGACCCCTGGTCTTATAATCACAGGCTCACCAATCAGGGTGACATTTTGTGAAAGTTTTCAGCACTGTCTGACAATTTCAATAAAAACTTATTTTTATTTGATCGGAAGCTCTGGTCGCTGACTGCGCATGATCAAAAGATCTATACGCATGATCATGAGGAAGGTCATTTGTACTAAACATGGTGGTTAAAAATATCTTATAAGCACAATTTGATGTCAATTTTATTCAATATATCCACAAAAAATTTTGAATTGTGGTTTTCATTTACATCCACAAAAACAATATCACAATACATCAATTCAACAACTATGCCATTTCACAGTTGCAACAACATTCATGCATTCAAAGTAGGAATGCAACAAATGCCTTCATAAGGTATTCATTGATGTGCTATTCTAGGCACCTGGTCTATTCAATTTCTTCATCCTGCTATGTAAGGTAAGCTTACGTACTTATCTTGCTTTGAAATCTGCCTATCTTAATGAAATGAAATGGAAGGTCATGTGACCAAAATTGTCCATAGTGAACTACGAACTGGTCTATTCTAGTAAAATACTTGGTTTTTATTGAATCAGAAGCTCTGGCCGCTGACTGTAAGAATTAAACTGCCGAAGAAAGGCAACTTGTCAGTGCTGAAAATTATTGCGTGAAACGTCCCGTCCCCAGTATTATCTTTGCACCCATCCCCAGTCTGCTTGATGTTAGGGGAATGCCCCTGTACGTATTGCTGTTGTGCGCGCCGTGATGTAATGGCACCCACTACACTGCATACATGTACATGTAGCATGGTGAATTTGAAAAGAAATGACACAACTGCATTTAGATCGACGCAATAAACATGAACAATGCCACAACCCATAAGATTAGGCTACTTGCGCAGGAGTAGTCCAAGTAGACTAAATCTTTTGTGCCTGACTTCGAGATTGCAAAGACTAATTTATCATCTTCCCCTGTTTTCTAACTTTAATAAAGACATGGTCTGCAGCAATTTGATAATGGATTATCATGAATTCGTAGGATAAATATGGATGTATTTGTTCTTGTTTTTTTTCACGAGAAGAGGACAGTTGTTACAAACTCAAGAGTCTGTTTTTGCAGACTATACTTGTGACGTAAACAGGGACTTGCCCGTTTGCAAGGGTGGTGTTTTTCGATTATCGTGTCGCATTGCTGCACGTTTGTCTATGGCACCGGGCTATGGCAACAACAATTAAAATCTGGTAATCAATGAACACAAATAATATTACTGCTACATCGATGCAGACCTAACCTTGATCTAGTTCAAGGTTAAATGAACGAAATCAGTAAACTATGATACTGTTTGAAATTATTCAGAGGGATTCGCATGAAACTCATGCATGCTCGTCCCGATGCTCGTCGTGATTCAATTGTCCACATGGAAAGAATTGCTCGCACCAGGAGCGTACCTATGATTTTCCACCGGGGGGGGGGGCAAACCCGTCCGCCGAAAAAAAATTGCCCCCCCCGGCGGAAAAAATTGACAAAAAAAAGAAAGGTCTTCAATCCTAAATAAAGGTTTTCGTTCCAGAAAAAAAAAATTGACAAGCAAAAAAAAAGAAAGTCTTCACGCTCGTCAAGGGGGGGGGGCGAAATAGATATTGTCGAAATTTCCCGTACAACACGTATGGAATCGCCCCAAAGGGAAGTCGAACATATTTGTACATGCAGTGGTAGGGGTAGACTTTAGCATTAAACTTCTACAATCATGACAATACGAATTTAGAATATCCACCGAACATCAATACATTTCTCTTGCTATGATCTTCCGCCCCTGGATGGGTTATCTCTCTTCCTATTTAAAGCTAGTTTCCCGCTTTTGATTAAGTTTTATTGTCCAAAATGGGGTCGAGTCTCGCCATTGTAAAGGTTTAGAAAGCTGTGAAGCAACGCAGACTGCAATGTAGAAAAATTGTATGAGCACTGTATTGTGTATGTCTTTGCAATATGATCCCAGTACATCTTTTCTGCATGACCGACATTTCACCTTGGCCCATTGTCCACGATAAATAACAGCAACAGAAACAACAACAAATAAAGTAATTCGTTTTCATAATTCATAATTATTGTGCTCTGTTAAATTCAGAATACACTGTATAACTGTGGTGTTAAAACCGACACCAATTGGTGTTAATAGAGGACCACACCTGAAGTGTTAAAATTACACCCTAAAGATTGAACATAACACCAAAGTGTTTAAATGTAACAACCAAAGGTGTTGTAATAACACCTCTAGGCGTAAAACTAACACCACCAATTTAACACCGGTGTAAAATAACTGGTGTGGTCCTCTATGTTCACCGGTCAACACCACAGTTTGTGCTGTGTAAGACTAGAGTTGTACGCAGGCCTTCAGAACAAGGTTTTGAGGTTGAAGATAATGAAAGGGGGACAGACACTAGTCTGCTATGTGCAGAAGAATGGCTTGTGAGGTGGGAACTCGGCTCGCGAAGCGCGCTGCTTCTGGTTCGCTTCGCAAAAAGGGCGAGCGAACATCTGCAGCCCTAGTCTGCTATGCAGACTCCTTAAATCAGGTGTGATACACACACTGCAGATGTGGGTCTACAGTTGTAGACTAGACATACACTATCATGTCCCGAAAGAAGGGACAAAGATGGAACAAGGTCAAAGAAAAGCCACTGAGATGGGGAGAGAGTAACAGTAACGAGGGGAGGGGGGGGGGTCAAAGTAGATCAGAAAAAGGGATATGTGGGAGGGGGAGGTATATAGGATTGCAATTAGAACACAACGGATGCTTGTGTCTTTTGAATCCTAGAGTATTATATAAGATTAATTCGTATAGATGTTTTTATAATTAACTAATAAATTCTTGAATGCTTTTCACTCGAAGCACATTCATCATTTGCGATGCTTCAATGTATGCAGCGTCACTTTCACTGCATCGACGCAATCGCTGTGCGGAAGAAAATATTGTACATGTATTGCGAAATATAATTTATGAATATTGCGCAATTCACATATTTGCGAAACAAACCATACATGTAATAAGTATAGTGGTCTCTGTTGCTATTTCCATTGAGCTACTAACGGAGTAATACGCATGTAGCTCCACGTTATATCATTGCACATACATTTTTTTTTTAAATACTCGTCTTTACTCGAGTATGCGGCTAGCCGCGCTAATCGATGTCCCCTGCGCCTTGTTGCAAAAAATAAACTTAAATAAAAATACTGTCATGTCAGCTCTGTATGAGAATGTATAGTGCTGGCTGAAAATGATAATATCTATACTAAATAAAATAGATTCAAATTAGCAAAAAGATTATATTGACATTTAAGTCTAATAAAAACAAATCTGTAGACTAATATTAGGGTACCATGTATGTGCCCCCACCGCCAGGATGGGAGAGAAGGCTCCTTTTTTATTCTCTCTTCAAAAAATTAATTCTGCTCATCTTCTCAATTATCATTTATGGAACCATCCCATGACACTTAAACCTGAACGAAGACTCGTTTAAATCTCATTCCACAGAAACTCGCTCAATAACCCGCGTCTGCGCATGTCCCATTTCCAACGGTGCTTACCCGATCGTAGTCTTAAAACCCAGACTCATTTGTAAAAATAACACACCCGAACATCACAAACACACACATAACTGTGTCCCACGGGCCAGGACCCTGTTTCATAAGGCCTACATATTGTTCTTTGTGTTGATTTCTACTCTTTGATGAACGATCCATCGTAAAAATCATTCCTTAAGTTTTATGTTACGGGGGTGGGGGCGATTCAAACAACAATGACTCTGCCTACTTGATCACCCCATTAAAAATGCAATCGAAAATCTGTATTAATGTATCAGCCAGCATCATTCGTGCACAGATATTCTGTGTTAGCTTACCAAATGCGACCGTCTGTATGTTTGCTATTATTAGTTTTTTAAAATGACGTCAATAATATCCCGACCCCGAGACATGCCGAGATGGCATTTGTTTTAGGAAACGCTGAATCATTATTTTAAGTGACATTAGTCTTTTGTACTAGGTGATATCATGTGATTATTGATGAAGTGTCATTATTTGTAGAACGTGTAGACTTCTAAAGATATATCATTTCAATTGAAATTGTACAGTAGCTTTCAATGAAAAAACTTGTCAGGTGGGGCAAAAAAAATTGATAAAAGGTCATCAATATTCTGTCAGGGAGTGTCTGAGAGAGATGAAGGTGAAAGAAAGTAAGAACGAAAAAAAAAAGAAAGAAGGAAGGAAGGAAGGAAGGAGGGAGGGGAGAAAGAAAGAGAGAGAGAGAGGAGAGAAAGAAAGAAAGAAAGAAAGAAGAAGAAAGAAAGAGGGGAATGAGAGAGGAGTAAGTTGAGGACTGATTAACCTTCGAGGGAGGGGGGGGGGGGTCAGGCAAAATAACAAAAAGTGCACAGTGTGTATGTCGGGCAGTCCATTTGCTGTGATTTTCTATGAATAGCCTTCATACTTCAGACACACTTGCTCTACGGTGAGTCGAAAGCAGACGTTTTAACATTTTTCGAACAAGCTACATACATGTATATACATGTAGGTGATTTGAATAAAGATGAATAAAACGGCTGCTTTCGACTCGCAGTACGACCACCGAAGGGAAATGTAACTGCAACATATCTTGTCATTATCATTCCGGGGACGACAATGCCTTGATTGTAACGTTTATTTGCTAGCCTAACATTTTTTATTTGTTCTTGTTTTATTTCACACAGATTCCTGTCCATTTTGACGAGACCATCTGAACGTGAGACGCTGGGATAAATAATTAAATAATGGAATCACCTGGCCTAAAATCAAATATGCTTGATTGTTGATATCAGTGGGGGAATTCCCACATCGTGAACTCGGGACATTAAAGCGTCCGCTGCTCTTACGTTCTGTGTTTGCATAATTGACATGATTTTTGCATGGAAGCTCGTGAATGCGGATATTGAATGCAATGTTGTGTGATAGATTCATGTACATTTATAAGGAAGTTGCTGAGTCAAACTTACAATGAGTGAAGGAAAGGGAGAGATTTCAGAGGTAGATGGCTCCGCCCCTCTTGATTTAAGAGTGAAAAGGGAAGTAAAGTCAGAGCCGACAACAACACCTGTGACGGAGAATGTTCCACTCAATCTATCCAGGCCGGTGCATCCGAAAACTGCCTCTTCAGCACCGCCGGAACAACCAACTCCCGCAGCTCCTCCGCTGCAGATGCTACTACAGAGGGGGACTGGGGATGTTGGGGTCCAGGGCAAGCCAGGGAGTCCAGAAGTACAAGCAGCGGTTGTTCCCCCTCCACTTGTGAAGCACAGTACAAGCGATAGTGGGAGTGTCAGCAAGACAATGCTTGTTAAAGCACCACCCAAATCTACGGCACCAATGCATCACCAGATCAGCGTGGTGCCTCCGCCGGATACGATGGCTTCTGGACATGTTGTCGGTGCCCCCTACAAGAGATCAGCTCCCGCTTTTCTTCAGCATGGCTACCTGGTTCCTCCGCATCTAACTCCTCATGCAATCGCACTAGAGACTGTTGTAGGGAGCCCGAAGATACCGTTGGTTACCTCTGAGAGTAATCACGCTTCCGGGAACGTCAAGACAACATCTCCAGCCATTCCCTCGGGACCAACTAAGTTGGCCAAAACAACGCATTTAACGCCACCGGCACTGTCACCCACTAAAAGCCCCAAATCGATAGCTGCTCCGTCGGCGTCAGCAGGTGCACCTTCCCCAGCGTCAGCAAGAGCACCTTCCCCAGCAAACTCCCCAGCGCATGAGCACTATGTGAAAGCACCCAGTCCTCGTCCTCACCCGAAGAAAAAGACTTCACCAGTACCGCGGGAAAGTCCCAGTCATGTGGTTCAGGTGACATCAGAGTCTGGTCCTGCCAAAGCCTCTCCAGCCTCGAGCGGAAGACCTGAAAAGCATGGTCCAACTCTTCATGGAGTACACCAAGCATTGCCAATGAGCATGGACAGATTAGTAGCACACGGGGCGCCACCGCGGCCCCATGGAACGACTGGACCCCATCCTGGAAATTCGCAGAAGCACCCTCCAGGTCACTCGTCACCTAGCGGTCTACACTCCCAGGAGGTTCCATCACACCCTCGACCAAGGTTACCGCAGCATCGCAAGAAATCCCCAACCACGTCAACGCCAGCGTCGAAAAGTGCGGTATCGCAGAACCCGGAGTTAACGGCGGGACCGCGTCATGTTTCTGGCTTACCGCAGCATCTACCGCGGCAAGGACAACCTCTGCATGTCTCTCCGCAGCAACTACCGCAGCGGTTACCGATTGGGACTCCCCATCACGCTGTGCATGCCCCACCAGTGGAAGCTCTGTTAACCCTTCGTCATCCTATCACGTCTGGCTCCTCTATTCCAGAAGGTATGTCTATACAATGTAAAACAAAACCTGTCATTGTATAACCTCATCTACATGTAGCCTCAACACCAACAAAACTGTCGTTTTAATTCATATGTCACATGTTATGTTGCATTGCCCAATAGTCAATTGCCGATCGAGAAAAAGCAGACTTTTAAAGTCATGCTGATTATATTTTGTATTCATATCGACCAGTTTTAAAATCAAACACTTCAATACGATTCAAGTTTAAAAGTGCACGGATACTATTCATCCGACAAGATTATTGTTGTTTTTTTTTGCATTCATAATGTGAAGAAAATTAAATTTAACTTCAATGTGAATAGAAAAGTATAACAGTCTATTACATGTACATTTATTTAGAATTTCAATTACAATGTAGATCTAGTCTATTCTAAATCATATGATTGGATGTTTTTGACTAAAGGTGTATCGCTTTACCCTCCACGTGTTACCCGCCCGCCCGGTATCAACCCAGGACCGCATGGACCCTCTCCTGTAGTCTCTCCAGCTACCAACCCCCACCCAGCCACGACCCTCTCCGCCCCGCCCTTCCCCACCCGCCCATCTCCACCCCGTACCGCAACCGCTCCCCACACCTCGGCGCAGGTGTCCCCGTCCTCCCCGCCGACCTCCTCCACCTCCCAGCCACACCCATCCACCCTTCCTTTCGTGAGCTGCCACACCGGGAGACGATACGACACCCTGGAGCAGCCGGGCAGGGATACATCCCACCACCCTTCTAGCAGCGAATACTACCCCATGAGACCGAGGGGTCCTCAGCCATCCTCCACCACCGGCCCGCCCATCCATCCGGCGTGCCACCTCGGATACAGACACCTAGCCCCATGCAGGCTCCTGGTCAAAGTAAGTTCATTGTATAACTCAATATTTCATCATTGCTTTGTGTCTGGCTCGTGCACAGTCATATCAACAAAAGTCCTAGCCGTATGATGGTACTGTATGTCATTGAAATTATGTAAAAGCTTTTGTCTGTCAGGGGCGGGTTTCACTGGTGTGACTGTAGCAGTGCATTTTTAGGGTCCGTTTACATAAACAGTTGGAATCAAGAACAACTTCATTTTGAGCCAATCAGACGCTCATATTTAAGGATTTTTTATTTTTGTTTTTACTCTGATTCCGTTGGAACGTAACTCTCTGCAACGCGCCCTTGATCAGAAGCTATGATCGTCACAACACAGAAATAGAATACTCAGTAGAGTATATTACATAGGAGGGATATAGGCCCTATTTCAGATCATCGGCCGAACAGACACTAGTCCCGATTCTTACACGATATTGATTATTAGTCATTCTTTTAACTACCATCCAAGTTCATTTTATATCTGGATCAATGCCAAAATACTGATAAAATGAATGTAATACCTTCAGGATATTCATTATTCATTTTATTGCGGACCGGACCTCTTTTACCATGTTGGGCATATTTACCCCCTACGTCATTAGCCGTATTGTTTGGTGAGAGGAAAAAATTCTATTGCTTGCGTCAGTGGTGGTTGTGGTATTGTTCAAAGCGTCATGGCGTCATCGAGACCGTGTTTCAAAATCAAAGCGATACCGGAACATCACGTACCAGTGATAAGTTCATACTCTCATAAACCTGATGTAGACTTTGTACCCCCCCCCCCTACACACACACACATTCGTCCTCGCATACACACCATAAAGCAAACTATTGAGCCCCGTGTTGACTCAGATTTATGTGAATTTACATTCGCGTTAATAACTGATATCAAATTGCCTTTTCCGGGATGTAAATTTCCATTTTACGACACTGTAAAAACCGTGGTTTTAAAACTGACACCACTTGGTGTTAATAGAGAACCACACCCTGAGGTGTTGAAATAACACCCTTGAGATTGAACATAACACCAAAGAGTGTAAATGTAACAACCATAAGTGTTGTAATAACACCTATAGGTGTAAAACTAACATCACCAATTTAACACCGGTGTAAAATAACTGGTGTGGTCCTCTATGTACACCGGTTAACACCACAGTTTTTGCTGTGTATGATTAGGTTGTACAAGACAAGTCGAATATTCATAGAGAGAGAGAGAGTGGAAATGAATTAGGAATAGAAGTAGAAATGCAAAATTAATTTCAACAAAAAAGAGGAAAGGGTATAAGTTAAGTTACAAACACATTGCACGGGAATAGGAAGAGGGCTACAATTCAGGCTATTTCAAAGGACATATTCTCATCTGTCCCCAGGCTCAATATTGATCTCTATTTTTTTAATTTACTCTCAAAATGAACACAAACTTCGCATGAAAGTAGATTTTTGCCCGCTTTCCAGTCTATTTTCTTTTTTTTCAATTAAAATTTATTTTGATGTTCCCCTTTCAATATTTTGAAAATTCTTTTTACACATTTTCAAATAGATGTGCCACAATTCATGATCAATACGTGTGAATTAAATTTCAATGATGAATGAAATTTATTGTGAAATAGATTCGGAAAGGATTGGTTGAAATTTCGTAATAGATAGTGTGAGTCGGGATCAGTTACCTTTAATCGTACGCACCTCTCTTCGTTCGAATCGCAAACAGCAGAACTAACAAAATATGATTACCTTATTTGCCATTGCTCTTGACAAATACGCTGTAATGATTACAACGAACATTATGTTATTATTCCACTTAGTAGAGGTGAAGTCCCGGATTTGCTTGCCAAAACGAGCATGATTAATTTCGTATGTGGTTATGACTTCCGTTTCTCGAGTGTCCATTTCTTAAATTCTAGGTTTCTAACTCTTGTAACATTTATGTGGTAAATTGCCAATTCATCTAGTGCGAACTCGTCCACTCACCACATGGTCTACCTTCATTTAGTCTAATGCCATTCCGTCCATCAACAATTAGTCGAACAACCATTTGGTCCAATCATCACTTCGTATGATTAGCAGTTTGGTCTAATGTCCATTTTCTTTTCATTCATTTCGCCCGGTTAACACTTAGTCCGATTCGACCAAATGGTATGGACTAAATGGCTTTTGGACCAACTGGTTATTATAGGAAATGACAATTAGAATATGTGGATAGTGGACGAACTGATGGTAGACCAAATGATAGTAGGTAATTCTTCTCTTCCTTTTGCTCTTCTTCTTCTTCTTCTTCTCCTCCCTCTTTCCCCTTTTTAACTTCAAGCAAAGTAAAGTGAATTTTGTGAAAATTCTTTTTTTAATTAGAAAGTTAATGATTAGGCTTATATACTCTCTAGTTGTTAGGTGAACATCAATGTGATATTTATACGTCCATCCTTCCTAAATCACCCATTGTCCGTACTATCTCTTCAGACAATCAACGACGGTTATTTCCCTCGGCTTCAATTCTTGTTTTTCTTGAAATTAACTCATAATGAAATTGAAACTTCGCGAAGCTGGCTCCTAGCCAGTACATCCTCCCCTTTCTTGATTAATGGGGATTCCCCCCAATGTACCACGTGATCGCTCATTTGGCGCCAACTCGCGTGAGTTGGCTGCTATATTAATGCACACGATACCGTCGAGGATTTAGATAAGAATGGATGCTGAAAAGTAAAACCCATTCGACACAAGGAAAGCTCCATCAAATACTGTTTGCAAAGTCAGAGAGTTGGGGGAAAAAGACTGAAATACTCTTAAATTTGTTTCTATTTCGGGATACTCAAATCGATTTTATCCTTCAGAAAGGCTGCTTTTCTCGGAAATGCTCTATCTAAACATCACCACACGATCCAAATATGAAGATTGAGAGTTGACGATCCTCGACTCTAAAATGTCACTTATTTTTTGTTGTGGGCAATGCTGTAACAGTTTCCGGTGTGTGTGTGTGGGGGGGTCTGCATCAGTCACTGGAAATCCTGTCTGAGACTATAAGTTTCGAAGGTTGGGTGACCTTTGACACATTTCATCTATCATCGGCCTGTATGTTTTGTCTGGCTTGCTAGAAGTTGATGAGGTCTTGGGCCCGTTGCAGAGAGAGTTGCGTTTAAACGCAAGTCAAAAAATCAATCGTAACTCCCAAATGCGCACCGTTGATTGGTTGGAAATCAAGCTACGCGTATTTTTTAGAGTTGCGATTGATTGCAATTCTTTCTGCAATGGGCCCCTGAACTTTAGAATCAAGTTCGGAGCAAGGGCGGACATTTCTTGAGCCGCGGCTGGGAAGTGGACGACAGAAGTGGATGTTTGAAAATTGACGACGGACCTCTCCCCCCCCCCCTTAAGAAAAAAAAATGCTGCCATAATTTTTCAAATTTGCTGCCATAATTTGGAGCAACAATAGATTATTTTACTAGAATTAGTACTTCGTTATGCACAGAAAACCCAGTTCACTTTAACTTCTGTTATAACAACGGCAGGAAAAAAAAACTTTCAAGGCGCGTCATTCCAGACATGCCGGATCTCGGGTTCATTACTCATTGGAAAGTATTCGTATCCGAACGGAAACCGGATCGCTTTGTTTTTAGTGTAAGGAGGGATCCCTAGTGTAAGAGATACATGCATACCAACAATGTTTAGTACCGTGGAGGGAAAAAAAATAGTGAATTGTATTCTGTTAATTATGGTTTAAAACATGGACCTACTGGTTTAACCCTAGTTTAACCATTTACCTACTGGTTTAACCCTAGTTTAACCATGGAACTTATGGTTTAACCCAAGTTTAACCATGGACCTTCTAGGTTAACCCTAGTTTCACCATGCACCTACTGGTTTAACCTAGTTTAACCATGGAACTTATGGTTTAACCCAAGTTTAACCATGGACCTTCTAGGTTAACCCTAGTTTCACCATGCACCTACTGGTTTTACCCTAGTTTAACTACGGACCTACTGGTTTAATCCTAGTTTAAACATGGACCTACTAAACTAGAATTTTAAACCACACTTCTAGTTCTATGGAACGCTGGCCTTCTTTATCCATTCTTTATTCATTCTTTATTCATGACAATTATAATGTATCAATCAAATTCATTAAAATTCATAATATTTTCGTATGTTTCTATTCTTCTTATTTCACGACTCAGTTGTTTTTTTACAACGTTTTGCAGCAGGATGAAAAAAATATTTAATTGATGAATGGGTTGACAATTGGCACTCCATAAAAGTGATTCAAGTTCTGAATCATGGCTATCATAATACCACCAGTGTTACTCTACTCCAAAGGGTTTATTACGCCATAGGAGAGCCAAGAATACATGTCTTGCGTCATTTTCCAAGAACCGCATTGTGGATCAACAACTTGGTACCTCGACCTTGAAGGGGTACTCTAGGCTGGAATGATTTATATACAAAAATAGAGTAAAATTCACCAAGTAAAATGCTGAAAATTCCATCAAAATCTGATAACAGTAAAAAAAAAATATAGGAATTGTTTTTTTTTTTGTAATTATCAGAATTTTACCAAACACGTTATTTGAATAAAGGTAAATGTCTCTGAAGTTTAAACACAGGAATTGAAGTTGGGCTATCAAATACGCCTTATGTAGAGATGATTTATCGTTATTGCTTAGCGTGCTTTACCGAGTAAATATGGTTGACATTTTATCATGTTCAAGAGTAACCAAATATAGGACTATCCGCGGCATATGTATTGGTTAGTTAATGCTGATGTGCGTTTTGGGGTATAACATGTGATATCATATACATGTCTAAATATATTTTTTTTTCGTAGAATAAAGTGATCTACCGGGATGTTGCAATGCTTCCCAAACGAAATAAATGAGCTTCTAAGTGTGCAGTATCAAAGTTTCAGAATTACATTTAGCCTTGGGAAGTTGAACCGACATTGACGTCACAATACTGTTTCTGTTGTTGCTGTTGCTATCTTTCAATGTTTTCTGAAATGAGTTGGTTATTTCCATGGTTATTTCTAAATATACTCTTGCGTTATTACCGACTTTTGGTTGCTTTTCAAGTAAATATCTATGAGATGCTTTTGATCCTTGCAAGTTAGAACATTTTAAAAATATATGAATATTTGTAAACATTAACACATGCTGTACTAGTAGGCCTATATTCATGGAGCTATAGCTTTATGGTATATTCGTCTACGGAGTTATGGGCCGGTAAACAGACCCAACTAGAGTTCATTTGGATTTTTTTCTGTGGTATATCGAATATCAATATCATATTGTATAATCCCGTGTAGCAAGCTATATTTTATCTTCTCGACTGTTCTAACTCATGATTTGTTTGTTTTTCTTATCAATAGTAAATTTGCTTGGGTATTAATGTTTAGTTTGCGAATTGAATACTGCATAATAGACTTCCTTTTGTTGACCCTTATAACCTCTGTTCAAACCGTGCTGTATACAGTTACAGTGCTCTGTGCACTAGGGGTACTGGTAGACGTACACTCATGCCTACGTCTGCGTACAGTACATAACTATATGGGCATTGACTGTGTGTGCATGCAAGTACTGTACATTGGGCGCGTTTTGTGCATGTATGGGTGGGGATTCCCCAGTTACGCAGTTAATATCGATGTCGCCCAATAGAGTTTTCGTATCCCTTGCTAAATACTTCAGACGCTAGCTATCTGCGTTGCAATGGCAATAGTATTATGGAGTTTGTCTTGAAAATGGACTCGATTATTTTTTGTTTTCCCTGAAGGAGCTTTATATGTTCAAGTGATGACCATAAATGATAACCTATCACGGCCGGATGATGACGTTCATGCATACGGTCAAAATGGTATCTAAATTAGCAAAGTCAGGGGTTGTTACCGTGTAAACCCACTTTTTGACAGCCTAGTACGTGAGGATTGTGTGTATGGGAGGGGGGGGGTCACACTCATTAAAATTAAATGTTTGAAGCATTTGAGGCATAGAAAAGCGTTACTAAATACTTGAATATATGGTCCACTGATTCCACTTGGATTCTTGGAAGATCAAGGAGTTGTGCTTGGAAGATCAAGGAGTTGTGCTTGGGAAGATCAAAGCACGGTGCCTCACTAGTCTGCAGGCACAGACCCTGATTGAAACTTTGATCAAAAAGTGTGTCTCCACGCAAAGACTAGCACATACAAAACTTGTTGTTTCAATTCAGGAGGGCCTTCAGTACACGACGCATGAGTAGGCTGCACATTCAGACCCTTAACTCGAGTGAAGGGTTTGCACAGCACACCAGTGCCTCACCTTGAAATGACAGTGGGCCCCACAACTATGCCATGGAGGGGGGGGGGGGGTCCCACTCCACTCCGGTGTGGCAAGGTGGGCCCTAACCGGGGAACATGTGATCGTATAAAAGGTCCAAAGTTCGATCAAACATCCCATTTAAATGCAAACATAATGGTGTTTGACAACCAGCCAAGAAGTTCGAATCTATTTCATGAGAAACGTACTTAGGCGGTGTTTTCCCCACGGTTCAAATCGCAGTGTTTATCTACTGCGCAGTTCTGAATAATGGTCAATTACATATTATCTGTAAACACATATATGATGTATTAGGATTATAGGGGCGTCGTGGTCTAGTGGTTACGACTCTCATCTTTCAATAAGAGAGACGTGGGTTCGAATCCCAGCCATGCCATGTCGTGTTTTCCTTCAGCTAGAAATTTACCATTGTGCTGCACTCAACCCATGACTGAGGTGAATGGGTACCCGGCAGGATTAATTCCTTGAATGCTCTGAGCGCTGAAAGGCGGCTCGAGCCAAAGCCGGGGGTAATCATGATAACAATGTGCATCGGAATAGATTATTTCTAGATAAATGGCGCTATACAAAAGCCTGTTATTATGTCTGTTATATAATCATGCTGATATTTTTCTTCATTTTATTCGTCCATGAAGTCAGTTGATTTCCCTTCTATTTAGTATAGTCAGCTGTTCATTCTTGGTCCTAGTACCCCTCCCCCCTCCGCCAGGCCAGTCTATCTTCCTTATTACCCTCCTTTCGATGATAGTAATGGTGCAATCTTGCGTGCGAAATCGTTCTAAAAAATGGAATGAGGAAATAGTTAGGAAACCCGCAACATACAGGCATTGTTAGTCCAGACAAGTTACGAAGAAAGATGTGCATGACTGTACACGTCCAGCTGACCACATTCCCTTATAGTGGGATTTTTGGAATGTTAAAGGGTTATTCGGGGCTGAAAATAATTATATCTAAATAAAAGAGAGTAAAATTTACAGAGCAATATGCTGAAATGTCATAAAGACCTCATAACAACGAAATTAATTTATTTTAAAGTATATCAATATTTTCCTTTTTACGTATTAAAGTTATGCTATTATTAATTATGAAATCATAGATATTTCATATATGTTTTCATGATATGTCTCCCTTATGATAAAATTATTTGCAGCAATAAATCTCTATAAAGCCATGAGTTGTCAATCAATATTTCAATTCTTGAGGACAAACTTGGTTTTTTTTCATTAGTTGACTTGACAAGATAACGTATCCCGTCATGTTAACAAGGCTACTTCGCCATCTCGTAAATTCGATGGCTGTTTATAAAGGCTCTGTAATTACAAAATAAATTAGCATATTACGAACATGGTCACATGTTTCTCTGTTTTTGTCTCTAAAATAGAAACACAAACTTTTCCGTTTATTTGGTTAACCATTATCACACCTTCAAACTACACCTCGTGATTGCCGTATATGCCTACCGCTTCTATACAGGTTTTAATCATTTCCTTTAATACACACAGCGCAATTTGAATTCACAGACTCCCAGGCGCGCTCCCGGGTACGAGTGGTAAATAGGGGAAATCCCTTTTCCGTAATTGAAGGTCTGATAAACTATTATTGTTTTTGTAGCGTATGCTACGCCTGGGCTCGAGCTAAATATCTGATAACTACATGTAGAAGGAAATAGTGCAAGAATAAACCGTCATGATTATTGTTCAAGGTTTCATGCGAATTTATTCTGCAGCTTATATATATATTTATTTGTCTCATGAGTAATGCAATAAAACTGGTTGTTTTCCTTTTCCGCTGTTCGGGAAATACTATATTGTTATTACGCTAGATATTGGAATTGAATGTGTATTGTTATGCTTATTAGAATAATGATTTTACAAATTGTTATCATCTGTTAATCTATTTAATATGTAACTGTGATTTTGCGATAGATTTTGACATAATATTCCAAAGATATTTCTTTCTTATAATGTCCTTTTTTTGTATTCCCTTATTTTTTATGGTCATGGAACATTTGGGGTGTAGTACCTAAGCACCCCCCCCCCCGTCAATCTACACGCCAGTGCCTCCACACTGTAAGAACTGCGGTGTCAAAACTGAAACCAATTGGTATTAATAGAGGACCACACCCAGAGGTGTTGAAATTACACCCTAGAGATTAAATATGACACCAAATAGTGTAAGTGTAACAACAGAAGGTGTTGTAATAACACCTATACTATAGGTGTAAAACTAACACCACCAATTTAACACCGGTGTAAAATAACTGGTGTGGTCCTCTATGTACAACGGTTAACACCACAGTTTTTGATGTGCAGTGTTATATCGCCATGTACGATTTTTGTGTTTACTCCATATTGAAATAATATCCCTACATAGTCATTGATTTAATACATCTGGTTTTTTTTTCTCTCTTCTGTCTATCATTATTCTCCACTAGGATATCCTCCATCGTCTGCTCCGTTCGCTGTCAATCCATTCGTCAGTCTATCAATCGCCATCGATTGCCAGAGAGCTACTGAGCAAGATTCCGATGGAGACACGTAAGATATTCATTTCATGATTTCATACATTCTCTGCTATCGTAATGGTCCTTTGTTTATACCTAGTTTCCACTCTCACGAGTTGTGCCACGATTGAAACGGTTGTCTTAATCGGTTACACTTCGTAATTCCGAAGGTTCGTAATTCCGAAGTTTCTTTATTCCGAAGGTTCGTAATTCCGAAACAAGTAAATTGCCTATAGCTCGATGTTCGTTAATCCGAAAACGAAAAAGGGTTCGTTAATCCGAACATGTGTGGCTTAATTCCGAGGATTCGTTAGTCCGAAAACGAAATGAGGTTCGTAATGCCGAAGGTTTGTTAATCCGAAAACGAAATGAGGTTCTTAATTCCGAAGGTTCGTTAGTCCGAAAACGAAATGAACAACGAACCTCACTTCGTTTTCGGATAAACGAACCATCGGAAGAAAGAACCTCATTTCGTTTTCGGATAAACGAACCTTCGGCACAACGAACCTTCGGAATATCCGAACCCTCGGATTAATGAAGCTTCGGAAATACGAATGTATACGGTCTTGATCGTGGAGTGGTCGTAGTGGTCGTGTGAAATCTGGTCGTAGATGAATCGTAAAGTGTGCGGTAATTATTCTTTAAACTGCTGAATCTTCGTTATCTGTGACGTACGTACAATCGCATAATAAACGTTGAAGTTCTGAATTATATGTTCTTTTGTCTCAGCTGCAGGGTTTGGTTCAATTTCTTGATATTCATTTGCCTTCATCTTTATGTTTTGATGTCGTATGGCGTCGTTGATATTTTTCTTAATCTCCTACATGTACGCCCAGACTGTAGTCATCATTCCATTGTCCCTCTGGTTTAACTGATCATAACTAATCTTCCTTTATACTTCTAACTTCTCAATAATCATTTGCCTCAATCTTCATAGTATTCTTATGTCCTCGATTAATTTTGTCATAGTATTTAAAGCAAAGAATTGTCCCCGTGTACCAAATTATATGTAATCATGTGAAAATATTATTGTCTCCTGAAATCCGTGCGCATATCATGCAACCTTTTTATTATTATGATTAGTTTGTTAGAGGAAGAAACCAGTATTAAACTGTTTTTTTAGCCTCTGTCTATCCTAGCGCTATTCAAACAAAAGAAGAAAAGATCTCTTTCCTTGAAAGCAAATAAGGAAGTTCATATCCTTGTCAAAGGTCAAGTATTTTACCAAAATGCGAATATGCGAATATCATTCAACGTATTTCGAACCATCGTCAATAGGAATTGAAAATGAAGGGAGTAAATGCATTTTGGCGGGCCCGATAGCAATGGTAATAATTCATATGACAAAGAATTTTTTTGATTTTTTTTTTGGGGGGGTAGAGTATGAGAGATCTAGAGCAATTGATAGAGGACGTCTTACGGTAATTTCTGTCCTATTTTCTACCCCTCTTATCATTTATTGTCCGTATTGATATTTCCCTCTAAAATTTAATCGTATACCCCCCCCCCTGCATCTGTTCGTTGCTGTCCTGCTATCTGTTTTTCTTTCTTATTCTGCATATATCAGCCTTACACATGTCGACAAAAACATTTTTAGATCATTGTGGTAATTTGTCTTAAAATGCCACATCCCACACCCCCCCCCCCCCCGACCCGGACCGCCATCCATTCAATCTCCCAATGATGGCAGTCTCTCCAGGGCCTCCTTTCCTTCGCTGATATGTATTACGTTGGCTCCCGGAAACTCTGAAGATATCTGGGTTTAAGATGTGCCAAGCGAGAGATAAACATGGCTTTATCATATCCTTTATCTACCTTTCGTTTCCTGTACCCTCGATTTTAGGGGAAACCCTAGCTAGTTTGACTCTTCGAAATCTAACACACCAACCCGCATTCTGTAGGATCTGTTTACAGTCGGTCGCCGATTCGTGTACAGAATTAAGTCAAGCTCATGTTACTTTTTTGTAAATCTTAAGTCGATCCGATTTGGGGATGTGAGTCCAATGTTGATTCAGATAAAAGATGGAATTTATTCAATTTATGTGGTGTGAAGTCTTGGAATGAAACATCCGGGAGCTATTTCCTGTAATTGGATCCCGGGTAATTTGCTTATTTTTTTTCTTTGTGGTTAAAAAAACTCTTAGAACATAGAATACGACGAAATATTTATGATAATTTTCATTTACGTAGCCTTCTTTCATGTACAATTACTATAAACGCTTTCTTCCTTCTTTATTTTTGAATTCATTCAACAATAAATCAGTCATTATTGTATTGCTGCTACTATTCTACTTCAATACTGCTACTACTACTACTACTACTACTACTACTACTACTACTACTACTACTACTACTACTACTACTACTACTACTACTACTACTACTACTACTACTACTACTACTACTACTACTACTACTACTACTACTACTACTACTACTACTACTACTACTACTACTACTACTACTACTACTACTACTACTACTACTACTACTACTACTACTACTACTACTGCTACGACTACTACTACTACTACTACTTCTGCTACTGACTACTACTACTGCTGCTACTACTGCCACTATCACCAACTACTACTACTACTACTACTACTACTACTTCTACTTCTACTACTACTACTACTACTACTACTACTACTACTACTACTACTACTACTACTACTACTACTACTATACTACTACTACTTCTACTATATACTACTACTACTACTACTACTACTACTACTACTACTACTACTACTACTACTACTACTACTACTACTACTACTACTACTACTACTACTACTACTACTACTACTACTACTACTACTACTACTACTACTATACTCTTACTACTACTACTACTAATAATAATACCACCATCACCACTACTACTACTACTACTACTACTACTACTACTACTGTTACTACTTCTACTTCCACTACTACTACTTCTACTACTACTACCCTTAAACCCCCCCCCCCCATTTATCATATTTTTACCTTCTATGCTCAGATAGTATATTGTAAAATTGATATATTTCTCTGATGATATTTCATGTTTCACAGTGCTCTACACATTGCCATTGTTCAAGACAAGGCAGATATGGGTCTGATCCGGAGATTGATTGAACTTGTGCAGTTAGCTGGAAAGTCTGTCGACATCTTCAATTTCATGCAACAGGTTAGAAGAACTTAAAGGGGAAGTTCACCCTGACAAAAAATTTATTGTAAAAATAGCAGAAAAAATAATAAAAAATATTGCCGAAGGTTCGAGAAAAATTCATCAAATAATTAAAAAGTTATTATAATTTCAATTATTTGATTTGTGACGTCATATGCGAGCAGTATTCCTACATAGCGAATGGTAAAAAATCAATGAAATGTCATTTTCTCAGAAAATTGAAAATGGTTTTCACTGGAACTTTTGTATATCAATAGACAAATCATTTCACACCCGATCATGAAAAGAAAACAAAATGAAGTCATCAGGAACCATACAAAATTTGAAATTCATACATTTTATATTACATAACACATGGGGCAGCTGCTCGTTTATGACGTCACAAATCCAAAATTTTGAACTCTAATAACTTTCTTACTCTTTAACGGATTTTCCTCAAACTTTCACCAATATTTTTTACTATTTTTTCTGCTATTTTTACAACAAAGTTTTCTTCAGGGTGAACTTCCCCTTTAATTTTTTCACAATATATTTTTTTATGGGGGGTGTTTTTTATTTTCAGAAATTGATTTGAAGGTATGAAAGGTTTCTTGAATTTCCACCAGTTTTCTACTATCCATTGTCCCTAAATGCCATGTTTTGACTTGTGAGTTATATAAGCTGATCCAGAATGAGTGCCATGACATTTGCTCCTGCGACAATTGCTCGGGCTTAATTTAGTCCAGATTGGACCTTGTTTGGAAGTGCCCTCTCCCAAAGCTAACATAGAGGGCACATGTCTCCCAATCTCTATAATCAGCGTCAAACCACTTATCTTCCCTTGTTGGGGAGGGAAGATGAGTGGTTTGGCGCTGATTAGAGATTGGGAGACATGTGCCCTCTATGTTAGCTTTGGGAGAGGGCACTTCCAAACAACAAGGTCCAATCTGGACTAGGCTTAATTTCTTCTAAGGTATAGGGTTAGTGTTAGGACTGTACTAGGATTTCATATTAGGTTTAGGGTAGGGCATAGTGTCAAACACAGGGTTGAAGTTGGTGATTCGATGAGTGCGTGGAATTTAGAGCCGAGCAATTGTCGCCAGAGCAAATGTCATGGAACCCCATAATGAGATACCAGTAATACATGTATTCCACAAGTTGGCCCTGGTCAATATTGCATGAATGATGAAGTGATATATTTCTGGTATTCATGCAGAAACGGCATCCAAAATAATTGTAAATGTTGATATACTTTATTATGTCATCATACCATGCGATATTATATGATAATGCACAGTAAGTTTTGTACATGACTGTATGGAGAATTTGTGAGATTTTGGTGCTTCGTGCAATATGCTCTTATATTGCCTCTATATCTGCAAAGCATGCAGACCGAAAGATGTACTTGCAATACTTTGCTAAACCCCCTCAATTTATAATCATTTGTTATTTCATCACTTATAATTAATATTCTAATGAATAGTATCTAAAAATAAGCTATTCCGAGGCGCATTATTATTATTAACCTGATTTAGCTTGAATTGATACCCTTTTTGATAAACTACTCCCCCCCCCTCATCTAGCATGCATCATGAAAAAAAATCATCATATATATCATATATTTTTTTTTCTTACATATTTCATCCTTTTGATTATACCTTAGACTCCCCCATCTAGTATTCAGCATTCATCAGAGCTTCCATAAATCGTACTGATTTTCCATATGTAGTACTGAATATGAGAAGAATACTGATGGTTTCATGCAAAATACTGATTTCTTAAGTTTCAGTTTATGTGTTGTCCTATGGTATTCCTGTGAAAATATTAATTTCCTCACCAAAATACTGATTTTCAGCCTTGAAAATACTGAAATGTTCTTGTTCAGGTTGGCAGCTCTGATTCATCATGAAAGATATAGTTTTTTATATTGGCACTTTTTATTTTAGTTTTTCACATGTATTTTTCCTTTTGATTACACCTTAGACTCCCCTCCATCTTGCGTGCATCATGAAAGATTGTGACATCATCAAGTTGCTGATGGAGGCTGGCGCTAACCCGAACGAAGCGGATCGTAACGGTCAAACGGCCGCCCATCACGCATGCAAGAACAACACGGAGAGATGCCTTGGTACCCTACTGAAATACACAGAGGTGGACGTCAATTTAAACATCAGAAATTATGAAGGTATGCTTTCAATTTCGAAGACCAGGACCCCATCTTGTATATTTTTTTTCCCTCAATTTTTTCAAAGGTCAAGTCCACCCCAGAAAAATGTTGATTTGAATAGAGAAAAATCAAACAAGCATAATGCTGAAAATTTCATCAAAATCGGATGTAAAACAAGAAAGTTATGACATTTTAAAGTTTATCTTATTTTTCACAAAACATCGATATGCACAACTCAGTGACATGCATGCGAGACAGTCGATGTCCCTCACTCACTTTTTCTTTTGTTTTTTATTGTTTAAATTATACAATATTTCATTTTTATAGATTTGACAATAAAGATCAACTTGATTGAACCATATAGTATTAAAAAATGGTAATTGCACATGTTCAGGGAGGAATTAATCGTTGTTTCACACAATGGAGAAAATTTGAATATTTCATATATGATGTACAAAAGAAATTGTGAGTGAGTGATGTCATCAGTCTTCTCATTTGCATACCAACAAGGATGTGAATATAAATTATAAATGTTTTGTGAAATTAAGCGAAAGTTTAAATGGTCATAACTTTCAAAGTTTGAATGGTCATAACTTTCTTATTTTACATTCGATTTTGATGAAATTTTCAGTGTTATGCTTGTTGGATTTTTTCTTTTTATTCGAATCAAATTTTTGTTGGGGTGGACTTGTCCTTTAATCAATAATATAATGCCTATTATGACAATTTATTATTCATTAAAAAATGAAATAATTTTTTTATTGTTCTCTGTTCTTACTTCACTTTACAAACTACCTAAAGCATAAAAATTGAGAGCAATTTTTAAATGCAGGATACATAGACATTGAATTATTTTGAGAAAGTTCTCTCAGTTTTAGGATTAAACAACTCATCCGTTCAGATTTCAGGCTGACACTTATTTCATCTTTCTTTGCTAACAGGTTACACCCCTCTCCATCTAGCTGCTATGGTAGGCAACCCAACGCTGGTAACCATGTTACTTGAGAAAGGAGCTGATATCAACTCAAAGGTTAGACATTGTATAACTTTTTTTAATTCTATGTGGTCAACCCCTTTTATAACCACTTTGTATTCACTATCACATTCCTTGGAAGACCATTAACTCTCTCATGTCAATAATAGTAATAATGATGATGATGGTGATGATGATGGTGATGATGATGATGGTGATGGTGATGGTGATGGTGATGATGGTGATGGTGATGATGATGGTGATGATGATGATGGTGGTGATGATGATGGTGATGATGATGATGATGATGGTGATGGTGATGATGATGATATGGTGATGGTGATGGTGATGATGATGATGATATGATAATGGTGATGGTCAATCCACAATTTGCAACTCCCCACCCAGGTGTTAAATGGGTACCCAGTAGAAGGCGAAAGCCTATGTAGTATGCCTAGCAATTGAGTCTTGGAACTCTTGTTGGAATGCTCCCCAGGGAGTGGAGAAGGTGCATATATTGTATGCAGGCATACAAGGATCCGATGACCAGGGTAATAATATGTCTGTAAAGCGCTTAGAGACGGCGTTCCGATGTGTTATGCGCTATACAAATGCGGAATATTATTATAATTATTACTACTGTGGTACGGTGCATAAGCATTCAAGATATGAGTTTCAGCCTCTCTCTGATCATTATTTTTTTCTCTCATTTTGTCAGGATTCCAAGAATGGGTGGACCCCGCTGTTCCACGCCGTCACCAACCAAGATACCAAGCTGGTCCATAATCTACTGAGCTCTGGAGCCGAGGTCAACATCCAATCTTACTCCGGTAACACTGTCCTTCACGTCGCTACCGGGCGTGGCTATACGGACATCGTCAAGATCCTCGTTCATTACGGAGCTGATATGAGCCTCAAGAATACCCAGTGGGATACGCCGGCTACGATCACGACGGATAAAAATGTAAGTAGGACAATAAGGGGGCCGTTAAAAAAAAAAATGACATTTCACACATAATAGTTATAATTCATTGGTTTCATGATCCTTCCACAATGTCCTTCAAGGGTGTATTGGCTTCTCTTGTTTGAGATCCTAAATTGAGAGTCAGAAGTTTGATAGATAATCAGGTTATTACCAAATAAAAATGATTTCTCTGAAATCCTACAGATGAAGTGTTAGAGCCCCAGCATTCATTTTACATGTAGAAATGTTGAGAGGATAAAAGTTTTAGATGATAAATGTCTTGTTTTTCTTTTCAGATGTCAAGTCTGCTCCGTGGTCTTGGAGCGGGCAGTCCGCAGCCAAGCGAAGCTTCGTCTCCGACCACCGCGCCACCAACTCTCCCCATGCCTCTCAACGATGCCTACCTCATACACCCTCCACAACCTGGCTCTGCCTCTGCGTTAGCAGCTGCTGCCGCCGCCGCTGCAGCTGCTGCTTCGGGACAATCTAAGAAGCCTTCAACGGTCACCACGCTGACCACCGAAAGACTGAAGGGACCCGCGAACGAGGTCTACGAGGTCACACGTTCCGTGACACGCGGAGATGGAAAGATTTCCGATGAGCACCGGGCCATTCACAAACAGTTACAGGAGAAACTGCGCCAATCGATCCAAATCCGTCAGGTCAACGAACGCAGAGTTGGCGAATCTCACCAGAGGAAGTCGACCGAAGACATGTCTCCTGAACGGCACCTAGGTACCAAGAAAATAGTTATTGTTCCAGTGTCTGCAGGGGAAAGGGAGAAATTAGATCAAATAAGCGCTTCCCATTCAGGAAGTAAAGCACTTTCAGACTCTCTTGGTCTACGGATTTCACTGCCGTCGCAGATAAGCAAGAGATCACCAACAGAAGGAGGTGAGCAGAAATCCCAACATGTTGTAGTGCCACGGACAAAAGACGCAACTGAACAAGCTGATGGGACAGTGAAATCAAAGTCAACTCCTGACGTTGTACCCAAAATTGAAATCACATCCCCTGAGCCTGTCGACAAAACCAAAGCACAATCCATTAGCGACAGCAATCACAAAGATGTCCAGAAAGCTTCTGACAAGGATGGCAAGCATGTCGTGTCGAGCAGTCCATCAGATAGGTGTACCCATCAAATGGTTTGTTTTATGAATGGACATCGAGGTACGATCCCCAAAACGGTGGACGATCTGAAATGGGTTAGCAAAAAGATCACGCAGGGTGGCGAAACGGAACAAGTAGAGCCAGCACCTTCTGAATCCACGCCAAAACATACCCCGATGGAAGCTGCGCTCATATCGTCTGCTTTGATTGCACCCGACATTGCTGCACTAACGAGGAAAACTAAAGAAGTCGAAAGAGTGAGTCCTCCACCCACCAAGGTGACGACAGTGCCAGCGGAAAGTGAGAATGAGGTACGTGCGAGAATGCTTTCATTGCAGTACAAGAACAGTGACGCAATCCTGGGAAACCGTTACGAACGGAAGCTGGACTCCGTCGGCAGCGAGCAGGAGCACGAGGTCGCCAATACCATTTTGACGATTCACTCACGTCTTCAGCAACAACAGGAGCAGGAACGCCAGCAGAAACAGGCGCAGACCTGTGACGCCGACTCAACCGTCAAAACCGAGCCTGTTAGTCCCAATCCTGTATTAAGCAGTACTACGAGTGACAATCCTTCGGCCCGGTCGCAGTCGGGAAGCCCGCTTTCACCGCCCGTCCTCGAGAGAGAAGGAGACAGACCGCTTGCGAAGAACAGCAGTGACAACGATGATATGGAACCCAATCTGATCATCGATGAAACACTGAAATCAAAATCTCGCAAACGAACGAGAACCCCTACAAAGTCCATCCCAAACCTTTCACCTACAAAGACCTCTTCGACATCACCGAGCCCTCAGTTGGGTACATCGTCGAGTACTTCATCGACGTCAGACTTTGTTGGAATGCCCAGCAACGCAGGAAAGTCTGAGAAGGTGAAGGTAACTGGTGATCCCAAAAAACTTTGGACAAAGAAAGCAATGGCCATGATGGGAAGCCTAGAACCAAAGAGAAAGAGGAAAAAGAGCGAGAAATCCGTCAAAGAAAATTACTAGAATTCTTTTTGTGTTTTATGTAGATCACCTGTAATTTCCCTACTGAAGGCAAAATACATAAGATTCACATGATGTTGTCACATGCCTGTACTTAATTGCAAGGATTTCTTCAAAACCCTTTACCTGTGTCAAAAGTGATTAGGATCTTTGTATAACATACTCAACCTTAACATCAGTCCAGCCCTGTTTTTTTTTCATTTCCACCCTAATTCATGAACTCCCTGAACCCTGATGATCTAAGAATCTTTCCTTATGAGTAAGAAATTACTAGAGATGTACATCATTTCGGATTAATTCAGTAAGGAGGGATGGGGTAAGTGGGTGAGATGTTCATATTTCATTCATTTACCCCAAAATTTATATGCGCAAGGTTTTTCCTTGTTTTATTCCCAAAGTATAATTTTGACTAGACATGAAATTGAAAGTTAAGCAAAGTCTAGGACCAGTATTCTGAACTCCGGATCGATTTAAAACTCTGGTCTTAAGGCAAAATTGTGAATTAAACTATGGATAGCCAATTGTAACATCAGTCTCCAAGAATAGTAGTTGAATTTATCAGCTTATGTTCCACTCCAATTATTCAGAATTGTTTGAGAATGATAACTAAAATAGCTCTCTTTACCATTTTTGCATGGGTAAGAACTTAATTCCGTTAAAACAGCGTACAAAGTAAACATACCTTGACCTCTTTGGCTTATCTAAATTTTAGCATTGACTTGATTCGAGTTAAACTGAACTTCAAAATATGGGCGTTTAGAACAACTCGGTCTTGTTATCTACTGTGGGCAGTGATAATAACGGGCCGCAGAGCGCTTTTCAAAGTGGGGGGGCTGACCATGCAAAAAAATCACGATCCTATGGTCATTTTAAGGGTTTTGTACACGTTTTTGGAAAAAAAAAGTGGGGTGGCTGAAGCCACTCCGCTTAAGCGGCCCCTGATTAATTATAATAATGGTGGCTACTTGTATAGCGCACAGGTCCACATTTCGGTGCTCATTGCGCCAATTCCCTTCCATTGCTTAAAACATATAATGATACAAGTTTCTTCCCTCTTTAGGGGATGATATGAAATGCTCTTTGCATTGCCAAAGTAAGCCCAGCCTGTTTTCCTTCTTTCATGGTTAATTCCTACACAATTATGGTCCTTATTTTGAAGTCCAGTCTAACTGAGGCCATGGTCAAACTCTTTGCTAAAATTATGAGAAGCCAAAATTTTGTGTTTACATCCTATAGTTTGTATGTTTACTGAGCTCTTTCCCCAAACTACAGTTGTGAATAAAGCTATGTTAGGTATGTTAGCTGTCATATTTGGCTTATCCATAGTTATACCCCATGCTTAGACCAGAGTTTAAAGTTCAGATTATGGGCCTATGTGTATTCATAATACCTCAATACCTTGGTGGCTGTAGCGTGAAGTGCATGATCTTTCATAGTTTGGGAGAAAGAATTTGTTGAAAATTCAGCTATTTCATTTTTTTATCTATGGCATTTATTCTGAACTCTGGTCTTTAAGTTGTTGTTAGAGTCTTGCATTTCTTTGTATAATGACGAAACTCCGTTGAGCATTTCAAGAGAAAACTTTATCTGATTATTTGTTACAAGCTATTGAAATCCTTGCATCTGATTGGCTCAGAGCAAGTTAGCAAATGAAAATCACTGACTATTATCTGTTTCATGAAATGTTGGTCCATAGCATTTATATTTGCGCCATATTTCTGTTAAAAACATTCAAAGACACAGGCTCATTCAATTAAGCTAATTACGACACATCTGCTGAAATAAATGAGTTTGAGGGACGATTTGAAGAGTTCATTTTGTCAATGCTCCCTAATTGTTGTCATGTGATTGAATTAAGAAAGTAGCCAATCAAAATCAAGGATAGTTGTCAAATCCGACAAGTTGTCAGACGGCAATGTTAATGAAATGCTGTCTAATCTTAGGGGACATCTTTGAAATAAAGAAATCAAATTAAATTATATATTTATATATATATCATGTATGTTATGTCTTAAATGGGCATTCATTTGTATTTAATACCGATGTCCTCAGGCGTTTGCCTTTCATTGTGTTTTCTTCCTTTGAAATAACTTATTGGCAGACTTCTTTGACTCGTATTATCAAAGTTGACATGCTATTTTTTGTAGTGTCAGTTACCTATCTTATGTCTGTTTGTTTGTCATTATTGGATAACTTCTCATAGATATCTTTTTCCTTTGAAATACTGTTAATCTTGATGTAGAGAGTTATTTTAGGCAATATTTGGAAAGATTGTGCCAGTAAAAGAAGACAAGCATTGAGTTGTTTTGACCTTGATTATATTTTTAAATCAAACAAGATAATAATTTTGATCAGTCAAACATTATGTAACAAATAGAGGTTTTGACACTCGCCTTTCAAACAGAGAGTCGTTGGTTCGAATCCTAGCCATGGCGTGTTTTCCTTCAGCAAGGAATTTACATACACCGTGCTGCACTCGACCCAGGTGAGGTAAATGAGTACCGGCAGGAAGTAATTCCTCAAAAAGCTGTGCGCACCAGAATCGGTAGACTAGCTTAGCTGGGGTAATATAGGAGCGCCTTGAGCACCTAGCAAGGTGGAAATGTGCGCTATACAAATCTTATATCATGTTCTTCTCCTTCTCACTTTATCTACAGATGTACATTCATTTTTGTTCACTTTATTGGGAACAATTTCTCATCTTTTATCCTGGCAAGGGCTCAACATTAGCAGTGGCCCCGGAGCAACAAAAAATGAGTGTCAGGCCACCAAATTGTCGTAAAAGCCCACACTTGGTGGCCCAGTTGGGCTACCAAACTTTTGATAAATTGTATTGTTCTCTATTATTTTAGGGCCACCAAATTTGCTTTGCGGGCCACCAAAAATATTGAATTAATGATTTTGGTGGAGTAATCGGGCCACCAAGGAAAAAGTTAGTGTGTAGCCTCGATCCTGGTATGTTGATGTTTTGCTGAATAAGACCAAATACCTCAGTACATCTGATTTTTATTCCGACTTGCATTTGTAGTCGGCCATGGACAATGAAACATACAATCTAACTCAGTTGGTGATAGCCAAAAAATATCTTTATATTCTTTTTATCCTTTGTTTTGGGGGGGGTTACCAGAGATTTACCAAACCATACCCGTTTGAAGGTGCATATGTGTTTGCCTCTCTAAGAGAAATTAATACGAACCTTCAAACTAGAGACTAGTTGTATGGTATTGTGCGTCTCTAAATAAGAATTGATTATTATTATTATTGTTAGAGTAGGATGGATGTCGGCTTTCATATATTTGAACACATAATTCAAACTGCCATTGAGGAAGTCTATTACGCTATTGAACTCTTTGGCCCGTATTCTGAAGTCGTGTTTAACTTAAACTCGGGTTTAAAGTTGTGGTTTAAGTATGGACAGCCAATTGTTACATAATCACTAACAGTAGAGATATCAAACTTCAGCTCATTCGGCTCTCAAATCATTTCATAATTGTGTAGGAAGTATAATTATAGATGATTGTCTTCACAATCAATGAATCAGGAAAGCGCACAGTAAACATAAGAAACATACAGCTTAATGAAAATGTTGATACTTTTGGCCTCCCATACTTAAACCACAACTTTAAACCTGAGTTTAAGTTAAACCCGACTTCAGAATATGGGCCTTATACCTCACTATCTTATTGTGGTTAAGGTTCAGTAGCAATTATGATTTTTGTGCAAGTGTTGGTCGCACTCTAAATGCACTTCATCTTTTCAATGCAGATTTGCATTCATGTACGACTTGTGCACTAATTGAAATTTCATTTTAAAAAATGAACAAACTACATCAGATGTCAAATTCAATATTATCTGTCGCATACATGTTATGCATAGAAATGTCAGGTACAAATTCTTATTTGATTTTGACATAATTCATTTGACCATTTCGTCTTATTCTGATTACTTTGTTTGGCTTTTTGGAGCATTTTTTCCCTCTCATTTATTTTCTATCCTTTGTTTGCGTTGTAGTATAGCTTTGCATAGTAAATAGCTTTTTGTGCCAATTTTGCTGACCAGACATTTTTCTTCTGTTCATATTCACTTGCTGTACGTGTACCAATAACATTTGCATTTTCTCCAAGTTTTTCACATATGTGAAATAATTTTTTATATGCGGTATTCATGATATACCAAACTATAAAAGGGGCATTACTTACTGTTTAACTATGTATGCAAATCAACGTTATTGTCTTGTCAATGATTATCGTATTGAAGGATTGAGTAATTTGTGGTCATGTTCAGTTTAATGAATGCACCGAGTACTATTTTTGATCGAGACGTAATTCTTTGAAATTTGTCCCCCGGTATGAAGGGTGTATTATCGGGCAATTATGTGGATGTACATACAGGAATTCAATTTTTTGAATGAAAAATAAATCTAGGTTTAAAGGTATTAGTGTTTGTTTTATTTTCATCTTATCTTGTGGTTGAGATGTATAGAATGGCATGTGCGTCTCTTGATGCATAGAGAGATTTGATCGTTCCCATTTTCTTTCTCTTCTCCCTTTCTCAATATTTCTCTTCATATTTCCCTTTTCCTTTTCTCTTCATCTCCCTATTGCTCTCTGTCTTGATATCTCTCTATCCATCCCTCTTTCCTTTTTTTTTTTTTCTCTCTCTCTCATCCATCTCCTTGATCAATTATCATAAAGACTTGTTATCATTAATAAATTGACAATTTCAGTAACAAAGTATTAACCAATCCGATCAGAATGAGGGATATCAGTAGCTTAGATTTAAGCTGTCGTAAATTTGTTTTAACATACCGGTATATAATGAAAGGGACCCCCCCCCCCTTCTCTAACTCTCACTCTCTTGTTATTTGCATTCAGCACTGAGAATTTTGAAATTTTTGAGACAAATAAAAACAATCAAAAGCCCCCGTCACACTTTTTCGGAATCAGCATGAATCAAGCAGAGCCAAGCGGAATGAAATTTTTTCAAAATTCGAGCCACATTCGCGAGTGGAATTTCAAATTGATCTAAATTTGTAAAAATGCTGTTTGATGACCTTAATGCCTTTAAGTGCCGACTGACGTTGCAGCAACAGCTAGCCACGCATTTATGTGGTTCGATTCTCCCATGAATGCGATTGGAATGTTTCGAATGTTGTCAGATGTCAGAAATATTTGGAATGCAGTCAGGGTGCTGTTGGACTGCACTTTGAATATCCAGGAATGTGCCAAGAATTTTCATTCCAACAGCATTCCGATGGCATTTGGCCTCTAGAGTGACTAGGGTATAAATTAGATTTTTTTAAATCTTTTTTCTCTTGTTCCCCTCTCTTTCTCTCTCTCATCCCCCACTCACTGTCTCTCTCTTTCATCAAATCCAGATAACTAATTGAACAACACAATTCTATTTTAGATTCTCTTCTCACTCTTTAATGAAAGCAGGATAAATTAAACATTTACAAATAACTTTCATGTCATCATAGAAAAATACATGTAACAAGAGGAATGGACAAAATCATTTAAATATCCCCCACTCAGAAAAGCACTAAAAGACCATGTCAATGTTAGGGCGTTCTCGGTATAAAGCCACGATTTAAAAACGTTTGAGCCTTAAACGTCATACAAGTAAGTTAAGCAAGGAAATTCAGAATAAAGAAAACACAAATATAGAGTGGTTTCACTGAGCTGTTTCTAAAGTTATGAATGATCTTATGAACGACATGAATAACAACTACCAACATGTGGGCCAATGGTTTTTTTACATATTGAATTTAAAAAATCCACAGTATATCTAATAATTCCTTTGAGATATTCCTACGCATTTTTGTTCTGGACTGGAATGGTGTTTCCAAATATAATCATCTACCTATAAAGACATGTACATGCATTCAATTTTCAGCTAATGAGCTTAAACATGATTAAAAATCTTATATTTGGCTGGCATCATTCCAATTGCTCGTAAGTTACAAAAAAGTTCATGAAACTACATGTACAACTGTGCTACTTCACTTTAATAGGTACACAAGTTTTATAATAAAATACACTTTCTTTTGAAAAGGCATGTCTGAATGTACACAAATAATACAGAATAATGCTGAAAAGTATGGTATAGCTCAAGCAATGTTTGCACTGTAAATGAGTATTAAAGCTCCAATCAAATTATAAGAACATATCATATTACTGTACATTTTGTTTACCTTCAAATCTCAATTAAAAAACAATTTTCCAGCAACTGTGTGAATCTTTGAAAATCTCATCATCATCATCATTGTCATCATCATCATCATTGTCATCATCATCATCAGATATTACCAAACACTTACAGGCAAAAGACAAAGATTATATTTTTACTATATACACTAATAAATAAGAATTTCATATTGCCCTTAGATCTTAGAATGTCTTTATATCTGAATTTCCTTGCTTGTTTCTTACTGCCTTATAATATTGACATGGCAACCCAAATTCCAAAGCTGAAATGTAATAATAACTAGAATTCACTTTTTATATGGCGCTTTTTAACATTGAAACGTGTCTAAGCGCTTTACAGATATATTATTACCCCGGTCATCGGATTCAATCAGTCATTCCCGCACACAATGTGTGCACATCCTCCACTCCCTGGGGAGTATTCCAATGTAGCATTGTCATCTATATATTATATGGTTTTCTAGCAATACAGATAAAACAATGATGCATGCTCATGTATGTTGAGAGTAAAGCTGCAAGTCACCATCCCCCCAAAAAATGAATAAATAAAAAATAATAAAACAATCAAATGAATAAATAAATAAACAAAAAATAAATACATATACATTGTTTTTAAATGAAAACAAAGAACAGAGGTGGGAAGAAGGCACAGTTATCAGGAAAATAACAAATTTTTTATAATACAAGATGAAAATGACAGAAGTACATAGGCCCGTATTCAATGGTCCATTCCCATGAGCTAACTCTAGTCTAAAATTATGGGAAGCCAAAAACTTCAAACAGTTATTCACATTGGATGTTTTTCATGTCAACTTTTCTCCTTTCCTCATGCTTTTAAATGATGAAAATGGGAAGTTTAGTTGCCATTTCCACAGTTTTTTTATGATTTGAGTGCCGATGTAGAAACTGTACTGTTAAATATTTGTGTCTTAGCGAGCTTTCCATAGTTAAAGGGGAATCCAGCCTTGGCCACAAAATGTTGTGTTAGGAAGAAGAAAAATGAATTAAACAGAATGGTGAAAGTTTGAAAGAAATCGGACAAGCAATAAGAAAGTTATAGCTGCTTTAAGATTGAAATCACTAATACTATGAAGATTTCAAATTGGCAACTGGGTAAGTAAATCATGACAAGTGGCAAGGACAACTTTCCCATAGGCCATGTACTTTATTATCAGGGATTTGTGGTTTTTTCCTAAGTACCCATTCTCCTGGGGCAGAAATCTATATATAGCCCAGGTAGTATATTGTTTTATGTCCTCATGAAAGAAGAATATGATTTTAAATAAAACTTTTGGGGAAAATGACATTTTAGCCATAATATGTATTGGAGTATATGGAAGAGTAGTCCTTGCCTTACATCACTATGACATCCCATATGCTGCCAATTTGAAGTCTCCATGGGTATAGTGATGACCAATATTTACAACTTTTAAAAATTCTTAACTTTCTTGTTGTATGTCCAATATTGGTTGAACTTTCACCTAACAACTTGTCTGATTTTCCTTTTCCTTATAAAAACAAGTTTTTATTTGGGTTGGATTCCCCTTTAAACCACAACTTTAGACCAGAGCTTAAAACATTTCCATTCAAAATACGGGCCATAGTATACCTGAAATCTAATCATAACTTTCATTTTCATCTCATTCAACATGGCACAAAGTTCCACATAATACTTGCATGACTTCAGGCAAGAATAGGGAATGATTAATAATTTGACTTCACCAGCTTTGGAATTTGGGTTTTAAGATCAAAAAGTACACAAATACAAGGTCACACAATAATCCAGCTGTGATTCACAAAATGAAATGTTCACCCAGACAACACTTGAGCCCTATTACGGTAAATTTCCTATCAGCCAATCACATTTAAGGATACCATAGAAATAACGATGGATGATAAAATTACCATAATAGTAACTTTCAAGGCAGCTCACATGTAAATATGTAAACATGGACTACATGTCCAAATATTTTAAGGTGTTTCAATCGATTGCAAGTCAATTTTAAACATCAAAAATAAAATTTGCGATCAATTGTTAATTTGCATTTGATTACAGATTTGCTTTTTGTGGATGATAGCATTTGATTTGATATGCTTAAAATTGGCCAAGTCAATTACTCAACAATGTGAAATTGGTAATTGCAATCAATTATAAATAGCAAGGTTCTGAATGATGATATTTGTGATTGAAATAAATATCTTGCCACACCTCCCTTAAAGGACAAGTCCACCCCAACAAAAACTTGATTTGAATAAAAAGAGAAAAATTCAACAAGCATAACACCGGAAAAATTTCCTCAAAATCGGATGTAAAATAAGAAAGTTATAGCATTTTAAAGTTTCGCTTATTTTCACCAAAATAGTTATATGAACGAGCCAGTTACATCCAAATGAGAGTTTTGATGACATCACTCACTCACTATTTCTTTTGTATTTTATTATATGAAATATTTCTATTTTCTCGTCATTGTCATGTGAAATGAAGTTTCATTCCTCCCTGAACAGGTGGAATTCCATTATTTTAACATTTTGTGCTTCAGGCAAGGAGGTCCTAATCGTCGAATTCGTGAAAATTGAAATATTGTATAATTCAAACAATAAAAAACAAAAGAAATAGTGAGTGAGTGACATCATCGACTCTCTCATTTGGATGTAACTGGCTCGTTCGTATAACTACTTTGTTGAAAAGAAGCGAAACTTTGAAATGTCATAACTTTCTTATTTTACATCCGATTTTGTTGAAGTTTTCAGCATTGTGCTTGTCTGATTTTTTTCTATCGTTTCAAATCAAAATTTTTCTGAGGTGGACTTGACCTTTAATGTATGTTACAGTATGTGGATGTTACATATTCACTACAGCTGTTTTGGGTATACATGTATTTGATGAAGTATGACTGGATTACTGTGTGACCTCTGAATGACCTGTGTACGACCTTTAACCTCATCCACCTCCGCTGAATCCTCGTCTAGGTGCCGGCCGGAATCCTGAACCTTGTCCACCCCATAGTGGGTTGTAATCTATTATGAGAAAAATATCAAAATGCTTTATTTAGATCATAGTGAGTATATCTTTATAACTATTAATTTGTATCTATTTATGATTTTAATCATATTAAGACTGTATTGTTTCTGTGCAAATTCTTCATGTACTGATTTGATCCTTATTATATAGCCAATTTATACAAGCAATTATGTTTCTTTTAACCTCTCCACAGGAAAAACATCCTTTTTTTATGTCAATGGTTTTGTATAAACTTTTTTTTTCAATTGTGGAAATAAAGTTGAACTGAACTGAATTGAATTGGATGCATAAGATTTTGAAGAAAAATGCAACTTTGATACAAAAATACTACTGCTGAAAAAATGGAAGAATCAAAGCTGACAAAAGAGCTCCAAATAGTCAAATGAGTTACATAGGATTATAGAGACTAAATCAGCATTGTAACAATTTGTAAGATACATTTGAATGGTCAAATTCTCAGATAATCATACTGGGTTAACATTGGTTTGACTTTTAAAAAATCTGAGCTAGAGGGTCACTCTGTCACCTGTGTCTGTGATATGTTACAAAAATGAAGCCCAGAAAAAAATTGCATTCAAAAATAATTATTTAGTGCTTCAAAAATTGAAATATAAAGTGACCGGAAACACCATCTTAATTTCATCCCATACACTTATGTGTACTATTCAGGTGTCTATAAGACGCCTATTTACAAAATCGTGGTTTGCCTTGTAGTTTTAGCTTTTCATTCTCAATAATGGTTGTTATCACGGTTTGTTAGTTCTAATACATGTACTTGTACACATGTTTCATCTCGGTTTGAGAATCTTTTTAAATCAGCTGCTCACAAAGTTAAATAATACCTTTAACACCTGAGTGAGAATAGCAAAGTGTGGATTGACGCCTTGTCAAGGGAGGCTAGGCCATGTTGGTATTCAAAAACATGACCCTCTGATTTCAAGGTGAGAGTCAAAACCTCTAAAGCACGACTCTTCCACAGATTAAGAATGAGTGATACGACCCATCCAAATTTTCCACACACACAAAAAAACCTAATCCAGGCTTACCATCTCGGAGTTTTTTCTTAGGTTTATTCTCTCGACTCGCTCCACGGGCTTCCGCTTCCTCAGCTTCCTGTAAAAAATATAAAAAATGATGTTTGGTGGTGACAAGGACTCTGTTTCATAAACGTAAATAATACAAGTACCAATAACAAATCATAATATTCTGTTATTTTGTATTTAGGATCCAAGCCAGAAATTTGTATATACAATAGCTTGAAAAATACTTAATCATGTATCAATTACAGAATAAGAAATGCTGCCCTTTTTGTATTGTTACTTTTGTATTCAAATTGACCCTATGATACCGTAATTAAATGCAAGTATAATCAAGTTCAACATCTGATAATTCGGGCATTGTTTTGAAAATGACCAGGTTACGTTTACTTGGAGACAATGCATGAAATGAATAGAGGGTCAAGGTAAAGATTGTACGTAGGAAAACATGCTTCAACGTGGACCAGATCAATGATGCAACTGTACAAGGTCCAGCTTCCACCTATTTAGCAATAAATAATAATGATCAAGAGCTACCAATATAAATGTAATGCCATGTGATTGTCCGATCAAATTTTGTCATCAACATAATGTAGTGATGGATATGTGTTTATATAAAAAACTTGATACGAGAACTCAGGATCAGTTCAGGCCCATTTCATAAAAACTTGTTATAATGAAAATGCACAATTTTTTGTAACAAATTTACCATCAGCCAATCAGATAGGAGGATTTCAGTAGCTTTTCACTGTTACTCCAAATTTGGTATTACAAGTTTTATGAAACGGGCCCCAGAAACCCTGAATAAAAACGTTTAAATGATGATAAACAGTCAGTTATTGCTGAAAGTGTACATTGTTCACTGCACCCAGTATTGAACAAATTTGACTTATTGTTTGAAAATTACAATTGATTATACACTTTGGTTCCCTAGTTATTCCTAAATCCGTTAAGACATGGGGGGCACAGGTTTTTGCTCACACTGGCCCTGTTCTCTGGAATGATCTTCCCCTGACAATCCGTGAATGCACTTCAATTGACACATTTAAACGTTACCTTAAGACTCGTCTATTCAATGCTTCCTATTGTTAATTGTTCCTGAATCTATTATATTTGTACTTTATCTCTTTCTTTCTTTCACTGCACCTTGGGCACTCTGCTGAGTGGATTTGTTGCATTACAAATCACATATATTATTGTTATTATTATTATAACAATAATCTGACTGATGATAAACCTTACCTCCTGAGCTTTCTTTTTTGATTTGTAACCAAGACCTTTCTGATGACGCTCCCAGTCTTCTATCTCCTCCTTTCTCTTCTCCTCTTCTTTCTACACAGTGTGTCCATCAAGAATGAAAAAACAATTGGATTGTTAACTGATTTAGCGCACAAGATATTCATTGCTGCTACATACTTTGTTACAAGGAAGACATATCATGCAAAAATTTATGAAAATATGAAATAATGATGACTTTGTGTATAAATAGAAGGACAAGTGGGGATGTGAATCATCATCCCACCTGATAAATATTTATTCATGATGGTGTGCATTGTAGCAGTTTGCAAAAAAAAAATCCTATATCTAAAATTTGATAACTCTTTTTATTTATCAGATTTTGATGAACTTAAAGGAGAATGAAACATTTGGAACAAGATAGCTTGTGTGAAAACAGAAAATCAAAGAAACAGATCAACGATAGTTTGAAAAAAAAATGGACAAATAATGAGAAAATTATGAGCATTTGAATATTGCGATCTCTAATGCTATGGAGATCCTCACATTGGCAATACGACAAAGATGTGTGATGTCACTCGTGAACAACTCTTTCAATTACTTTAGTATATATTTCACTTCTAACGGTAGATCATGTGTTATTTCTATAGGAGTGCATGTAATACATATATTTAAAGAATACATCATGGATGAAGAGTTTGTATCAAAAAGCAAAAAAAGAGACATTTTAGGGGTATTTTATAGTCCATCAAAGGGAAAGTTATTCACATATGACATCACACCTCCTTGTCGCATTGCCAATGGGAGGATCTCCATGGCATTAATGATTGCAAGATTCAAATGCTCATAACTTTCTCATTATTTGTCCGATTTTTTTCAAACTTTCTTTGTTTTTATTCTTTGATTTTTCTGTTTTGACAAAAGCCTACTTGTTCAAAGGTTTCATTCCCCTTAACAGAGTTGCTTCAAGTGAATATAACTCCTTATTTTTACATATTATTATTTTCAGTGTGAAGTACCCCTTTAACATTGCGGTGGACAGGGATTTTCCAGGGCTCTTTGAAAATGTCAGGGGCAAAATAAATAACCTCATGATCACAAATATCTCTTTTCCCCTGGTGCATATCATGATAATAATAATAATATATAGCATTTATGAGGTGCCGATCTATCTAGTTGTCTATTCAGTGGTGCAATATATATTACCCCGGCTGTAGCTCCAGCTGCTAAAGGCCCTTGGTGCATTCAAGGAATTAATCCTGCCGGGTACCAATTCACCTCACCTGGGTCGAGTGCAGCAGTGTGGATAAATTTCTTTCTGAAGGAAAACATGCCTTGGCTTGGAATCGAACCCACGTCCTTCAGATTGAAAGACGAGAGTCTTAACCACTAGACCACTACACCCACAAATAACCTCAAGATCACAAATATTTTTCCCCCTGGTGCATATCACCATTATAATAGTCCATTCTAACCTCTTTCTGTTTCTGAAGATATTCTTCAGCCTCAGCATCATACTGGGCCTGTAGTCTTTGTCTTGCTCTCTCCAAGGCTTCCTGTCTCTCTAATACTTCATTCGCATCTAAAACAAGATGGGAGAAAAAGAAATAGGCCCATATTCTGAAGTCAGGTTAACCTTAGACCATGGCCTAACTCTGTGCTCAAATTATGGGAAGCGAAACCTTTCAACATTTTTTTTTACAGTGAATGCTTCTTTATGAAACTTTCACCCTCCTGGAATTAATACAATGGAGATGGGTATTCTTGAATCTGAAGTTAAACCCTTTGGCCCGTATTCTGAAGTCGAATTTAACTTAGACCATGATCTAACTCTGTGCTAAAATTATGGGAAGTCAAACATTTCAAAATTTTGTTTACAGTGAATGCTTCTCATGTTAACTGTGATCTTTACTAATTCTTTAATGGTGAAGACAACTGTCATAATTATCCTTCTCAGGCAGTTAATAATAATGTTTTGGGAGTCAAATGAGCTGACACATTGAACCTCTACTGTTAGATTAATGTAACAATTGGCTTTCCATACTTAAACGACAACTTTAAACCTGAGTTTAAGTTAAACCTGACTTCAGAATACGGGCCCTAGTGTCTAGAATACCCTATACAAGCATTTGCCTATACTGGATCTCTCCATTTCAATACAGATAGATAAGTATTTATCAATAAAAGATGGGAGTTGCTGCAACCCTGTTTGGCGATCAACAGTTGAAGCGATAGAGCCTCGTCGATCTGGCGCTGCACAGCGGCTGCCGGGCTTACCATCAATTGGGCAAAGCAAATTTTCGGAGTATTTCATTTCATGTCTATTTCGAACAATAAAATATGGATTTTCATCATTTGTTTTTCATCTCTACATTTGCTTACTTATATTTTTTTAACTCATGTAAAGAATATTATACATATCTCCATTCTTATTGTTTGCATGATTATATATATATATATATATATATATATATATATATATATATATTATATAGCGGAAGAAATTTTCCAAAAGCCTCGTAACACTGGCGGTCATTCATAGTGGTGAGGGTCAATATAGAGAAAAAATGACTACGAAGTGGTCGTTGCTCCTTGCTTCTCCATTATTGTATTGTATTTGTACTTTGTTTATATATTTATAGTCCTGAGGAAGATCATGCATTGATCGAAAGCTTGATTAAATGGAGAAGCAAGGAGCAACGACCACTTCGTAGTCATTTTTTCCTCTATATATATATATATTGGAAATGAAAATACATGAATTCGGATTTCAATACATATTACAATCATTGAAATGCTCTATGATCAAATTGGAAACTTTAACAAGCACCCTAAATGTTAAAGCCAACATGGGTTCTCACTAAGCCTGAGTCATATCGATTATTTTGAAAACCGGTGTTCGACAGCTCTAAATCGATCGAACATCGATGCATCGAATATTGAAGGCGGGGAAAATTTAGTCTTTTGTTTTTGCGTCGATGCGATGCGCTTTGCATATGCACTATGTACTACGCACTGACGGTACGGCCGGTATGCGCTGGCGTTGGCCGGGTGAGCGTTGCACAAGCAGATGACAGAGCAAAGTTCGTTTGTATTTTCCATGATCACAAAACACACAAAAAAAGCCGGGGACCAAAGCAGAATTCTTCCAAAAATAACTTCAACGATGATATTTGCAGATGACAACATATAAGTTTAAAATGAAACAATAATAAAGACAGGAATCACACAGAGTCGATCCGAATGATTTTCGGTCAACTAGCATTCGCAGTCCATTCACCAGCCCCGTCCGCAGCTCCGTACACTCACTCTCCCGAAACGACAGGCGTGCTTGACGTCAGCGCCAGCAAACAAGTGCAATCAACGGAGAGCGCTGTAACTTGCCTGAGATTGTGTAGTTGGATCCAAAATGAGCTCCAAATAAATTTATGGGAATAAATACGTAATTTTCTCTGGATGGTCATTTGAATTGTTATTCAATGCTGATATAACGATTGTGAGGAAAGATTGTGGAATATGAGTTATGACGACGTTCGAGAATTAATCCTGATAATGACAATCCAGTTTTTTAGACGCAATTGAGCATGCGATCAAAATAAATACGAATGTTTCGAATCGAGCTCTAAATTCGTCTAAATTATTACGATTTAACAAGATTTTATGGTCATACTAAGAATATTGACGATGTCAGCAAAGTATGTTATGTTCATATGGAAGAATTAATACTGGGATTATTTCTATTGTTATTCCATCTCTGGACGTAGCTCTGGCTCCTCCAAGCTCCGAGAAAATAAGCACAATGCGCATGCGTGTTCGATGACGTATGACATATTTTCCCATTCATGAAATCAGAGCCCAAAGTTTGGCACAAACTAGCTTCAAATTGATGGGGGAAAAAATCAAACGCAATTTTCTCTGTTTTGTCATGTAAAATGTTATTATATGGTGATATTACGAACTTGAAGAGAGTTTTCGCATGTAGACAATGTTCGAGAATCAATCCTGATGTGATGATTATTTTTTTTAGACAAGTGCACTAGCTCGACTCAAGAAGTCAAGTCGATCGTCATGAGATGTCCGCCATTGAAAATTGAAACGAAATACAAACGTTTCACATCAAGCTCTAAATTCATATTAATGATTATCATATGCAAATTATTGTTAAATATTACGATTAAATAATGTTCTATGGTCATGATAATAATATTGTTCATGAAAGCAAGATTTATTTTACGTTGATCGCGTCTATTTCCGGCCATTTTCTGGTTTGATTAAAGAACAGTACTGCGCATGCACGATCGATGGCCAATTCCATTCATGAATTCATCGTGCATAAATTATCTCGGCACGAGCAGACGAGTAAGACTCGAACTATGATCGAAATAAACTTCAAATTAATGGTGAATAGCATCATAATTACTCAATCGGTTTCATTTTGGGGGCAATAAAAATCAAGTAAGTAGTAGTGAAGTTGGACATTACTGATATTTTGACTGATTGTATTGTGTAAACGAATCGGCCGGCCGAGTATTTTTTTTTTTTCGATGCACCGATTTTGCAAAATCTGCACCGGTGTCCGATGACATCGATCGAACACCGATTTTAAAATCGTTGTCAGCATGAGAAGATGTCTTTCTCCGACAGTTACCATAGTAACAGTCGGAGACCAGTCTCTCTCAGCCAATCAAAAGAACACTAAAATAGTCAGCGCTGACAATTTAGTCAGTGCTGACAACTTTCATAAAACACCTACCTGAACAACATGAAGACGACAAGAACACACTTGTCGAGATTGGGTAGTTCTATTTAGGACAACACTTGCCCAAGAAAGATACATGGTGTATCGTGAACCTGGTGGTGGTGATTTTTTACCTGATTGCCAAGAAAGCATGATTGCCTGTAAGCAAGCCACCAGAGGACCGACAGCTTAAGGTCCCCTCCAAAGGACCTGTCCACTATAATTCCTACTTACTGTATTTGTTGAGATTTGATTCCTGGCTTCTCTGTTTTTTCCATCCTTGTAGTCTTGTATCCAGCCAGTTATTGATAAAAACTAAACCTATCACACCAAAGAGAATGAACCATCCATAGTTGGCTATGAACTCAGAGGCTGGAAGGAGATACAAGAGAAAGAAGTTAATAATAATAATAATAATAATAATAATCCGCTTTTATATAGCGCTTAATCCATCGGAACGACGTTTCTAAGCGCTTTACAGATATATTATTACCCCGGTCATCGGATTCAATCAGTCATTGACTGATGCAGTCATTGACTGCACACAATGTTTGCACATCCTCCACTCCCTGGGGAGTATTCCAGTCAGTCGCCTGTGAGGCTCACACAATACTGGACAAGCTACAATGACTTTCACATCCTACCGGGTACCCATTTAGCACCTGGGTCGAGAGTGGCAAAGTGTGGATTAACGCCTTGCCAAAGGATGCCAGACCGCGGTGGTGATTCGAACACACGACCCTCTGTTTACAAGGCGAGAGTCAGAACCACTACACCACGGCTCCTCCACTAATAAATGCTGATGCATGTACAATTCATAGCACGTATACCTAGCTTTTGAGCGCCTAGACGGAATGTTTGTCTGCACTTGACAAAAATTTCAAGATATTTACTTGCACTACATGCATCTCCTAAATTGTTTGAAAGTGATATCAGACAATATCAAACATTCTTTACAATTATTTGTGATAAAATACACATGAGTACGTAACATCTTGCATTACTGCAGAACACTTTTAGACTTCCGATATTGCACTATATAATCAAGTATAATTATTGTCTTTATTATGAATTTCAAGATAACCCAGTGCAAAAAATAAAAATAAGTGATAACCTATTGCTTTTTGGGGGGAGTATATGTAGAGCAATTCTATGTAATAATCAACTCTTTGGAAATCTGTCTCCCATACTTTTCCCATTCTAGTTTAGCTTGTAAAGAAATTTCCAAAAAAAATTCAAGAATAGAATCTTCTTTTTCTTGCTCTAATTTGTTCCAATGCACCTCTCCTCTCAGTTTGAGTATTCTTTCTTTCTTTCTTTCCTTTTTACTTCTTCTCTTGTCTTTCTGTTAATGCCCACTATGAACATCAAGATTGACTTGACCTGAATTTTGCCAGGACCGGCAGGTGCAATAAACCGGCTCCTCTATGACGAATAGTGTATTGGTTTACATGCGTAGGTTGTGACTCTCCTATAAACCGGACCAACATTTGCGTCCTTTCCGATGGACCTAGTGTTTTCCAACTGCATTCACACCTGCACTGAATACAGTGGTGAGGCACGCTTACACCTAATGCTATTTCTATAGCATCAAATTTTTTGTTAGATGTGCTTCTGCATGAGCGGGACTCGAACCCCTCACGTTGAGATCTATGATCTCTAACCTACTGAGCTACGCTGCCTGTTTCCCTTTATTTTTTCTTCTTTTTCTTCCTTAACTGCCTCTCTTCTTCTTACTCTGACTCTTCCCTTCCAATTCTACCCTTCCTCTCCAATCTGTTATCCCTCTAGATCTAGTCATGAATGTCAGCAAAGAGGATCATTTTTTTTGGGGGGTGGGGACATCTATTGTTGTGTCCCCAACACAAAAATGTAATCCTGCCTCTAATCTTCTCTTTTTTCTTTGTCCCCATAATATGCCTTGACAATTCCAGAGTCCTTCTCTAAGTTAGTACATGTAGATCTTAGTACTTTGCTTTTCTTTATTCAAGATCCTCCTGATCCTCTTCCTACTTCTCTTCTTCTCCACCTTATCCTCCCCCTATTATTTCTTTTTCTCTCAAGCTCCTCATCATCGTATAACCTTTCTTTCTCAATCTTTCCCGATCTAGCTGCATTTATTTTAGCAAAAAACATGCTACAACATCCTATACACAGCGATTGCGCAATGAATATGGCCTGCATGCATGTTTATAGCCTCTTTGAGGCGATTATTTACAACACAAGACAAGAAATCTTCTACCCCCCCCATGCCAAGCTTTTGCAAAACTCGGATACGCGGATTTAGGGCCTACCTTCGCCTTTCTCCTCAATTCTCAGACTCAGTCTCACGCTCGCTCATGATCTTGTGTTGTATTTTTTTCCTATATTTTGAAACTAACTTCATCTTTCTGACAAATTCAGGCCAAATAGAATGAAAATGTGCATGCAGGGGACATGAGTCTGGGAATCATTCATATGGGAAATTTGGATTTTCTCAACATGACACCCCCCCCCAAAAAAAAAAAAGAAGCAGCATGGTCATCATGGAAAAGCTAGACCAAAAGCTTCGGTCTCTGTTTTGTTGGTTGTTCAGCTGAACTTTGTTGGCTTCACTCACCAAATACAGAGACCGAAGTTCTAGCGCGATCTGTACAGGGGACTCAATGGCCATATGTTTATGTACTTAAGATTGGATAAAACGGGGAAGTGAATTTGCGTGACAGCCGAGGTAAGTCACTGTTTTTGTTCCTTTTAACTTCATTTTTCTCCGTTTTTTGGCAATTGATGCCAAGAGGGAATATAAATTTGCACTCTGGTCACTATAATTTTCGAAATTTTTATTCATTAAAGACAAAAATTGAAAAGCCCCGACGGGGGATTCTGCATTGCAAGTCCCCTAATGGCACCCATGGGTTCATATCGTCTCGCGAGTGAAGGATTATCAGTCATACGCACGCGACACACCACTACACTTCGAAAATACAGTGGGCTTTTGCCCACATAAAATATTATGTTTAAATAAACATTCCACATCCTGCTATGACACTTACCGAATCATTTAGATCCTTCCGTGACTTCTCCTTGAAGTTTCTTTCTAAAAATATGTATATTTTCTTGATCTTTAGTGAAGATTTTACGGAGATAGAAATCAGTCAGCGTTGATATCAATTTTCTCCTGAAGAGGGCGCGCGATTTATATTCATATCAAAGACACGACAAGGGAAAGAATAGGCACCTACACTATTTTACACGCATATCGACGCAAGGCATTACGCAAAGTCCGTGAAGTGTCCAATCTTTTCATTGTATAGACTTTGGTACACCGTATACGTATTATTGACGTTCGTCAAAGCTTGTACTGCTGGTTTCTTTCCAGGCACGTATATTATTTTCATTTTTTTTTATCAGTCATCTTTTTAAATTAATGCAAATGAGTGTTATCATCACCAATAATAATCATTAATTATGTTTTTTGAAGGCATTTCATTAATTGGTGCCCATAATTAGTAAATTAATCATGAGGATTGCGCATTCAAAGAATTTAGATACAGTTATAAAATTACCGAGGAGCTGAATCAAGGTTGTGAAATTATTAGCGCCACCAACGGGCTTCCTTGTATTTCCGTGGAAGAGACAAGCGAAGTCACTTTCGAGGCCGAGGTAAGCAAAATGTGCTTTTTTTTATCGGATTATTATTTTATTATTATTTTATATTCAACAAACTCTTGCTACTTACCGGCAAGAGCCCCGGTGCGTAGCGAGAAGGAGCTTCGGCAAATATTACTTCAGCAATGAAGCGATGTTTGCCGACTACTTCGAAATCCAGGGTCAAACACGGTCTATTGTACGAGGTTAGTACATACTAACCTCGTACAATGTGTGAGTGCCCTAATGGTGGCTGCACGATAGCGAGCCGTCTGTGTACGAGGAGAATAAAAAAAAAAAGTTAAAAACTCCTCGAAACAGACGGCTGCCAGCTGTCTAGGAAAATCATGAACTTATTCATTGACATTGTTCTGCACTAGTCGAGTGCAGTGTGTTCGTCATGTTCGTGTTAAACTTATGAAAATCATTCAAAACATGCTAAACTTGTCTATTTCTACATATTTACCTGTTGACAGTCCGTATGAGACGCTCTCTGGTGTCGTGTTCCCTTCTTCTGTCAGCTCACGATCTTCAAAAATCCCCGACATGTTGGCTCAAACTCGGGTCCTTTGCATGGCAGACTCACATAGGACCAACACGTACACAGCGTACATGCATTCGGTACACACTGATCAGGCATGCAATCAACAATCTCGAATGTTTACATGACGTGTGGAAACTGAACGACAACCTCGGTACCGGGATTCGGTCATTGCGCAGCCCTTGCGCTTTTATTACTTTCAATTATTTCATGATGATCATGATGATGGGAGCTAATAGAGGCGGGGGTCGGTCTCAGCAAATGGGGCTGTGGACAGTTACTCCAACCCTAGACATTTTGAAAACTTACATTTTTGACTGAAAATTTCCCCAATTCACAAAAAAGGGTAATACAATTACAATATCCTTCAATTATTTTAACTCTCTAAAAATGCAAAAGTGCCCCAAGACAACTTGGTCGCATAGCCCCCCCGCATATTTAGGGAACTTGTTGTTGTTTTTTCAGAATTTTTAAGGTGTCCCCTCCCCCCCCCAGGGAAAAGTTCTGCTTACAGCCATGGGTTATGGGAAAAACAAGGAAATGGTATTTTTCTTCTATGTAGTGAATAAAAACTTAAGTTATTGGTCTTTGCATACACTGTCAGGTTAACTGCACGGGGGGGGGGGGGGGGGTCCCTAGAGCAGGTTTGACACATGTATAGAGATGGGATTCAACTCTCTTTGAATTTAAATGAGCACAATTGATTTATTCCCAGAGGCCTTTGATGGTTTTAAAGTAGGGGTTGAGCCAAGGGTTAGCATGCACAAAATAAAATTAAAATCACGAGATGGTTGATTTTGTTGTGTACACATTTATTGGAATAGTGGGGGGTTGAATCCCCTCCCATTTTGTTCAGCCTATTTTTCAATCATGGAGTGGACAATTAAAAGCCCAGTGGATTAGTCTTCGGACTTTGAAACAGAGGGTTGTGGGTTCGAATCCCATCCATGGCGTAATTTCCCTCAGCAAGAAACTGATCCACAATGTGCTGCACTCAACCCAGGTGAGGTAAATGGGTACCGGTAGGAAGTTTTTCCTTAAAAAGCTGTGTGCGCTCTGAACGCCTAGCTTAGCCAGGTAATATAGGAGCGCCTTGAGCACCTAACAAGGTGGATATGTGCGCAATATAAATACCCTATACTAGTATTATGATCAGATTAGAGCATCACATTTCTCCGGCCTCCTCCTCTCTCTCCCCCTCCCCTCTTCATCTCCACCACTCGTCTCTTTTTCTCTCTCGCTTCCTCGCTTAATCTGAGGTTACTTCTCAAGATAATCACTCACTATAATTCCCATTTATTCTCTCTTTTCTTTGCCCAGCAAATTGCTTGTGTCCACTTTCATTTCTGTTACTAAAACTTTAACACTGAATGATAGGGGATTGTTAAGTGGTGCAATGTGACAATAACATGCCCCCTTAACAGACCAATTCAGGTATATGAGGTGCAATTCAATGTACACTATCATTCCCATTTATTCACCTTTTTTTACCTGCCACATTGCTTGTATCCATATTCATTTCTTTAACCAAAACATTGAATGGTGCAATGTGACAATAACATCCCCCCCCCCCCCCCGTAATGGACAGACCAATTCAGGTATGTGAGGTGCAATCCAATGTACACATTCAAAGACATTTGGATAAGGTACAAAGTGAATGTTCTCTTGTGCAAATTATTGTCAGAGAGAGAGAGAGACAGAGCAAGAGAGTCATAAAGTAAATCAAATCACTGAAATTGAGGGAGAAAACTGAGAAAAAATTAAGAAAAATAATACAAACAGACAATGGGAAATTATAAGAAAGGAAGAAATACAGATTAAATTGTGGGTGCGTAACATCATCTCTCACAGATCACGTGTTGAGGAAACAAATGAAATGTCATGAATCTTTTTTCGTCTTCTTCAGATTAAAATGTAATTTTCGGTGTTATGACTCTCCCGGGGCCCGTTGCAGAAGGAGTTGCAATCAAACGCAACTCAAAAAATCTTGCGCAACTTGATTTTCAGCCAATGAAGCGCCCGTATTCAGGTCCTGCACTTGATGTTTTGACTTGCATTTAAACACAACTCTTTCTGCAACAGGCCCAAATATTCATTCATATCAGCTTTTTGCTGGGGAGGGGGGGGGGGGGTGGATTTGATCTTAAAGGGGAAGTTCACCCTGAAGAGAACTTTGTTTTAAAAATAGCAGAAAAATATTGGTGAAGGTTTGAGGAAAATCTGTTAAAAAAGTAAGAATGTTATTAGAGTTCAAAGTTTTGGATTTGTGACGTCATAAACGAGCATTTGGTATGGTTCCTGATGACTTAATTTTGTTTTCTATTCATGATCGGGTGTGAAGTGATTTGTCTATTGATATACAAAAGGTACAGTGAAAACCATTTTCAATATTCTGAGAAAATGACATCTCATTGATTTTTTACCATTCGCTATGTAGGAATGCTGCTCGCATATGACGTCACAGATCAAATAATTGAAATTTTAATAACTGTTTAATTATTTGATTAATTTTTCTCAAACCTTCGGCAATATTTTTTATCATTTTTTCTGCTATTTTTACAATGATTTTTTTGTCAGGGTGAACTTCCCCTTTAAGTGCAGAGTGCAACACCATATATACTCTATGCAACAAAACACATGATACACCACAATACAAGTACACAATGCTCACAGTAATGCATTTTCATATAGATATTTATATATACAAATATTTTTTTTTATTTCAGCATTTGTGATCTAGAGAATTCAATAACAAATATATATCCATTTTACGCCTTATAAATAATGCATATCTTGAAAAAAAAGAGAACAATTTTGCATTTTCAACCAGACGCGGCTATTGTGGAACATACATGTTATAAGTTATCTAGTTTTATATAGAAGACTTCACTTAATATACAGTACTCAAACACAATTAAAAACATACATTTACCTTCATAATCACTGGAAATTGACATTTTAGGAAGAGGAAAGATAGAATCATTCGTAAAATCAGGGACTACTAAAGCACAAGTGCATAAATACTAATTCACTGGGCAAACACACACAGTGATGAGATTGGGGTTTTTTAGAACATTCTTCAATATATTTTATACACCAGTAATCGCAATAACCAATATGATTCTAGTAGAATTCCCATGAAAACATGAAACCGCTACATGCTACCATATTCAGAAGTTGTGTCAGTGCAAGAATGCCATTAACACTATCGCGCATCGCATGCGCACAAAAACGCCCTTAACAGCACGCAATAGTGCATTTCTGCACCGATACGGTGAGCGAAAATGTTTTTTGCTAAGGGCCTATTTGCATCGACATGAAGAAGTGTAAAGACCGAATCCCAAGTGCAATAAGTGATATTGATCAGGGCCTGTACCACAAACAATAGCTATTGATCATAAGATTGATAATCATAATTGATTACATATAATACTCAACATAATCAAGATGAATATTGTGATTAATCACCATGTTGTGTGATACTTGGCCCCGACAGTGATGAATGAATGACATACAAAGGACTTCACATACGAAAGTGATAAAAATAGAGAATTGCCTTTTAAAAGTTCATTTTCACACTGAGACATCTTTAACAACAACATTCTCCCCTGACAATAAGATCACTACTATACAATGTTATGGCACCAATATTCCATCACACTTTCCCTTATAAACAGGATAAAATAGAGATATACCCACTGACAGAAAGAAATATTATATGATATTGTCATTTATGTAATTATTATCAATTTCAAAATGAAGAAATACAAATTCATTGACTATGATTCACAATGGAATAATGGTACACAATTCAAAGCAGAAACAATTTCTTTTTTTCCTTTTTAGAATCATTTTAAGAAAGGAATCCAGATTCAGTGAAAAGGAGAGCAATAACTTAAATGTTTATCTTTCCAATTTTATTTGAAAAAAAAAACCCATCAATTTAGTTATTTTTCAATTAGGACATCAGCCTTTCAACAACATCTTTCCTTCTGACAACTTTCCTTGATTTTGATTGGCTAAGGAGCACTGTTACTATGGTAACTGTCAGATAAATGCCTGACAATTTTATGACATGCTCAACAGAAGTTCATTGCTAGATTCAGAACAGATATATGAACTGAACTTCTGGTTCTAGATCAACATAATGATTACGCTATAACAGGTTATGAATACAATCCTGGGACTATATATTCTTATCCTTAGGGGTGGGGTGGGGCAGGTGGGGTGGGGTAGGGTGGGTGGGGCGGGCCAGTGGGAGGGGACGGGATACAATGGTTCCAAAGCAACATGCAAAACAATTTTTGCTGTAAAGGCCATTTCAATGGCAGATAATTTTCTGACACTCTGTAAAAAAATGACACAGTATTCACCACTGATACCATATGTTCGTAGCATGGTCACAAACATTACTCTTTTTCCAATGAAATAAAATCCTTATCTCATATTTCATAATATATGTCCAGATGTTATGATAAAAGGGTAAAAGTCTGTGATAGGACTCATTGGAATTCAGTTTGCCTTTTAAGGTAATGGAGATGACACTAGTGTAAGGGGGAAAAGAGTACAATGTACATATCATTTCTTCAACCCTTAATAAGGGCAAAAGATGGAAATTACTACATTTTAGCAAATCTTTATAGTACACAAAGGTAAATAAAGCATTATTAATTCATTCAATTATTCATACTATTTTTTTTTTCGAATTCACATGCTGTTCTTTGGTAATTTGAGTACCCACTGTATATGACCATGTACATAATATCTCGGCTAGTTTTCACTTCTATTAAAATTAATGAAAAAAACTTCTAACTTTCTATGAGATTATCAAATTTGTTTATTTTTGGTTAAAACTCGATAATTCATATTCATTGGAGGGGCAAGACCTATCACATGATAAAACAAAATTCAACACATGTGCATACTGAACAAATGAGTGGCATTAAATAACAATAATCCACAAAATCAATTGTGGATCAACTCTGTCTTACAAAGAGTTGAGATTGATCCCATCAATCGCAACTATGGACGGCCAGCAACGTCAACATATACAATGCATATTTGCTCAAAAAAATTCTAGATATGAATGCATATCCATGAATTCATTGATTTCTTGACTATTCGGTGTGTTCTCCTTTGTTTACATAGGGCATTTTACAAATTTCCTGTAGAAGAAATTATGACACTGATGGATTTCCATAGTGTTACGATTGACTGGATCGATCGTAACTCTTTGTAAGACGGGTCCCTGAAATACATGCATCTGATTGGTTAAACACACAATTGTGATTGATTTCAAGTTGGTTTGATTGCAACATGCTATAAAAGATCTGTTTGCTGGACATGCTTGCCAAGTTAAAGTAATGAAAAGGTAAGAGAATGATGTAAGCCCTTTCAAAATAAGATGGTTTTGTATGACTGAAATTACAATTCAAAAATCGAAATTATCACTTTTGTCTGAATAGACATATCCTTAAAAGATTTTTTTAAACATGTATCTCCCTGCATAGGGTGTTTTTAAACATGTACCATCTTCACCAAGAATCAATGTAAAATAAATCTTGATATTCAATTTATGATCCTGTTCCAACGTGGTAATAGTGAACTTTACCAATGCCTTATGGATAAAACTGTCACATTGCGTAAAGTGGATAATTCATGTACTTTAATGTAGGCATTTTCTGTCAGAATCCAATTTGCATAAAATGGTTGCTATACTGGGCAAGCACTGGCATGCTAATCGTAGGTTATAGATAATGCTTTTTCAAAATATACCGGTACACAGACAAGTTAACAGGTTCATGAAAAAGGCATTTGATGGAGAAGTGTGACCAAACAAGAAAATACCGATTTTAAGTTTGGTGTTGGTGACACGAACACAGATTCAGGGTGGTGCATGAAATCTTAGCCCATATTGTGTTTGAAAAAAAAAATGACACCATTCATGTTAATCAACAGCTCAACACTGAGTGATATAAACACCGGAATCAGTCCAAGATTGGTGTTATGAATGGTGTTTGCATTTCCTTCACACCCAGTTTGTGTTCAGCAAAATGGCACCACTCGTGTATTAACAGCTCAACACCGAGTAATGGTAATATGAACACCCAAATCATTCCAAGTTTGGCGTTATGTGTGGTGTTTGCATTCCCTTCACACCCAGTTTGCATTTAGAAAACCGCACCACTCATGTATTGACAGCTAAACACTGAGTAATGGTAATATAAACACCCAAATTATTCCAAGTTTGGTGTTATGTACAGTGTTTGCTTTGTCTAATACCATATCAATACCAACTTTCAACACCACTTTTCAACACCGACATTAAAATAATGAAGTGTACATTGAACATGAGAAGTACAAGGACGTGCAATAGTTAAAAGGGCATTGCTTTTTAAGAGACCATCTCAGGATGTGCGAAGAAAATGAAAAAATGAAATAACAAAAAACGCAATTCGACTGTACTTCCACTAATGCTCATTATAGGATTCACTCTTTCCAACAATAATTCGAGATAAGCGAGGAATATCAAACAAAATAACGAAAAACAATTCTTGAATTTACTTCCACAAAATATCATAGGAGGTTCGTATTCATCCCCGCATTTATTCAACCATCACTACAAATATTTTTAATTGAAATAAACAATTAACCAAGGTCACAAATATATATATTATATATAGCTTTGTATTTATACAATTTAATGAATGCATCACGATCGAATGGGAAGTCGTTAAGACTTTTCACAAATATGGCATCTTGATAAACAGACATTGAGATATCACATCACAGATCAAAATAGAGAAAGTAATATAAAGAAAAAGAACTCCGCATTTTACAATGAACTAGAACGAGTGATTTGATTGCAGATAGAAATGACAGAAATAGCTGCTATGTGGTCATGGTTTAACTGTTTTGTTTCTAGACACATAAGATTGTTATTTCCAAAATGAAACAAGGTTCAATAGTTCACATGTTAGTTAATCTGAAAATGAAAATAGTTTGATAGTCTAGAAATGAAGTGAGGTTTGTACAACTCTACATAATTCTGTAATAACAAACCTTTTTTTCATGTTTAGACTATCAAACCTTCGTAATAGGTCCATGGAAGAACTGACCTTTCTTTCTTAATTTTCAAACTAACAAACTCATTCACTTTAAGACCAACAAACTTTTTGAGAAAGGCCACAAATGTTCAGATGACTGAAACATTTTTCATTATCGGAATAATAAACATCTTGGTATGTGTACATTTGCTCGTATCAAAACAACAAACCTTTGGAATGACAAGCGTAACCCAGTTCTCTTTCTCACCATATTCAATGTGTAACTACTTACAACCAAGATAAAGAGAATAAAGTGTCTCGAAAAGGAGATATACTACCTCTTCGCCCATGATAGCACGGTACACATTTACATGGTCTGTTTGCCAATATGGAGAACCCTATTCCTTCTCATGTACATGTATTCTGCCTCTCCCATAAAACCGGAAAGTGCCACATCTTAAAGCACCACTCCCACTATAAAGATACTATGGTCCGTATTCTAAAGTCAGGTTTAACTTAGACCATGGTCTAACTCTGTGCTAAAATTATGGGGAGCCAGAAGTGTCAAAATTTTTATTATGTTGTATGTTTCTTATGCAATTCTGAGGTTTCTTATATGACGATAGCAGGACATTAAACATCGTGGCCCAAATTCTGAAGTCAGGTTTAAAGTTTTAGTTTAAGTATGGGAAGCCATAAGTATCAAATTTTTTATTAAGTTATATGTTTCTTATGCTTACTGTGCTCTTTCCTGATTCATCGATGGTGAAGACAATCATCTATTTATACTTCCTAGACAATTATGAATGATTTGAGAGCCAAATGAGCTGAAATATGATATCTATACTGTATGTGATTTATGTAACAATTGGCTGTCCATACTTAAACCAGAACTTTAAACCCGAGTTAAGTTAAACCCGACTTCAGAATACGGGCCAATGCATCTTTTCATTACTACTCCCCTGCATCGCCCATTACATTGTCTATGGTGAAATTAATCAAAGGATTGGTAATTAAAAGTCGTTTTGAGATTCCTGCGGGGACAGTCATGGCCTTGCCCTTTGACAAGATGCCTAAATCCCCTTGTTGGCTAATGATGCAGTCTATTTGTAAACACTACATGTACATGCATGCTTTACAGAACTAGGCTATAGCCTGGATCCAACAGAATCACCGGTGGTGGAGTCACTGCTGTCTGTTTGAAATCAAGAGAGGCATTGTGAGAGGGTAACCTTGCTTGGCAGCAGAGGTGACAGAAGACAAATCCAAGGTGCACCGAGGAAAAGGACGGAGTTGTAGATTAGACTGAAGCAGAGGGAGAGGTAAAGGGGAAGGAGAGGGGTAGGGGTAGGAGGAGAGAAGGAAGGGGTAGGGGAGGGAAGGGACGGGTAGGGAGATGAGGAAGGGGGAGGGAAAAAAGGGAAAGGGGGAGAAATGGGTGTGAGGAAGAGTTGGTAGGGGAGGGGAGGAGAAGGGAAGGAAGGGGTAAGGAAGAGAGGGGTGTGGGTAGTGTGAGGAGGGGGAGATCATGAATGGAGGGAAGTTGGGGTTCATTCTTAATTCAGAAAATTCTCAAACAAGTTGTAAAGAAACATGCAGCAAACCACAAGCAATAAAATGAGGACAAGTTACTTAATATAGGAAACTGGCACATGCAACTTACACACAGTGAACACATCGTAAAGGGGGAGGGGAAAGAAATGAGAGTAAGAGAGGGGAAGATGGAGAGAGAAGGATAGAGGCCAGGGGAGAGAATGCAAGGAAGAGAGAAATGGAAGAGAGAAATGGGAAAAAAAGAAAGGGAAGAGAAATAGGAAATCGAGATGGACACAGAGAGGGAGGCAAAACAAATGTTTTTAATTGAAAGTAGAGAGGCAAAGAGGAAGAGAGAGAGAGAAAGAGAAGAAGAGTCAGTAAAAGAGATGGTGAAAACAGCAAAGAATATATTCCAATAAACAAAACTAAAGGCTGATTCATAAACACTAAAACGTTACGAGCTTCATACATGTGTGGTCAGTTCCTCTTTCTCAGAGAAATGTCATCGAAATATAAAATTCAAATAATTTAAATTTCATAACATCTAACCTTGCAGCAATCATCAAGCATTACACATTACCTTGTGTCAGAGTCACAAATAAAGACGTTGTATGCACGTTACATGCAAGTTACGAATGACTTTACGCACCACTGGTGACCATTTCCTGTGCTAAATGATATCCCTATGTAACTGATTTAGTGCCAAAGAACAGGTTCCAGTCGTGCGTAAAGTTATGCGTAACTTTACGAACAGCTCTATGAAACACCACCCTGGGCTGAAGTTATTCAAGACTATATGTGTATTAACATTTCTAATTTAGTGATTTGATAAGAAACTCCCCAAGACTTTTTTTCTTCGAAGCGATTCAATCAACAAGCGAGATTAAACCTAACCATCATCAAAATTGCATAATTCTTTTGGAAAATACAGCTTTACGAATAAATCTCATTTAATACTAATTACACATAATCTACTCAGCTGCCTAATAATTTCTTTCATTAATTCAATGGAGATTTACCTCAGCATGTAAGTTCCAATAAATTCATTTAACCTTCTTACAACAATAATAATTTCTTCATATATGTATTAAAGCCTCCTCCAAAAATGGTGCGAGAGCTCAGTAAAATTTTGTGTACAAAATCAACGGGATAAAAGGCATCCATAAATGAGTATCATGAATACAAGAATGACCCAAGGTCCAAAGGCCCATTTCATAAACCTTGTTGTAATACAAAATCTGCAATCATATTTTATTGAAATCTTTCAATTTGATTGGTAATCTTTCTATAGAAACAAAAGCCCAAATTCACGAAGGTGGTTTTGAAAACACACGGTTGGATCCATGGTTTCATGTATAAATTACGCTTAATTTACCACGTATCCAGCGCGTGTATCAAAAATGTCTAATGCTGATGCGCGCTTATGTCACAGAGCGCCAAATTTACGCCTGTTACCATGGTTAGTTACGCTATTTCATTCATGAGTCCACTGTTTAAAGAATCTGTTGGAATCATTAATTCAAAACAGTGAAGTCATGAGTAAAACAGGACCCATCTCTTGGCCGATGTGGGCCATTCATGGGATATTGTTACTTACTTATACATGCATCCATCTTGCTTGTTATTTATATCCCAATATTCTAACAAAGTGTTTAAATCCAGGTTGAAGTTGGTCATTCCATTAGTGTGTGGAATTTAGAGCAGAGCAATTGTCAATAGAGCAAATGCAATGGAATCGTTTCTTGGGGCTAAGGACGTTTGTAGTCTGAAAAAGCATATAACGGAACTTGAAGCATGGATGTGTGTTGATTCGCACAAGTGATGCATTTTGTCACAGCATTTATAAACAGCATCAAAACAGTACTGAGCTCTAGCTCACCATATCTGAACGAGGATAAGAGGGCTTGTACAGACCGCCCTCTATCAGAACCCTCTGAGAAAATGTGTAAGAAGATACAAACAACTCCCTCTCCCTAAAAATAAATAAAATTGGGTAAAAATGCTCAAAAGACAACCCCAGAGACTTGTCATAAAAGAGACATATGTCTAAAATATATGTTTTCCTAAATCATTTTGACCTGTTTAAACCTGTTAACCTGTCACCGATTGCCACTGGAAATTATTGGCTTGCCAAATATAATAAAAATAAAAGTGGATAAAAATGCTCACATTGACATTGAGAGACAAAAACATCTACATGTACAAGAACATTCATAAACTGTATAGACATTGATCTCATTTTTTTCCTAAATATCTGGACTTGTTGAAACTCTTTCCCCAAACCCAAAATATCATATTTACTCTAATACACAATAGGGGTGCATGCTATTGAAATAAAACCCTGTTACTCAGATATAAAGTAATAATTTACATTGTATATAATATAGCATGCAAGCCTGTTCAATGATTTTTCACATAAATATATAGATATTATAATTATCGACATAAAACGTGATTCAAATTGACTATCAAGGTGTTTTATAAAAAATACTATTTAATTTTTCTACATTCGTACATGTAATAGCATGAATTTATACTTCCATGATTTCTTCGTACACAAGGTTTTAAAAATACAAGTGCTCACATTATATATTTTATGACAAGTTCATTTTTGGTGTCAAAAAGGGCAGTTATTCAAATATACTTCAGAAAATTTCATCGAAGACATCAAATCTTAGGAGTAGAAGGTTAGGCCCATATGTTTGGCTTGTCACAGTTGACTATTTCCCAAAAGTATTGAAATTCAATTGAAGAGTACATACCTCCAGAGCTTGTTCTTTCTAAAGGCGTCTATCTCCAGTCAGGATGGCATACATTGAGCGTTGCTAGGTTGGGCAAACACTTTAACTTGCTCAATCCAACAACACATGATGCATGCAATCTGCAATTTACAAAATACTATCTCTTTGTGACTCGGATCATCATTTCAAGTACTTCACAAAGATTTTTTATTTAAGTCTGAATACTTCATGAAAAAGGGGTATTGCATTTGATCAGAAGATCATTTTTGAGCAAAGGGGGGGGGGTTAATACTAACATTCAGTAGGTCGAGAACAATACAATATGACCTTAATGGTTTTATGAGTGTGACAAACGGAAGCTTCACAAATTTTAGGCTAATATCCATAACTTAAATTGGATTAATGATGAAGGGAATTACAACAAACAATTCAAGCAGCCATTCCGTTCTCATTTCTTCACATTGAAAATAGCAGTGATGTTCGCCCTTCAATATAAATGGATTTTAAGAGAAAAGTGGAAACGTTGCAAAAAAGAATACATAGCTACTGCGAGAATAATACTTGGATGAACATTTCTTAGGTTGAAGATAGCACTGTTAATACATTGATTCATGCAAAGTTGAAAACCAACCCCAGTTTTGTTTATATAATGATTATGAAATTTTATCAATCCAGGAAGTACTTCCAGGGCCCATCTTACAAAGAGCTGCGACTGATCTGATCAATCGCAGCTATGGACGGCCAGCAACATCAAAATATTTTCCAACTACATGTATGATGTATATTCATGCATTCATTGTTTTCCTGAACATTCCCTGTTCTTCTCTTTGTTTACAAAGGACATTGTGCAAATTTCATGTAGAAAAAATTATGACACTGATGGATTTCCATAGTTACGATTGATTGGATCAATTGTAACTCTTTGTAAGATGGGGTCCAGGATCATTGTGGAACACTTGGGTCACACCAACAAAACAGCCCCCAATCAACCAACGGAGATAAAACAATGGCTTATATTCTAAACTCAAGGTTTATACTCTGGGCCCTGTAACACAAAGCATAGCGATAAATAGCAAATATGAAAGAACACTTCTGATTGGTTCCTGGTCAGCATTCTTAGCCAAATGCTCATGTAAAATTGATCTTGATTGGTCATTTGGCGATTGATCGCTAATCGTTGTGTTACAGAGCACTGGTCTAATTTTGTGGTTTTACTATGGAAAGCCAATCATGACATAAATCCCTAATAAGAGAAGTTTAATTTATCAGCTGTTTTGACAATCAAATCAATCAGAACTGTCTGGGAATGATAAATAAGACAGTTGACTTTATCATTAAAGCAGGGGTGAAGAGTTCATTCAACATAGGAAATATACAATGTAAACAGAATTTTGACATTTTGGCTTTCCATAATATAAGCACAGACTAAGACCATGGCCAAAGTTAAAGGGGAATCCAACCCAAATAAAAACTTGTTTTTATAAGAAAAAGAAAAATCAGACAAGTTGATAGGTGAAGGTTTGAACAATATTGGACTAACAACAAGAAAGTTATGAATTTTTAAAAGTTGTAAATATTGGTGATCACTTTACCCATGGAGACTTCAAATTGGCCGCATATGTGATGTCATAGTGATGTAAGGCAAGGACTACTCTTCCATGGACTCCAATACATATTATGGCTAAAATGTCATTTTTCCCAAAAGTTTTATTTCAAATTATATTTTTCTTTCATGAGGACATAAAACGATATACTACCTGGGTTATATTTAGATTACTGCCCCGGGGGAATGGGTACTTAGGAGAAAACCACAAATCCCTGATAATAAAGTACATGGCCTATGGGAAAGTTGTCCTTGCCTCTTGTCATAATTTAATTACCCAGTTGCCAATTTGGAATCTACATAGTATTAGTGATTTCAATTTTAAAGCAGCTATAACTTTCTTACTGCTTGGCTGATTTCTTTCAAACTTTCACCATTCTGTTTAATTTATTTTTCTCCTTCCCAACACAACTGTTTAAGGCCAAGGCTGGATTCCCCTTTAAACCATACATCAGAATACTGGGCCATTAGCTTTAGTAGGTCTGGGGGCCGTTCATGAAAGTTGTCAGCACTGACAAGTTGTCTTTCTCCGACAGTTACCATAGTAACAGTCAGAGGCCATGCCTTTCAGCCAATCAAAACCAAGGATTTCACTGGAATAGTCAGTACTTGCAATTTAGTCAGTGCCGACAACTTTCATGAAACACCCACCTGGAGTTGGTTTCACCGGTGTGTCTGAACTACATACTTGCATAGGGCCAAACGGGCAATCATACCTCACAAGCTTAGATGGCGATTCAAGGCAGTTTATCGCCCAAATCGGAGGCAATCAGGGCCCTTTATGACGGTATTTGGGCAATTCGTTTTGTATTGCGTGGTTGGGCAAGCACACAAATAAAGGGCTCTAAATGCATCCAATATCGATAGTCAACAGGTTAACCCATTGCCTATTGGAACCAGGGGAGCGTTTCATCCATATTTTCATCCAACAAGTTGTCAGATCTGACATCTTTCCATGATTTTGATTGGCTGAAAGGCACTGTTCCTATGGTAACTGTCGGATAAAATGGGACTTGTCGGATAAAACGTCCGACAAGTCCTTTCATGAAACGCTCCCCAGGTGATCCCTATAAAGAGCCTATGGGAAATATAGAATTCAGCAGTGAACAGGAATAACCCATTGGGTGATTTCAAGTTCAGTGTTGACCTTTTGGTGTTGGTGTTAGGTCAATTTTTACATGAGTATAACACCAAACATAGAATGAAGATGCTCCTGAAAAGTCACTCACTGGTTGTTGAGATGTCAATAGTGTGATCAGCATCAGTTTTACAAACTAAGAATAGGTTTTGGAGCTAGGGGAAGCAATCTAAATTCCAACACTAGCACCAACACCATATTAAGGTCAACACTGAACTTAAAACCACCCACTGCCCACTAGAAGCCTATGGGACTCACAAAATTCAGCAGTCGATAAGAATACCCATTCTTTGCCTACTGAAACAAGGTCCCTGTACAAACCCAATGGGAATTGCTAAATTCCCCATTGATTAATGGAAGTGGGTGGTCCCTCTACAAAGCATATAGAATTACAGAATTTAGTAGCCACCAGTGGTAAGACTTTGTTGACAGCACTTCTTGATGCAATGTATGTTTTCCATGTTAAGAGACATCATCACTCGATTTCTGACATCTGCAACATTGATCTCACTCAAAAATGAAATCACTTGGACGATCGCAAGTGCGTTCCTCCAATTAATATCAAACTGCAAACGTTGTCTCCTCACCATTTGTGCTTTCGAAACAGCAAAAGATGCCTACGCTAGAGCTTCATTGTTTGAAGAATTTCGCTACATAATTCCTTATACTGACTGGCATCTCCAGCTATTTTCCGTAATTTGAGACCGTTAAGCGCGAGACCCGGAACCCGACACACCTCCATTTCCATCTCCACACCGTTCTGTTGCAACTCAAACATATTTTCGTTGTTCGTGTAAACTAAATCGGGGTGCCTGCGATCCAACGTCCTTCGGATTTCGTTCACTATTTCATTAAGTTCTTTACACGTTGTCATACTGAACGATTTCGCGTGCTTTATCGGCGACGGTTCGCTCGCGAGGTCCGACGAGTCGCTCAGCGAGATACAACTCATGTTCATACTCTGCCTGATCAACGGCGGAACGCCGCCCTCGTAGTCGAGTTTGACGAGACCGACGGTCATGCCCGAGTTATTATTGTTCGCCATGTTGAATATGTCACCGGAAGGGACGCGAAAGGTTCTTTGTAAGAGCTGGGTTTGGACGTGCCCTGTCGTCGCGTGAGCCGAGTGGTGACGCTGGTGATTGCGTAGTTGACCCTGACTCCCCCCGGAAGCCCAAATGGAAGAGTCCTAATCCAGGCAGACAGACAGAGAGATAGGAGAGAGAGAGAGAGAGGAAGAAGGGGGGAGACAGAAAATGGGTGCTAAGTGAATGGTGCGTGATGAAATCATTCTCATACATAATGCAACATGGTGAGATGAATATTCATGATTTTGCGTCTAGTGCAACGATGCTTGTGAAAAAGTCTGAAAATACACTGACTTTGATTGACTCTCATGGAACAAAATACCAAACGAAATCAACTTCAAATCATTTTTTTACTTTTTTTTCATTTTCTATGCAATCATTCTTTTTCCAGTCAATAAAATTTCAGGAAAATTCATATTTTTTGTTGGTATTTTTGTAGTAATTTTAACTTGTTTCAAATTTTCCTTGTACCACAACATTTGGAAAGGGAAGGGTAGGGTATGAATAACATTTCTTTTATAGCATTTTGTTTCCATTGTTTATATTTTGATCCTCGTTTGGGAGGAAGCAAGTTTCAAATTCTTTAACAATAGCTTTTTCAACGTTCTCACAAGTTTTTTTTGTAGACATCAAATGGGATGTGGAAACAAAGAAAAGCTGATGGGAGGGATACTACGGGACAAATAAGTATAATCTTTATCCATAAATTCATATATTTCATTTTAGATTCTGTTATGTGTCAAAATAGTGGCACACGATTTTAAATGTAAAAGACATAGCAAAGTGCGCTTGTATCAAAGAAGTTTCAAAAATCATAAATTCCTTATCTTTCCCAAAATGCTTTTATGATGATACTCTTCAAAATTTTACTCATTTTATAATAAATTTATTTCATTCAGAATTTTATAAAATTTCCACATTTGCATTCATTATGTTGCCATTTTCAGACAAACATGCTGAAAGAATTATTTGATTTGTTTATTCTTTTCATAAATTACAAAATTTGATTTCATTTTTTTTTTCTTTGTCAAAATCTTCTCCTGCATCAAAATGTGATAACGGTGTTCATTTTCACAAAATTATGAAAAATTAGTATTTTCTACTTGGGGGGGCAACCAGGGAAAAACTAAAGGAATGTAGGGGGGGGGTAAGGACAAGCATGCACAAGGTCTGTGGTACATCAAGCCAAAATAACAAAATAAAAAAATATAGAATTTTGCACCAATACACTAAACACAAAATTCAATACAGAAATTCATATCAATCAATAAATAGACTGGCTTACTCTTCCCCATTTAAATGTATCAATGTTTCTGTAATTGTTACTTGAAAGATCAAGAATTTTCATGGTGGAAATTCATATAAAATCCATTGAAGAGCACCATGAGCACCGAAGGTGGACCTGTGCGCTATATAAGTAGCCACCCTAATTATCATTACTTTCGCATATAATCTCAGGCTAGTGTTTATGGAAAATTTGTGTTATACTGATATCAAATAGTGCTGGAAAGGTTAATGAATTAAGACAGTTTGAATTTAGTCTGCATAATCATAGTGACCAATGCTATGTTGGGGAATTCTTGATCACGTCCCAGGTTGCATTGGATAACCGTTATTTACATTCATTCAAACTTGTTTACAGAATTCAAATGGGTGAGTAAGCCAGTCTATTACAATAGAATGAAATAAAATGATTTTAACATAATAAGCATAACAAGAATCAGATTATGCATTCAAATCGGGCATGGATAATTCAAAGGAAAGGGCATGACCTTTGACCCCAAATCAAAATGGATTACAACTCGAAAGTGTAATCATCTATGCCCCGTTCACTGTTATTAAATATGTATTTTATCAAACAATGTGATCAATCTTTACTATTATCACTTGTCGGCATTGAAATGTTAAGAAACAACTTCCATGTCAAATTGAAAACGATATAATGTGATATACATATATACTCTTGATTTTCGTCCAATACTTACTTGTCACCTTTAAACAATATGAAAATCATGTCCAATAATCATCACATTATCACACCCAATATGGATATCTTCTCTTCGCTCTACGAATTAAAGTAAATGATGCTTGTAATATATTTGCTCATACAAAAAATGTTTTCATTTTGGATAAATATGAGATTGATCTCTGACCAAGTCTAGAAATGATTTAGACCAAGATTTATATTTACCTGGATCAGGTCTAAGATTCATCTTGGACTAATTCCAATGATCACCTTGGACTAGGTCTACAGGTTATCTTGGGCAAGGTTTAAAAGAGTGATATTGGACAGATATTCATCCAGGACCAGACCTAAGAAAGCCCAGGTCTAAGTGCCATCTTAGTCCAGGTCTAAGTGCCATATTAGGCCAAGGTCTCATTTTTCCCTTGAACTTAAGCAGTTCTGAAATGTTAACTTGAGACCTGTTCACCATTTTTAAATCCATCTTTAATCATCTGTAAACAGACTAGAATATCCTAAAATTGTTACTTTTACAAAAAAAATACATTAGCTCTGTCGGGAATAACGTTAAGAACTTATCTACGGCCGATCGAGAAGCAAATCCAAATCTTGAAATCATAAAGGTGATGCTTGAAGCTACAAAGATGATGATGAGGTTTCTACTGATACAAACAAGACTCAATGCATGATGGGCATGCAAACAGCAGGGATGTAGTCAAGGCCAGCTTAGAAGCCACATTTTGCCGGCCTCGGCCCAAGTCACGTGTTCAAGTCAAAGGGAGAAGGTTTACTCCAATGGCCTCGTGACTCAAAGACACCGGCCTCGACTACATCCCCGGCAGACAGGGATATGGGAGTTGAGAGAGAGAATAGAAGAGGGAGGAGTAGGCTCCGCCCACCTTGGTCTAAAGGCTCCGCCCTCTACGGTAATCTACAGTTCCAGGCTGTTCATCTGATGACATCTCAGGAGGAACGGCCTTACTTCTCAATAATCTTAATTCAGTTACATTAACATCAACCTTATAACAAAAAAAATGCACATGTTCAACAGCTTACGACCTGCTGGATTTCGGGCATTACGTCATCTGTTGCCATGGTTACCATCAGAACATTTCCGGTCATACAGCAGACTTCTAAACAGTTCCAGAGGCTGACGTTCTTCCATTTTGTTTTGTATCTCCTATGATGAACATCTTTGTGCATACAGCTAGACTTGATACTATACAGGATGAAAGTGATTCTCTTCTCAAAATCTTCCTTCAATACAAACTGTGAGGTTACACGCTTTAGAGTACGACGTCATCAATTTTCACTTTTTGCATTTCAGCATTTTTCATACCATATTTTTATAGCGCATGATGAATAAAAACCCAATACCAAGATTTGACGGGAATCGGTCAATGGGGGCCTGAGATATGACCTCATGAATACATAATTAGCCCCATCCTCTTACATTTGAAGTCAATGTAATATTGTCCTGGTTCTAAATGTTAGGGACCCAAGGCCAATAATACAGTGACTTCAATGGGGTAATTATGTATTCATAAGGTCATATCTTTGTGCCCCCTGGACCGATTCTCACCAAATTTTGTTAGTGGATTTTTTTCATCATGGGCTACCAAAATATGGTATCAAAAATGCTGAATTGCATAAAAAAAAAAGATTTTAGTGACGTCATCACTTGATTCACTTCCGTACTCTATTCCAATCCAATTCATTTTAGTATTTGGTACAGCGCCCTACACAATTTATTCCAGTAGAAACTTATTGGAACCTATCATTTAAAGTTTCAGTAAAACCTTTGTGGAATTCTCAGCCCTGAACATTTTACTAAATATATCCTCCTTTCCTTCATTTATAAGCACTTTAAAGATATATTTTGTTTCTTCTAAATATACACAGTTTGTGTTGTTAAGATAAGTAATTTGGTAAGGTTACATCCTTATAAAAAACAAGCTGATGGATAAGTTAAGACGAAATTATCAAATTCAATCTAAACCGCTCAGAAAGCTGATCATTATCCTGTGCTTAACAAATTTATCATCAATACCATTCAGTCACTTTTTATTATTAAACACTAAGGCCTGTATTCCGAAGTCAGGTGTAACTTAAAGTTGTGGTTAAAGTATGGGAAGCCAAAAGTATCATTTTTTTTTATTCAGTTGAACGTTTCCTTATGTTTACTGTGCTCTTTCCCTGATCCATTGATGAAGACAATAATCTATTTATACTTACGAGACAATTATGATTTGAGAGCCAAATGAGCTGAGGTATGATATCTCTACTGTTAGTGATTTATGTAACAATTGGCTATCCATACTTAAACCACAACTTTAAACCTGAGTTAAAGTTAAACCTGCTATCAGAATATGGACCTATCTGCTGTACACTATACCTTTGACTTAAATTAACTCTAACATATCAACATGTGGGGAACCCTAAAAGAATAAGTAATAATATGCAATCTTAATTCAAATATAGCTTAAAGATAAATTCCAGTATTGGTAACGATCTCAAAATGACTTTTTACAGAATCTAATATAATGACCACCCAAGTGTCTGTTTGTATGAATAAAAAAATATGTGCCACAGGATTCTGGAAGAATTTGAGTAATTGCTGAGAAATAAGCAAAATAAGCGCGGATTTGGTCACTTCCGTCGGGTCTTTATTCCAACAATATTAATACACTGTCCCACGTGTGCCTATCTGTGTTGGTGATCTTCAGTGTGAATATTTTCGGCGTAGATTTCAAGATTTCACAAAGTTCAGTTTATGTAACTGTACCAGATCTAGATCCTCGATAATATACTGACAATTAAGCCTGGTTTTACAGACTTTCTCATGAAATCAGTGTTTACTGCAACTACTGGAATTTCTCTTTAAATTAACTCTAACATATCAACATGTGTGGAATCCTAAAAGAATAAGTAATAATATGCAATCTTAATTCAAATATAGCTTAATATAGTTAACACTGAGCCACTTTATGAATTTAAACTGGATTTAAAAAACAAGTGTAAGAACCAGAACTTGCGTGTTGAATGATTACCTAACAGATACGCTTAAAGGTAAAAGGCAAGTTAGAAGATAATGAAGTCACGGACTTAGAGTTGTCAATTGGCAAGCATACGGTTTGGACAAGAGTGAAAAGAAATACATTCACATACAAAAACACCACCTATAAAGTGCCTTACAATCTAAGCAGATAAAATAAATATGACAGGACCAAATTATTCCACAAAAACTGATCAGCGATAAGCACGGATAATACACTTAACCTTTCTTTACATTTACATTTAAATTTACATTTACACTTAATACCTATCTATACATTATCATATCAAGGTGTTTTTAAAGAAGCAGTAAATAATCAAATATATGATTCTGCCAGTAATATACAGGATGACACTCCTTAAGGTAAACATATTTACAAGACATGCAATTCTTAACATACAGTGTTTTTACAGAGATTGCAACATGAGGACATATCTCTTTGAGTTTTTATGTGAAGTATATGAGGAAAAGGTTGTATGATGTGATAGTGATATAAAAATATCGGTGTAAGCATCAAGTCCTGGCCAAGGCCTGGTCACACCGCCCGAGCGTTGTTTGAGCGGAGAGAAAAAATCATCACCGCTCGCTACTGTTCACCATTTTTCGATTTCGATTGTTTGTTTTTTATTCTGATTTTTGTTTTTGATTTTTTCCCAATTTTGTGAACGAAATTCGACTCGATTTCCCTTCCGCTCCACGACCGCTCCAACAACGCTCGGGCGGTGTGACTAGGCCTTTAGCCACAAGGAAAAAGGTCTGAGAAAACTTCTACATATCCCTAGCCCTGGGTGTTATCATATAGAAATTTGTAAATATCTTGTCATATATAGGCAGTGCAATACTGGAATATCCGGGATGTAGTCGACGCCGGCCTCAAAGTCACATATTGCCGGCATTGGCCTCAGCCTGGGTCATATGTAAAAAGTATCAGGGAGAACGTTTTTCTAGTGGCGTCGTGACTTTAAGTACCAGCCTCGACTACATGCATTTCTGCTCATAAATAGGATTAAAACATCATTTACATCTTTAGGTAGAGTGTATGCTATTATCAAAGAAAAATCAAGTCAAATAAAAAAAAAAAGCTGAAAATTGTAAAAAAAAAAAAAATAACTAATAATAAATACAAAATCAGATTCTCCCCTCCAGAATGCTTGGATAAAGTTATAGTTCTTATAAAAGGCATGATAGAAGAATGTGTACATAACTTGAATTCACAATGGCCTACAATGCTGTAAAAATAGTTTCTTACAAGTATGGACATCATCAAACACTTAACCTACACAAAACTAAGTATGTCACACTGTGGTCATCACTACTTACATATATATATTAGATATAATTTGAATCAAATCAACTTTCTTGTGTGACATAATCCATATTTTCCATGTGAGTTCGCAAAAATACAACATCACCTCTTGATTTGGTCATGTAGAATACACCAATTGCTCATGCTAACTTTTTCTCCAATATAAAACAAATACATTCAAGAATTTAACATACATACATCTACGGCTCATTCCTCATGTGCTAAATTTTTTAATGTATATATTAATTTTGTTTAAATACAATACACTACTCCACATTACTGCATAACGACACTATATGTATTAAGCTACAGCACCACTACAGCGATAACACTGGAATTTTTTATCATCGCCACTAACGAATAGCCAGAAACAGGCATGATTTATCAAAAATTAATCAGTGTCTGACATGCCACTACTTTCCTACAAAGAGGCTCTCTTGGTAGGAATGCTGCCCTCTACTGTTGAACATTGGTTAGGCAATATAATTCATGGCATTCAAATATCCTATCACCTCCTACAGCATGTTTTTAATAGCAATACTGACGTGTAATACTTCAGTAGGATACATACTGTACGTAATTCAGCTCACATGCATACGGTTTCACGCTGGAAGAATATACAATGTGTACATTTAATATGAACATACTGATTGTCCAATACTTCGATATTCATAAAACAAAAATCAGCTGACGATTTTGCATTGCTTGCATTCCAATCTAGCCTTAGTGACATCTCTACAATTCCTTCTTGTGGATATCAAGACCTTTGGGGCTAAATAATTACTACATTCACTTGACATTTAATGATAATCTGGAGAAAGTGCTATTTTTATAGGCATCTATATTCATTCAAAACATAGTTTGAGACACTTATATTTAGAAGATAGAAATTAACTGTTATTGAGGAGTTCATGGGACATGATGTGAAAGCTTGTGTATAGTTTTGGTAAATCCACCACAATGCACCTATCACTATTCCAATTCATTGCTAGCTAATATGAATGGATATGCCCTATAACAGTTATGATGTGGAGAATATGAAATGAAAATGTGTTTTACAGGATAAATTTTGCGATTTTACATGGAAATTTAACTTGATCGGGTCACCCGATCAAATTAAAATATCTGTGTGTTTTTGTCTTTCAATTAAATCCTATTCCAAATCATGGAATGGGCTGAAACTTTCAAGATATGTTCTTTGTCTGTAACTTTTGGATATCTAATCACTAAATTTATAAGATAAGTGCTTGAATGCCCATTTTTAAAATTTAAAACAAGCATCGCCGAGAGAGGGCGCTATATATCCAAGATTTGAATATTTTAAATTTTCTCAGAGAAGTGCAGTTGGAAAATATCTAACGGTCTCTACGCTTCAGTAAGACTGTCATATTAGATGATATTCGATTATCAATCACATTATTGACCCTTTACCAAAGCTATACACAGGCTTTAATAATTCAGGGGGCTGTTTCACAAAGATTTAAGAATGATTTAAATCGCACTTAAATAGTGACGCGTATCTGAAATGCAACGCGCAGTAGTGCGCATCCTCTTTGCATGATCTGACCAATGCGGTCATGCCTTTTACACCACACGCAACTAGCCATTTAAGTGCGACTTTAAGTCATACTTAAATCTTTGTGAAACACCCCCCCCAGAACCCCAAAGTGAATAAAAAAATATAGGGTGTAATGAATTAAAGAGATAAACTCAATCATCAATGTTTTCTTCCTTCTTAAGCTTGTCTTGGTGCATTGAGATAAGATATAAATGAATCTGTACATAGGTGATGGAACAGATACCATGAAAACCATATAAAGAATGATTCAGATTGATGTCTTCTGATCTGGGCCCCATTGCATAAAAGTTATTATATGACACCTAGACAGATCCTTGTGATTTGATTGGTTCTTTGATATTGTTCATTCAGCCTATTTCGCAATGACGTCATCAGCCGTGCAATTTCTTATCCAGTCATCGTGCAATTTTGGATCCATACGATTTTGTCCATTGCACGCGCGCACCGAGACTGCAGCTGCATGCACAAGAAGTGCGCATTCCTGGTTGTAATGACGTAACAATCAACGGACCGAACACACACTGCATGAGCATGTTTTGCATCGAAATTCATAAATTTCACATGAAAAAAAAAAATTATGTGTCATATAAACCAAATACTGAATGTTTCTTCATTCGTGCCATGGACAGAATACTTCATGAGGTGAAAGATGAAATGATCCATTCAACGAGGCGTAGCCGAGTTGAATGGATCATTCATTTCATCTTTCACCTCATGAAGTATTCTGTCCATTGCACTCATACACATTCATTATTTGTATTCTATTATGACAACTTTGCCATCCAGTGGTAACTACCACAGTAACGCTTATCACCAACCAATCAGAATCAAGGATTCCATGCAAGTCACCATAATGGTAACTTTTTATGCAACAACACCCTGATGTAAAACTGCACTGGGATAAAAGCCCAATTTACCATGAAACCCTTTTGAAGAATGAACCCATTTTTTCAGATTGATGTTTGTGAAATAGTTAATGAATCAAGCAGGTATTACAGATATGACATCCTATAGTCATCATAAAAGAATGATGAATATTTATTTTGGATAGATGGTTATTAATTGAATTGAATGGAACTGAATTGAAGAGTTGAATTTGCAACAAAAAAAAATGTTTAGTACATGAATATCGTCACTGGGGAAAAAGAAAAGAAAATTGAGTAAAGGCTGTATTTCAGAAGTATGGCAATGTCTGGCAATCTCATATTGTCTGAAGAGACATATTTCTGTATAGAACTCTTTCTAGGCAAAAGAACGTTGCCACTTTATATGCCAAACTTTAGCAAACAACCTTTTCTGAGCTGTCCTGAAATTTTTGAACTGTGTGAATACTATTTTTTCAGAAAGGAGATAAAATGATATATGATGAGAATTCTGCCTTTTCATCAGTGAAACCATTTATATAATGATAACTAGGATATTGAATGGTATATGTGGAGTCTATTTACCTTGAAACCCACTAATGGAATGCATTTCTTGATTCTGAGTCGTGTTGTCTAACACCTGGTGATGCAGTTCGGCTTCCTCAAACTCTTGAGCTTGTTGTTCTAACTGGGAAGGTACCATACCAGGAAGCAGATAACGTTGACTGAAAGGCACTGCCGACATCCCTGCAGGAACCTCGTTGCTGACTGACAAGGCTTCGTTCAGCTCTCGGTTGGCCTGGGCCGCTAGGTAGGCTTGCGTCGCAGAGGGATGGTAGTTAGGCAAGTGTGAATGGGCGGCCATACCTATGTGGAGAGGCTCGGTGGGGACGGCCGAGAGTGGGGCGGTGTGGTGTAAGTGTCTATGAGCCAGGTGGGCAAAATCTTGAATGGGGATCTGATGGAGCGGGTGCTGAAGGTGTTGTTGGACGGTATCGGGGCTGCCAGCCATGCCAAGCTGGTTAGTGTAGTTGGAGTTCTGTTGTTGTATCATGTGAAGCTGCTGATACGCCATGGCTTGCATCAACTGCTCCGCGTCGATACTGGAGCTATGTTGCTCCCTATCAAGGCTCTGGTTACTGTCTCTACGGGAACTGTCTCTACGGGTACTGTCTCTGCGTTCTCTGGTATCTTCCGTCTCCTCTAAGAGCGGACCGTTGATACCGACATGCTCCAGGCTTCCGTCCCCTCGAAGACTCCCCGACCCTTGATTAGACCTATCCGGACCATTCAGGTTCACCTCCACTCCTCGGTGCGAGTGAACGGAATGAGCGGAGACTGGGCTTGGAACAGACTCGTCGGGCTGGCTACAAACAGAATGCGGTGACCCCACCATTGTGTCCAAGGGATTGGTCGGGAAGCTTGTATCCGTTGGACTCTCGACGCCAGTCTCCTCCGGGTGGACGGGAAGCGAGCTGGACAGCGGAGGGCTCGCTCTGCTGCCTGGGCTGTGTAGCTTCCGAAGGCTTGGAGGACTGTCCGACTGACGTTGGAGCTGTAGGCGTTGCAGATGCTGCTGGAGATGCTGTGTTTGGATGTCTGCGATGGGGACATCACTACGAATGGACGAAACTGGTGAGAGGTGAGGTGACGTGCTTGATATCCCCGTTGGTGAATGGGATAACTGAAATAAGAAAAAAATAAACCATTAATCTGCCTGATGACCAAGGTATGTTAATTCTTATGATTCACTTCATTCCTTCTGTCAGTCTAAACCGCTCAGAAAGCTGTCAACCTACTAAAGAGCTGCTAGGCTAAAGCAAAGATTCTAATATCCAATTCCTTTGAGAGCACATTTTATATTCTAAACAATATTTGAGATGATAGTATGCAAATTTAATAATATTTCTGTTATCAAAACTTTTCAAATAGAGATGATATATCTACAATGCTTTAAAAACAAAGTAAAGAGTACGGAATGAAGTTAACAAGAAATGGTTTACTCCCTTTTTGTCTGAGTAGCCTATAGAGTTTAAAGGAGAATGAAACCTTTGGAACAAGAAAGCATGTGTGAAAACAGAAATATCAAAGAAACAGATCAAGGAAAGTTTGAGAATAATCAGACAAATAATGAGCATTTGAATATTGCGATCACTAATGCTATGGAGATCCTCACATTGGCAATGTGACAAAGATGTGTGATGTCACTTGTGAACAACTCCCCTCATTACTTTAGCATATATTTCACTTAAACTGCCTCTATTATCACATCTTTCAGTAGATCATGTATTCTTTCTACAGGAGGGCATGTACTACAGATTTTTAAAGAATGCATCATGGATAAAGAGTTTGTATCACCGTAAGAAAAAGCAAAAAGATACATTTTTGGGGGTATTTTATAGTCCATCAAAGGGAAAGTTGTTCACATGTGACATCACATATCCTTGTTGCATTGCAAATGGGAGGATCTCCATAGCAATAGTGATTGCAGGTGTTTGCAGTATTCAAATGCTCATAACTTTCTCATTATTTGTCTGATTTTTATCAAACTTTCTTTGTTATTACTCTCTAATTTTTCTGTTTCGACATAAGCCTACTTTTTCAAAAGGTTTCATTCCCCTTTAATATGAATTGCACAACTTTTACCATGCCAGTATGCATCTTTTCTTTGTGGAGCTGATGCTGATGCTGCTGAAGCTCCAAGGCTCGTGCATCAACGGGGGAGCTGAACTGCTTTTGTAACTGCTGACACTCCTTATGAAGCTGTTTCAGGGAACTCTTCTGACTGCTACTGCTACCCCCTCCGGTAGCAGCCAGTCGTTCAAGACGCTCCCGCTGGTAGTACTGGAGATTGGGCATGCCGTCGGAGGCTCGCCGGGCGTTGGTGGAGGCAAAGAGGTGAGGGGGGCGTTCTGGTTGGAGGAAGCGTTCCCGTCGGGTGCGGGAGACGATAGGCATGTCGTTGGTTGAAAGGACGTCGGGGCCGATGGTGTGCCGGCATCGACCCTTGTTGAGATATCTGTCAAAAAGGAAATAAAAAGTTTGAAGGGTATGCAATGTCTAAATGAGAGTGAGGTCCTGCATTGTACATAATTAGTGTTATTAAAGGAGAATGAAACATTTGGATTAAGATAGCTTGTATGAAAACAGAAAAATCAACTCTCCCCATTACTTTAGTATATATTTCACTTAAACTGCCTTTTTTATCTATCAGTAGGTCATTTGTTCTCTCTATAGGAGGGCATGTAATACAGATTTTTAAAGAATACATCATGGATAAAGGGTTTGTATCACCATGAGAAAAAGCAAAAAGAGACATTTTGGGGTATTATATAGTCCATCAAAGGGAAAGTTGGTCACATGTGACATCACACATCCTTGTTGCGTTGCCAATGGGAGGATCTCCATAGCTTTAGTGATTGCAATATTCAAATGCTCACAACTTTTTCATTATATGTCCAATTTTTCTCAAACTTTCTTTGTTCTTATTCTTTGACTTTTCTGTTTCGACACAAGCCTACTTGTTCCATTCTCCTTTAATCAGTAATTGTTGATTTATAATGGGACTGATTCTTACAAGCAATATTTTTATCCTCCCATTCCCTCCCTCACTGAACAAAAGACTTCATTCTTTCGTTCATTCCACCATACTAATACAAATAATCATTACAGAGTCTGTTCTCTCATTCTCTCAATTAGGAACCTTCGTATTGCCTCTTCATCTCGTTCTTATTCACTCCATCACCCATCTAAAGATCACATTCATTCATTCTATCAATCACTCACCTTCGTATTGCCTCTTCATCTCATTCTCATTCACTCCATCACCCATCTAAAGATCACACTCATTCGTTCTCTCAATCACTCACCTTCGTATTGCCTCTTCATCTCATTCTCATTCACTCCCTCACCCATCTAAAGATCACATTCATTCGTTCTATCAATCACTCACCTTCGTATTGCCTCTTCATCTCATTCTCATTCACTCCCTCACCCATCTAAAGATCACATTCATTCGTTCTCTCAATCACTCACCTTCGTATTGCCTCTTCATCTGGCTCTCCATCTGAGTTTTCATCTTCCTCTGGCATGGTTGTATCAGATAATCTTTGTTGCAATGTCTCCGTACCAAGCTATATGAAAAACCATATCAAACATAATTCAAAACTGGTTCAAGGAGATTCAACAATTTCAACCAGCACCTTCTGGCACATATTGTTTACTCACACATCCTTGGGTGGTTACTTTGTTGGATTCTGGGGCCTGTCTTACAAAGAGTTGCGTTTGATCCGATCAATTGCAACTATTGAAAGCCAGCAACATCAACATATAAAATGCATGTTTGTTCAAAAAAATTCTAGATATGAATGTACATCCATGAATTCATTGATTTCTTGACAATTTGGGGTGATCTCCTTTTGTTTACAAAGGACCTTTTGCAAATTTCCTGTAGAAAAAAAATTATAACTGATGGATTTCCATAGAGTTACAATTGATTGGATCAATCTTAACTCTTAAGATGGAGCCCTATCTTACAAAGACTTACAATTGATCCAATAAATCACAACTATCGACGGCCAACAATGTGTCAACATCTAGACTGCAAATTTGTTCAAAATATTTTTAGGTAATAATATATACATATTCATACATTCATCATTCTATTAAAGATTCAGTGTAATTGTCTTTGTTAAGGAGATTAAGGAGATGCGCAAATTTTCCTGGAGAAAAAATCATGGCATGGATGGATTTCAATACAGTTGAGGAAGATCAGATCAATCGTAACTCTTCGTTAGATCATTACGCAGGAAATATTTTTGCTTGCCTCATATGAGTAGCATTTTTTTATCATAAGAGAAAAGCGCCAACTTGATTCTAAACAGTCCTGTGTGAAGTCCTGCTACACAACTGACTTTTAATGTAATAAATTTTAAGCTTCAACCAACCTTTTTGCATTGAAGTCTTTAAAAAACTGGAGGCAGATTGCAATGTGATATCTTAAGAACTATTCCCTGTTGCCACAACTGGCATTGGAGCACTGTGGCCCAGTGGATTTAGCTTCTGACTTTGAAACAGGAGGGTCGTGGATTCCAATCCCATGGTGTAGTTTCTTTGATCAACATTGTGCTGCACTCAACCCGGGTGAGGTAAATGGGTACATGGCAGGAATTCATTCCTTGTAATGCCACCGCGCTGTAAATGCTTCACGGCTAGAACCAGGGTGAAAATATCCAAGTCGTCTGGAAGCGCATAGGGACGCTATTTCATAATGTGATATCCGCTATACCAGAACTACATTATTATTGTTGTTATATACAAATAATACATGCAGCTGAGTGCGTTAGTGGAGATGCAGAGCATGGGAGGTTTCTTTAGATAGGTGCCGCACTGTGCACGAGCCGTTGGCAGCGAGTGCCCAGTGCGCAGCACCATCTGAGGAAACTGAGCTTTCTCTGCATTTACTTTTACGCACGACACAGCAAGTGCATTATTTGTTTTATAAAATAGCAATACAGAAACAAATTCCTAAAAAGTTACAGTACAGTTTTGTTGGACTTCTCCCGGAACTTCTCCAGCACTGGTCTGCTTGAGCGTGAAACGTCAATTTTCGTTGCGCACCTTTTGCACTGCTGTGCATGCACAAAAAAATTGGATGTCATGTGACGCATATTGGCCAATTGCGATGCTTGAAATAATACACCTTTTTTATAATAATTATTATTGTTATCATTAATGTGCATACCTGTCCAGTTGCATCAATGTCCCCTGGTTGACTGGTTCTGACTGCAGTCTGAAGCTGTTTCCTGAACTGTTGGATATTCAGATACATGTTAGCGCCCCCATCGGACGCCCTACGACCAAAGTTAGATTGCCCAGCAGTGGCTTCTAGGGCTGGTGGTTTCAACAGGTGCTGCTCCTGAGGGGTGGAAGGATAGGGGTGGAAACTTAAAGGTTAAACGAACAAGTAGACATAATAGTACCACCTCAATCCCTTAAAGCTAAATGAAAGTAGTTGCAGTAAAACACTGATTTCATGAGAAAGTCTGTAAAACCAAGGTTAAGTATTAATATACCATCGTGGATCTTGATCTGGTACACTTACGTAAACTGAACTTTGTGAAATCATAAAATCTAAGCTGAAAAACGATCACCCTGAAGATCGCCAACACAGATAGGCACACGTGGGACAGTGTATTATTACTATTGCTGTAAGAAAGACCTGATGGAAGTGCCCGAATCCTGTGCTTATTTGCTGATTTCTCAGCAATTACACAATTTCTTCCAGAATCCTTTGCCACATATTTTCTATTCATACAAAAAGGCACTTGGGTTATTATTATATTGGATTCTGTAAAAAGTCATTTTTAGATCGTTACCACAACTGGTATTTATCTTTAACTTCTCATATCTGGAAAGGTTCATCCCCCGCAATGCAATGTCCTCATCAGTGTAGTTTTGTAATCCAGACCCACTTGAATGATAACGTACTATTTCACTATACAATACATTCATAACTCAATTAACTATGTTACCAAGTAGCAAAGAGGTTTCATTTGCCTCTCATTATAGGCTTCCCCAAGGAAGAACAGCAGTATTTTGCAAATACAGCTGAATTGGGTGATCCTCCGTTATTGTATGTATTTCTCTTGTATATAGTATATTTTTTATCTGATTACGGAAATAAAACAAACAAACAATTCTTATTTATTCTCTTTATTATGGAAAAGATATTTTCTATGGCCAAGAATATGTTTGAAAACTCTGAAAAGTGACACCACTGCTTCTTACCTTATAATTGAGCTGTTGTTCTGCTTGGTTGGGTATAGCACTCAACAGGGGCAAGTTCTGTGGCAAGTTCATATTGAACGCAGCACCCGCCCCACCGAAGGGCAGTCCCATCAGGCCGGCCAGGGGGGCGTCGCCCTCCCCACCGAGCCCCAGGCCGGCCAGCTGTGGAGGGGGAGGGAGCTTGGCCCGCAAGGCTGCAGGGAGCTTGTGGCCGGAGGGGTCTCCAGGGATGACGGTGTTCCTTCGGATCTGGAGGTAGCGGGCCAGAGCCTCCGGGCTTGGCTCCTCTGGGTCACTATCCATCTCCTCCAGTTGGTCATTAGACTGAAATCAATGAAGAGGGTGATGACGATATTTTGCTTTATTTTCTTGTTTTTTATGCCATCAATTTACTCTAAAGTAGAATTCTTTATTATCTATTTTCCTACCAATCTGTATAATTTGTGAAGCGTTGTGGCGTAGTGGATAAGTCTTCTGACTTTGAAACAGAGGGTCGTAAGTTCGAATCCCAGCAATGACGTAATTTCCTTCAGCAAGAAATTTATCCAGATTGTATTGCATTCAACTAGGCCCGTTTTGAAAGTCCATTTTTGATGCACGTGTACACGGCGTGTTTTTCGGTCGTGTACACGTGTACACGTTGTAAACACTGTGAGAGCGAGTTCTGTTTTCATGTCGACACGGACCCGCATCAACATGTCATAAAAAGGGGTCTATATAGCCTAAGTCACGGTTTTAAAGCTTACCTGAGAAGTTTGAAGTATCAATCCACAAAAATTGGTGCAAATTAAAAGTTTACTCGGCTTAGCAGCGCATTAAATTAATAAAGAATGCAAAAGAAAATCAGTGCAGGGCCCTAGCTAGCGCCGACGCTCGTTGGATGCGCATTTTGTATACTGTACCGTACATGCATGCACAGATCGCTGCAGAATAAGTGTAACTGAAGTTATCGATTGATTTTCATTATTATGTTGCCAATTTGAAGAGCGTTTGTTTGTAGGCTTGTAGCACATGTGTGCGAGTGTATAACACGTAAGTTGTAGCGATGATCGCTATCGCAATTGGTGATTCTCAAATTGACTCTGAGTGTGATTGAGCAATGCTTTCGAGCTTTCGAGACCGGAGCAGACCCATTTCGTGGTACAAAAACGTGAGTCTCCAGAAAGAATGTGGATTAAATTGGCGATTTTGGAAGTGAACTCACTCTGGATTAATTGAAATATATTGACATATTAGTAATTAAAACATGTGCAGTGTCTGAGAACTAAGATTTAATGTGAGGCTGTGAGCTTGTTCACTGACTTTGTAGCCCCATGCAAGCTTTATGCAGATGCTACCGTGTACACGGTGATGGAATTTAGTACACGTGCACTGACTTGACCGTGCGTGTACACGTGTACACGTGTACCCGAAACGGGCCTACATTCAACCCAGGTGAAGTGAATGGGTGTCCGTCACGATTAATTCCTCGAATGCATGAGCGCTGAAAGGCAGCACGAGCTACAGCCGGGGTAATAATAATAATATTACGCCTCGGAATATAATATTTCTAGATAGATGGCACTATATAAATGCTTATCATTATTATTATAATGTTTTGGTGGCTGTCTCGACAAACCCTCTAGGGTTAGACAGCAACTTATTTCCACTTTTAATCACATAATCTTATCTACATCATTGTAATATTGTAATTTATTATCATTTTCAAACCTGTCTATTTTACCCTTTTTTATATTGAATGGAATAAAATCAAATCGGACTGTACTATCAATATTTCAAAATGCATTAAATATTCATTATAAATGATTAAATCGCTAATTTCTTTTTGTTGAAAACTAGCATAATTGATGAAAATAAATCATACCATCAGATTCAGCACGTGAAGATGTATCAGCTTGCAAATTTTCAAATTCATTGGATTTTACGCCTCTGAGATCGATAGAGGGCCTGACCCCACCTCCCCAAGTATTTTCATGGAACAAAATAGCCCAGTACAATAAGGATAAATGGAAATTGGCCATCAATTCAAACTTTACACCAAACAAATTCCAGGAATTCGGTAGCTTTTAACAGTGGTGATTTTCTAGGCCCCATAATGCAGAGCTTAGCATAGATCGTAAGTTTGATTTTAACACTCGATTACATTGGTCACTATGTATTAATCAAGCCTTCAAATCGACTTTACAATCAATCACTAATCATTGTTATGATAATAATAGCAGGGCCCGCTGGTAGAACAGTTTTTGAAATTGAAGTGGCTACCCTGGGTAAAGATACCTATATTATTATTATCACACCGTGTCTGTTAATTATTGCCTCTGTTCTATTTGTGTTTTTAATCGTACCATAATGTAGTAATCAAGGGAGTCGGCTAGAACAGGTCAATGGCCTTTCTGACTTCCTACATCCGCTACATTTTCTTTACATTTCTTTTATATTTCTACCATCTTTTTTTTATTGCTTATACTGTGATTTAAATTCTTTTACTCCTTTGTTGTTGCATACTTGTATATATGTTTGTATGTTTTTAAAGGATGTCAAATAAATGAATTTAATATTATTATTATTATTATTGTTCTACCAGCCCCTGGATAAGAAACCAACCTGAATAACTTGGTTGTCTTCATTGGTCACATTAACTTGAGGGATCATCTGGTCACCAAGCATCAGGTTGCGTTGAGCGGCCGCGCCCTCCCCCATCGCCAAGGCATACAGGGCAGCTGCTGATTGGCTCTCCTCCGTGGCCTCGCCCATGACACGCCCAGGCGACGCCCTCAGGTGACGACGATGCTTGTCCAGCAGGAGATTGTAGATTGCACTGTGCTCATCAAAACTTTGGTTTGTTATAGACTGAACGGAACCAAGAAAATGAAACAATCATGATTTATTCAAAGGATAGAAGCAGTGTCTAAGGAGGTCTTACATAAACATATTTGAAATCTGGTGACTTAGGTACTTCTGTTGAATTGTATTTCAATCATTCCCACAACAAATCAATACACATCAGAGCCCCGTCTTACAAAGAGTTACGATTGATCCAATCAATCTCAAGTATATGGAAATCCATCAATTTCATAATTCTTTCTTTAGGAAATTTGTTCAATGTCCTTTAAAAACAAAGAGAAGCATTCTGAATTGTTTTGAAAACAGTGAATGTATGAATAAGCATCAATTCAAGAAAATATTTTGAACAAACACGTATTCTAGATGTTGACGTTGCTGGCTTTGCAAGTATGTAGTTGCGATTGATCGGATCTATCATAACTCTTTGTAAGATGGGGGCCCTGTTGTGCAAAGAAAAACGTTGATCTGATCAATCGCAACTATGGATGGCCAGCAACGTCAACATCTATTATGCATATTTGTTCAAAATATTTTCTAGGTGTGATGTATATTCGTGCATTCATTGTTTTCTTGAAAATTCACTGCGCTTCTCTTTGCATAAAAAGGACATTATGCAAATTTTTCATAGAAAAATTATGACACTAATGGATTTCCATAGTTACAATTGATCGGATCGATCGTAACTCTTTGTACAACAGGGCCCTGATGTTACAAACCTGCATGATATCTTCCGTCTTCAGCCCCATTGAGACCATGTGTTGTAGGATCAGCTCGTTCACTGGTTCCTCCCGATCGCTCTCAACGTTGTGTTCTTTGAACATCTTATCAAAGACTGGGTCTGCTCCATCGGCCTTGGTCCATCGATGATTCAGGACCTGGTCTGTCGTGTAACGTCGGCCTGGGTCCAGGATCAACATGTGCTTTATTAGATCTTCACAACCTAGTTAGGATAAGAATTTTGGGTAAGGATTGTTATCATAGTTTTTTTTCCTTTTTCTTCCCATATAGTTCTCTTCCTTTGCTTCCTACTTTTTTTAAATGGGAACTCAAATTGCGTGAAATTAGAAAAAAAAGATACAATCATCATCATCACCTTATCGTCAACAACATCATCATCATCATCACCACTGCCATCACCATCTTCATCATTATCATCGTCATTATCACCATCATCATCATCACCATCATAATCTTCATCATCATAATCATTATCATCACCATCATCATCATCACCACCATCATCACCACCACCACCATCATCGTTGTCCTCATTCTCATCATCATCATCACCACAATCACCACGATCATCATTGTCATCCTCGTCATCACTATCATCATCATCATTCACTCTGACATCATTCCATACCATCTCCTCCACCTACATACAAAAAGAAATACATGTAATTGAAACTCCATATTGAAAGGATTCAACATTGAAACCCTAATACCTATAAAGAGAAACCTTACAAAAGTCAAATCACGAAGAGAATAAAAATAGAGCATAAATCTGTTTGCCTTCCTGCAACCAACGACAGGAGACTGTTTCCTAATTATATTGCTCACATACTCGTCTGCGTTTTGTTTGCTGCTAAGTTTGTTAATGTTTCGTATTACATTCAAATCATAATGTGAATCTTAATGCTGTAACATTCTGTACATACGTTATGCACTTTGTAAATATGTTTATTGTTATTCAGGGCCCCATGGAAGACCACTACTTACTGGTGAATGGGCTACCCTGTCAAAATATTAGAAATAAATAAAAATACTTTCCTTATACATGTAGTTATAGAAAATTTGTTTTCAAGGTAAAGTCCACCCCAGCAAACTGTTGATTTGAATTAATACTAAAAACTCAAGCAAGCATGATGCTGGAAATATCATCAAAATCCAGTGTAAAATAATGAAGTCATGACATTTTAACGTTTCACTTGTTTTTCACAAATAAGTTATATGCACAACTCAGTGAAAAGCAAATGAAAGAGTCAAAGATGTCCGCCACTCACTATTAGAAACTTTAAAAATGCATGAATCTCTTATTCTCTGACATGTTTTAATCACACCTTAACCATTATTGTTCTCTATTTTTTCTGATAATCATAAGACCTACTTGAGGATGAATTCTCATTTCAAATCCAAGTTCTTCCTCTGGGTGAACTTCCCCTTTAACACATACTGTATTATTACAGCTGTTGGGAATGGTGCTGAGTACTCTTATTACTTTTAAACAGGTTATCTCCACTTTATTTTGAGTTGTTTCTGTAAATACTATGGAGGAATGAATTATATTTTTTAACAATAGATCTAAACAACTCACAGAAAGATCATATTACATTTCTGAAAGCGTTAGGACTATTCTGAAGGTCTTACTCAACGCAGACCTGTGTTACCGAAACTACTCCATAAATTTCTAAAGCTTCAGTGCTATTACATATATCTACTCGCCACAAATCAAACACCATGGATTAGGTTCACAGAGATGTTAAAATTTAGACCATGGATCGATTAAAATTTTGAGACATTAGTAAGCTTCAGAATAATAATAATTCACTTTTATATAGTACGTAATCCATCAGAATGCTTTACATCTAGCGCTTTACGGATTTATTATTACCCCGGTCATCGGATTCAATCAGTCATTCCCGCACACAATGTGTGCACATCCTCCACTCCCTGGGGAGTATTCCAGTCATTTGCCAGTGAGGTGCACACAGTACTGGACAAGCTGCAATGACTTTTATATCCTACCGGGTATTTAGCACCTGGGTCGAGAGGGGCGAGCTGTAGATTAACGCCTTGCCAAAGGACGCCAGACCGTGGTGGGATTCGAACACACGGCCTTCTGTTTACGAGGCGAGAGTCAGAACCTTGAGCATGCTGTTCCAGTGATTCCTCATTTAGAATGCATGTGCTTCGAACAAGCTTTTTTCCAGGGCTCAATTTTGATCAAACTAACCTTAATTGGCTACATTGTATTTCAGTTACATATAATATTGACCCCATAAAAGAATTTCAGGGGCCCTGTTTTAGTTTTGCAGGTTTTGGGGGCAAATTAGCATTATTTTACTAAAATGCACTTGATTTGTGCTTGTCATGGTCTTGTCCAGGCTTAGGCAAATTAATCTTAAACCACCTATGTGACTTTCACCCTATGGCCCGTATTCTGAACTGGGGTTTAAATTAAACCAAAACTATGGAAAGCCAATTGGGGCACAAATCCTTAACAGTACACTTCCAATTCATTAACTCATACGACACCCAAATTGTCTGAGAATGATAACTGAAGTATTTTGAAGTTATTTACATCATTATGAAAGCAAACAGAGCCAAAATAGTAAACATAAGAAATATACAATATGAATAGAATTTTAGAATTTTTGGCTCCCATAATTTTAGCACAGGCTTAGAACATGGTCCAAGTTAAACCTGACTTCAGAATACAGGCCTGTGAGTTAGATAAATTTAATATTATGAGCAACACAAAGACTTACCTTCGGACATGAAGAATGGTATCCTAAATTGACCTGATAAAACCCTTGCTCTCAAACTGTGTAACGTCTTTCCATCAAACGGTAAAGCACCAGATACTAATACATATAATACTACTCCCAGACTCTGTCAACAACAAAAGACAATAATTGAACAGTTTAACTGGGCTAGTTCAGACCTGGAGGGCGTTTCATGAAAGGACTTGTCGGACGTTTTATCCGACAAGTCCCATTTTATCCGACAGTTACCATAGTAACAGTACGTCTCAGCCAATCAACATCAGAGAAAGATGTCAGATCTGACAACTTGTCGGAAGAAAATGTTGATGAAACACTCCCCAGGTCGGTGTTTCATAAAGCTGTTCGTAAAGTTACGCACAACGTTACGCACGACTGGAACATGTTCTGAGGTCATATATCAATTACAAAGAGATATCGAATAACACAAGAAGGGATCACCAGGGGAGCGTTTCATGAAACGATTTGTCTGACATTTTATCCGACAAGTACCAGTTTATCCGACAGTTACCATAGGAACAGTGCATCTCAGCCAATCAAAATCAAGGAAAAATGTCAGATCTGACAACTTGTCGGATGAAAATATTGATGAAACGCTCCCCTGTTGTGCGTAAAGTCATTTGTATCTTACGAACAGCTTTATGAAACACCCACCTGGGGAACATAACACAAAGCTTAGAAATAACTGTAGAACAATTTTTAAAGATTGATTGCATTGACTACAATGTACAATTAATCATGAAGATCAAGCTTACGATTACTCGCTTATCTTTTGTTACGGGAACCTGGGGGTGTTTCACAAAGATTTAAGTATGACTTAGGTCGCACATAAATGTCGAAGCGTACACGATATGCAACGCGCAATCTTATTGATCAATACGCAGTCGTGCGCGTCAGCTTGGCATGATCTGACCAATGCTGTTATGCCTTTTATACTGCGCGCAACTAGACACTTTAGTGCGACTCTAAGTCATACTTAAATCTTTGTGAAACACCCCCCTGGTGTAGCATAGGGACACATGTTTGTTGGGAAGCTCCTTCAACAGGATGTACATGTAGTCAAAATTGATTACTTCCAGATTGGTAATCAAAGTTTTCCATCAATTCCAAAAAGAGTGGTTTGTATCTATACTCACCCATACATCAGCCTTTGGACCGTTATACTCCCTACCCTCAAAGAGTTCTGGGGCGGCATAGGGAGGACTACCGCACCATGTCTTCAGTAGATTGTCCTTCTCAAAGAAATTACTGAAACCAAAATCTGCAGAGGAAGGGGGGGGGGAGATGGAGGAAGAAAGAATAGAAGACAAAATGAAGGATGTTTCCTTCAAAATTCAATGGCTGCTGAGAGACATAAAGATTCCGGTTCAGAAACCAAAAGACCAAACCAAGACTGATGAAAGAAATTAAAATACATGTACAACATGATTAACCCAAGGCCAATTCCACAGTGTGATTTTAGTATTGACTGGAAGAACAATTGTTTTTAAAAAGAGAGTATTAGCTTTTTCTCAGATATCTATAATGCCCTTCAACTCCATATTGAACTTTATTTGATCTTTCTTTTTTTTTAAGTCAAGAACAGGATCCAAAAGTTATTAAATCACTGACTTTTGAAATTTACTCATGGATTATTGATTGGCCTAAAATGTATTTTATGCCTACAAAAAACTATTCTTTTAGTCTCATCAGAATCTAATCTTGTTGTCCCAGAAAAGTTCTTCTTGTACACATTGCTGTATTGCCGGTTTATTTTCCAGAAATTAAACAAGATGGAAGAGAAAATCCATTATTTTTTGTCCAGGTAGTTTTCAAATAAATATAAACATTTTCAAGAAAATATGGGCAATAGATCAGCATTTTATGGATGAATCAATCAGGATGTGAAATCTGAACTCTAACTTTTGGGGAATCCCCCCCCCCTTCTGATTAGCACTTTTTAAAACAACTACCAGAGTTCAGGCCTAAGTTTCTTTGATTTAATGACAGAGATCTCGGGAAGCTGAAATCATAAATCAACATAATAGCCATTTAGCGTACCAGCATTTTATCCTATTGCCCTTTTCTGTACTATTATTCAAATGATTCTCACTCAAGATAAGTACTTACATGTAGGTGCTATTACAGTTGTTCAACAATACTTGTACTTTTAATAGTTCCGTTCCACAATGCTATTGATTGGTGTCATCCCATAGGGTATAGTCCTACTCATCTACCAGTTTGTCTATTTTTTGTATAAATTGTCTTTTATCCCATTCACCATTTTTGTCTAATTTCCAGTGAATAGGCTACATACATTTCGATCTTTGCAGGTTTGCATGGTGGAGTTTATAACATGGAGAAGGTTTATGGTATAAGAGTCAAATGAGCCAGTACAATGAACCTCTACTGTTAGAGATTTGTGTCACAATTGGCTATCCATAGTCAAACCACAATTTTAGACAAGAGCTTAAATTACACCCGACGTCAGAATACAGGCATATGCGAGTGCTAGGGGCTTTTTATTAGGGCTCAGCAGGACATTTTGGGGGCAAATTTTGCCTCAAGACCCCATGTAACCCCCCCCCCCCCCCCCCCCCCCGAGACCAATTGAATATAACCCAGCATACTCACCTGCTATTTTAACATTCATATTAGCATCAAGAAGAAGATTTTCAGCCTTCAAGTCTCTGTGAACTATGCCACGTTTGTGACAGTAGTGGACGGCCGCAACGATTTGCTTGAACTTCTGACGGGCTTCCCTCTCCGTCATTTTACCGTGTGATATAAGATGATCTATTCAACAAGATAAAATAATTTAGTATAATAATAATAATCCGCTTTTATATAGCGCTTAATCCATCGGAACGACGTTTCTAAGCGCTTTACAGATATATTATTACCCCGGTCATCGGATTCAATCAGTCATTCCCGCACACAATGTGTGTACATCCTCCAAGCTACAATGACTTTCACATCCTACCGGGTACCCATTTAGCACCTGGGTCGAGAGTGGCAAAGTGTGGATTAATGCCTTGCCAAAGGACGCCAGACCGCGGTGGGATTCAATAATAGCATTAATGATTATAAGCAACATCTATACAGCAAGTATAATTTTATAAGTGTGCAGGAGTTTTCTCTCCACAATTGAATAATTAAAAACATTAAACTTACAACCCTTTTTAAAGGCATGTTCACACCGCCAAAGCGTTGTTGGAGCGGTCGTGGAGCGGAGAGAAAAAAATCATCACCGCTCGCTACCGTTCACCATTTTCCATTTTGATTGTTTTTTTGTTGTTTTTTCGATTTTTTCCCAATTTTGTGAGCGAAATTCGGCCTTCTTTCCCTACCTTTAGCATTAAAACATGCATATTTTAATTTATATGTACATGTACTCCCACTCTTCATATAAAATAGGATAAATACATGTACATCGGCTAGGGGTAATGCGTGTCAGTGAGAGTTCTGCACTTATTTACACCTTAATCAATTTCAGCCACAACGGTGTATGATTGGGGAGCAATTTGAACCATACATGTATTGGGAGGGGTGTGCTTATGTGCTGATATACACCTGACTTCTTAAAGGTCAAATCTACCTTAACAAAAACTTGATTTGAATAAAATAAGAAAAATTTAACAAGCATAACACTAAAAATTTCATCAAAATCGGATGTAAAATAAGAAAGTTATGACATTTTAAAGTTTTGCTTCATTTAAAAAAACAGTTACATGTATATGCACATCTCGGTCGGTATGCAAATGAGAGAGTTGATGACATCACTATTTTTGTATTTTATTATATGAAATATGAAATATTTTGATTTTCTCGTCATTGTCATGTGAAATGAAGTTTCATTCCTCCCTGAACACGTGGAATTCCATTTTTTAAACATTTTGTGGTTCAGGCAAGAAGGTCCTTATCACCAAATTCGTAAAATTGACATATTGTATAATTCAAACAATAAAAAACAAAATAGTGAGTGAGTGACATCATCGACTCTCTCACTTGGATGTTACTGGCTCGTTCATATAACTATTTTGTTAAAAATAATCGAAACTTTGAAATGTCATAACTTTCTTATTTTACATTTGATTTTGATGAAATTTTTCAGCATTGTGCTTGTCTGATTTTTTTTGTTGATTCAAATCAACATTTTTCTGAGGTGGACTTGACCTTAAAAAGATATACATGTAATAACAGAATTCATTTTCTCTCAGTGTACCCCAAATATTCACATCATCTGGCCTTCGTCTCTTATGGGTGAATATTAATTACTTTCATAATGAAAGCAAGAAATATGATAACCAAAATAGGATTGAATTCACATCAGTATCAATGAAGCTGTGATGCGTGTACACTGGTGAGAATGAAAAGCGGATTTCTGGCTTTTTATGGGTGGTTTCAAGACATTATTTATCGTAATGTTGATTCCTTAATGACTTATTACAGTTTCGCACCATTTGACTTGATTTTTTATTTCCCAAGGGGGAATGAATACATCCCATCCCAGGTATCAATCTGTATTGAATCCCTAAATTGGCAAGACTTTTATTTTTACCCAATCATTCTAATGTGTATCATACAGCCTTGTTTTAAGATTGTATACATGTACTAGGGTGCTACATAACTTTTTAGAAGCACTTGCCCACTCGGGCAAGTAAATTTTCAAATAGGTGGAATATACTTGCCCCAAAATCTATTTCACTTTCCCGAAAAAATCCTTGCAACAAAAAAGTTTTACCTCTTCAAAAGAAAGTACCGGTATTGTGGTTTTATAAACCATTGACCTTTTTCTCTCTTTTGACATGAACTGATCTACCTGCCATGACCCAAATTAGGATCAATATCATATCGACCCTAATTTTGGTCATTCTACTGTAAGAATTTTGCTTGCCCATGCTTGCCCAATTCGGGCAAGTATTTTTGTTTTTTTACTTTAAAACACTTGCCCTACTCTAAATTTTGCTTGCCCCGGACAATCGGGCAAGTGCTTATGTAGCACCCTGCATGTACTATAGGCAAGAAATTCATGACCATATTGATAACGGAAACGTCTAGCCAACACACAAGGGTACCAGTGGGTGAGGATTGCATGCAGGTCACCAAAGGCCAATTTCCAAGTAAATTCACTGCCATGCTTGCTAATTGCTGGTATATGTTCATTCATTACTCAAAAATGTGGGGTATTAAACTGGAAATGTAGCTGGACCATAAAACTTGACCCCAAAGAATAAGACAGGCATTGCATTCAGCAAAGCTTATAAGATTTGGGGCCCGTTGCAAAAAGAGTTGCAATCAGTCGCAACTCCAAAAATCATTAGTAACTTGATTTTCAACCAATCAACAGTGCACATTTTTTTACTTGCGATTGATTTTTTGACTTGCGATTGATTTTTTGACTTGCGTTTTTTAAAACACAACTTTCTGCAACGGGCCCTTGGTGTCTCATCAAGTTGACTCGGTTAGGATGAGAAAACATAAAGTCATCAATGATCTTGTCTTTATCAAGTACACTGGAAGAAAACCAATTTCTCAACTGCCTGTTTCTTAATTTTTTCTTGTCATTTGTTCTCGCTATTTTTATTAGCTCAGTGCTTTTTCAACCTTCCATACCTACCAAATATTTCTCCTCCACTGGCATACTCGGTAACGAGGTACATTTATCTCTGCCCATCTCTATGACTTGATAGTATACAAATAATGCATGTATTAAAGCACGTGCATGCAGGGCCAAATAATGAACGATGTGCGAGAAGAGTCAATGGATAAAAATCACCGAGGTCCGGAGGACCGAGTGCGGTATATCCATTTGGCGAGTCGAGCACAGAGTTCATTATTTAGGTCTTCCCCCATGTTAATGAGTTGTCCCAAATGCTATATTTGATCTAAATGCTACATAATTCCAGATAATTCCAGACCCTCGCACTATCCTGCACTCTGACGTCAGAGTGCAGGATAGTACTTTTGGTATGACATCATAGTGCAATTTGCTGAATATCATGTGATCCGATTTGGACCAATTAGATTCTTGAACATTCTTGGGAGTTGTATGAAAACGAATCTGAGGCGGGAGACTGAGAAGCTTCATTACTCTAATATCCAAGACAACATTCTTGGTCTTTACCAAAGTGACTTTACTTTTTAGCAAGGAAAGAAACCACATTTACAAATCTTGTCTTGTTGACTTTGTTAGAAAGATAAAAACACAAGATTTGGAATCTCATCAAGTTGTCTTTGTGATGGGAAAACAGGAAGTCATCCAGGGTCCTGTCTGCTTGTCCAAAGAACAATTGACGAGAACCATTCTCATCTTCTGGCTTCTGGATTCCATTTTCTTGTTATTTTGCTGTGAATACATCACCTCAATGTTTATTAAAGGGAATTGAATTGGCTTGTGTCGAAACAGAAAAACAAAAGAATACCGTATGTAACGGTGTATTAACCGCACCTTTTTCTCGGCGGGATAGAAGCAAAAGTCGGGGGTGCGGTTTATACACGGTGACGGGTCTGAGCCAGCCAGCCGTAACCCCTCCCGTATATATACGATGTCTGCCAGTTCACAACACATCGAGTGGCCGGGCGTAGCCGCCCAGGCAATGTCGTTTAGAGGGGTATGAGCCGCGGGTAATGGGAAGCGATTATTACGATCTAAATTAAATGTTGTCCATAACAAATGCACCCACCTTCATGACACTAATTTTGACTTTATTCTCGATTCAAAATAGTGAAGTTCCCTGGCTAATTTAAAAGAGACGCCAAGCATACTCGGTAATATTTTGTCACCGATGAGCGAGAGTTGAGTGAGCTTAGAGATTGCGTTGTAATGTGGTTATAATGCGACTTAAGCTGGCGCTATTCAAAGTCCCTTTTCGCGCCAGCTTTTTTTTCCTTCCTGTTTGTTTGCCTTTCATAAGATACCATGTAAACCCGCGCACGAGAGAGACGGCACAAAGCCGTAAAAACAACTGGAAAAAATGTCAATTTCTTTGTTTCTTGAACCTTCCTGTAATCCCGTATCCAACAGACATAAAAAGACATAAAATTTCTGAAAGTGATTGTGAGGTTGTGATCGAGAAATGTGAATGTTTCTTCCTCCTACGCTGGGAAAGACACAGATCATAATTTGATGTACTGGCATGAGTGGTACTGTATCGAAGTTTGCAATGTAATGGCAGTGCTGTGTGTGTGCGTGTACACTGTGACTGTGAGGTGAGTGAGTGTGTAAGTTGCCAAAATTGTCGGGACCGTTCTTTTCTTTCTAACATTTGTAGATGAATTGATCAAGAACAGTAGATTTCCGCATAACGGTTAAATCTCTCTGGAATTGGATACTTTGAAATTTTAAAAACTTAGATTTTGTTTCTTCGTACCTCAAATATGCATGTAAATGTAAGATTTTTTTTTTTTTTTTTTAGTCCAAAGTTGGGGGTGCGGTTAATACACCGTTACTTACGGTAAGAACATAGAAATTTTGAGACAAATGATGAGAAAGGATGTGTGATGTCACATGTGGACAACTCTCCCTTCTATCGACTATAAAATACCCCCAAAATATCTCTTTTCGCTTTTTCTTATGGTGATATTAACTCTTCATTCATGATGTATTCTTTAAAAATCTGTATTAACAACTCATCTACTGATAGATGTAATAAAAGAGGCAGTTAAAGTGAAACATATGGGGAGAGTTATTCACAAGTGACATCAGACATCTTTGTTGCATTGTCAATGGGAAGATCTCCATAGCATTAGTGATCGCAATATTCAAATGCTCATAACTTTCTCATTATTCGTCTGATTTTTCTTAAACTTCCTTTGATCCGTTTCTTTAATTTTTCTGTTTTCACACAAGCTACATGTATCTTGTCCCAAAGGTTTTTATTTTCCTTTAAGCTTCCTACTCACCAAATATTTCTCCTCCGCTGGCATACTCCGTAACAAGGTACATGTATCTATCCGTCTCCATGACTTGATAGAGACGGATGATGTGCGGGTGACTGAGAAGCTTCATTACTTTGACCTCGCGGACGATCTTCTGGATGTTGTCGCCTTCTAATTGTGTCTTGTCTATGATTTTAATGGCCACCTGTATCGGTAGGAGATGGGGGAAAGGCAATTAGTAAATGGTTTCATCATTATTTTTTTCTCTGGTGTACTAGCTTCTTCCTCCTCATCAAGGAGTATATACTTCATGGTATCTGGGAAAACGATTGCCATCCTACACTGCAAGTCAGACAAAAATAAGCCAGTTCGTAGTTCCTTTCTGCGCATGATCAAAAGATTCTACGCATGATCAGAAAAAGGTCATTTGTACTAAAGTGACATGGTGCTTTAAAATCTAATGAGATAAGCACCAACTTTGATGTCTTGATTATTCATATATTCTTTTGAATTGTCGTTTTCATTTACATCCACAAAAAACAACAATGCTTCCACGAACGACTGGTATTTCACAGTTTGCAAAGGACATTGTGCAACATGCTGAGATATGCATTCAAGGAAGGGATGCAACAAATGCCTTCATTAAGTGTTCATTTGTGTGCTATTCTAGTCACTTGGTCTATTTAATTTCTTCATCCTGCTATGTAAGGCAAGCTTACGTAATACCTTGCTTTGAAATCTGCCTATCATGATGAAAGAAATGAAAGGTCATTTGACCAAAATTGTCCATGAAGTAACTACGAACTGGTTTATTATATCGCATACCACACAAATGCTGTCCATGAAGCCCCTTTCACAATTGGTGGTGCGACTGCTTACAACCTCTGCGATTGTGTGCAACATACATTTTGACCAAATGATCACAAACGATCGCAAGAGCAATTGTGAAAGCTCCTTTACAAACACAATTATCAGTTTACCTTAAATGTTCTATGCACCACACATTTATTGTGGAATGACTCTTCTAGTATTATGATCAGTTATACATGCATGTATCATCCTGGGCGATGAGACGGCAGGTACGGATATGACTTCCCTCCCTTACCCCCCCCCCCTCACCTTCCCATGACAAGAATTTTTTTTTAAATATCATAAATTATATAGGATTTGTATAGTGCACGTATCCACCTTGCTTGGTGCTCAAGGCACTCCTATATTTATACTCCGGTAACATGTAAACTAGTCTACAGATTCGGTGCGAACAGCTACGCCGTGGCTAGGATTCGAACCCACGACCCTCTGTTTGAAAGGTGAAAATCAGAAGCACTAGAACACGACGAACCCACATTACTACAATATATACTTGTTAAAACAAACTCAGGGTCTGTTCTGCAGATCAAGATCACTCTGTTGACTTTATCTTTCTGAGATTTTTTTTCATTGTAAACACAAAAGTGTGTTCACCTTTAGTACCCCGGACCTTTAAGTTCATCGACCTTTCCTTGCCAGACACCATTGGAGTTGAGGAAAATTTCAATGATAAGATACCCAAACAAAATAATGGATAAATGTAGCAATTACCTAGACAGGAGAAGTTCATTTATTTTAGGTTAACTTAGTGGTGCCCCAGATTATTGATCCTTGTTTGTGTGTATAGTGCCATATCAAAAGAAGTCTAGAATAAGCACTTAGTTTGATCTTTCTCATTTTCTTGTACCCCTCTTCTTGTCATGCTATTTTCTTGCACTCTACAATTTTTTTTTTCTTCCTTTTCTATCCCTTTATTTCACTTTTTCTGGTCAGGAACACCTCTCTCTATGTTTGATAAAATAAACATGGAAATATTCTAGAAGGACCCTTTTCCTTCATGAAAACAGGGTATTCTCGGACCGAAAATGTTGACAGAGTCTGAATTCAGGCTTTGGTCTAAAAATTAGCACCGAAATGTTTTTTTTTAAAAAGGGAAATTGCTCAAAGTGGAAGAAGAAAAATGTTGCACCATTTTTCATTGATGATGCTGAAGTTTGCAGGACCATGTCTGAACGAACCTGCAGACTGTAAGGTAGCCTCAAAGAGAAAAAAACAGGCCATTTCTTCTGTTTCTTGTTGAGAGCCTGTTGAAAAGAATATTTACTGTTACATTTCCCTTGTTTGTATGGTCACTCTGGACAACAAATTCTACCTCTATGTATATAAAAGAGTCATGTATTATTAAACATAGCCTACTGACTCATCCCGTTTCACATAGGCCTAGAGCCTGGGGCGCGTATTCTACAGTCGGGTTTAACTTTAATAAACTCAGCTTTAAAATTGTGGTTTAAGTATGGATAACCAATAGTTACATAAATCACTTACAGTAGAGATATACTTCAGCTCATTTGGCTATCAAATCATTCATAATTGTCTAGGAAGTATAATAGATGATTGTCTTCACCATCGATGAATCAGGAAAGAGCGCAGTAAACATAAGAAACATAGATGTACAACTTAATAAAAACGTTGACACTTTTGACTTCCCATAATTTTAGCACAAAGTTAGACCATGGTCTAATTTAAAACCTGACTACAGAATAAGGGTCTACAAGTATATAGTAATAGCTATCAAAACTATTGATATTTAAAAGATAAATGCTAGTTGTGGTAATGATCTCAAAATGAATTCAAACAGGATCCAATAAATCACCACCCAAGTACTTATATGCCATATCGCTCTGGAAAAAAAAAGTGTAATTGTGGAGAAATGAGCAAAGTAAGCATGGAATTCCATCAAATATCAAGTATTTTTCCAAGGAATTTTAATAATAAACTGTCCCACATATCGTTTTCTCTGTTGTCATCAGCATTATTGATTTTTCAGCTAAGAATCCATGATTTTACAAAGATAAGTTTACGTTAATATACTAGATATAGATTATTTGTAATATTGTGACCATTATTAGAGTATGCTGCAGCAACTTTCTTTTACCTTAAATATAAAAAAAAGAAACTCTGCTACTATTGATTATGAATAGTCTTCCTATTTAAAACAAGCTTTAATTCTACAAGTATGCTGTAGGAGCCTGTTTCACAAAGAGATATAACTGTGGCAACCTTACAAATCTTATGGGAACTACATGTAACTGTGATAACAGTATTAAAATATATATAATAATATCCAAGTCCTTGGAGGAGCATACAGACATTATTCATAATTGTGATATGCGCTACACAAGAAATGTTTATTATTTAATATTATTATCATTAACAGGGCCAAGCAGCTAATCACAGTTTTTGGTTTCCATGATAGTAATAATGGCAAAGTAACAAAGTAACTATTAGTTATTAAAAAGCAATAGGCAACTAATCTTACAATGAAATTTGCCTGGCGTTAAATCCGTTCAAACATTGAATGTAAACGGGGTTTTATATTTGGATCATTGAAGAGTAGGTTGGCTAATCTTGTGGTTGTAAAGTATATTTTTGATACAGGGGCAGACAGTTCTTGACAATTGGAGAGAGTGGCTTGGTCCACAAACAGCTGATCTGGAGTATTTGTTTACATCCCTCTCTTGAGAGATGTTTGATGGAAACATTCACCGTTGTTTACTTTGAAATCCAAGATGTCTGGTTTATACCTACAGGGGTCCATCGCAGAAAGAGTTGCGATCAAACGCAAGTCACAAAAACTTGTGCAGGTTGATTTTCAGCCAATGAAACACCCATATTCCGGACTTGCGCTTGATATCTTAACTTGCGGTTAAACACAACTCTTTCTGCAACAGTTTTCAGATTTCATGGAACAAAAAGGCAGTGATTTTCCAGAGGCCCAGTTTCATAAAGGACTTACAACTATTGTAACTTTGCCATAATGGCAACTACCATGGTAACATGGCTCAGCAGACAATCATAATCAAGGTTTCCATGGTAGTTGCCGTAATGGCAAAGTTACGACAGTTGCAAGTCCTTAATGTGAAACGGGCCCGAAAGTTCTTTTGAGCAATTTGGGGGCATGATCCCCAAGCCCCTGCCATATGTAATTCCTCGATTTAAAGTGACCAAACTCAAGATGTCTGCTTACACCCCATTAAGCTTTAGGGGATAATTTCATGAAATGATTAGTGATTTTTGATGACTATTTTGCCAATATAGCCAATTAGATGCGACGATTTCAATATCTTATGTTGCAAATCACAAACCAATTGGTTCGTATGCTCTAAATCAACTTTTATATCACATGATTTAAAACATGAAAATGTCCATGTACATTCAAGATTATTAATGACACAGAGAGAAAGGTTAAATGGGGGATTCTCACTTCAGCCAAACTAAAAAAATATTATTCATTAAAGACCTTCATTTTTGAGGAGTGAGATCACGCCGGTGCTCCTACCCCGCTCCTAAAAAAATAAGAACAAATAATTACGGTTCATAAAAAAAAATCTTGGCAAAAAGTTGCTGAAATTTCACATTTTACCTCTTTATATTCACGAAATAGGAATCTGTTTTCCATAATTCTTTGAAATTATTTTGATTTAGTTGGAAACTACCAAAAAATGAAAAATATTCACCTCTTTCCCGACTCTTGATTTGATTTTAAACTCAGTAAATATTGTAGATTTTTATGGCAACACCATATCTACATGTGGGACTACAATATTTACCTAGTGTAAATTCAAATCAGAGTCGGGAAAGAGGTGAATATTCTTCATTTTTCTGATAGTTTTGAACTAAATCAAAATGATTTCAAGGAATTATGGAAAATAGATGGCCATTTCATGGATTTAAAGATGAAAAATGTGAAATTTTTGCAAATTTTTGCTCAGTATTTTTTTTTCTTTTTTAAGCAGGAGCGCGATATTTTGTAAACGTATTGACCCGGGCCTAGTTTTACCACAGATTTATTAATAGCTAAACAGCTACATGTACAATGTTATGAAAAATCTACAATTTATCATGTATTGTATTGATTTGAGCTCCTCAAGGAGAGCGATTCTGAGAAGCTCAATTGAGCTCCTCAAAAAAGTAAGGAGAGCAATTAATTGAGCTCCACGAAATTATAAACGTGAAGGACTGATATTAATCTTAGACTGACCACTGAAACTGCGATCATTTGATGAATGTTGAAAAATTTACCAAATTCCATTAATGTCATTTCTAACTGGGGCCAATAAGCACAAAGCCTAGTGAATAATCATAAGGCTGTTTTAATCATTTCTTGCAATGATCGAATATGTGCAATCAATCAAAAATTATAATCATACCATCGATTACTATTCTTATAGTCGGGAGACACTGGTAATCTGAACATTGCTTGATTTTCAAGTAGCTCCTCAAATGAAGATCTCTATTTGCTTCTGGAGCCTTGAGAGATGTTTACCCACCGATGTTCTTGGTGTTTGCTCAAAAACTTCTGATATGTGATCATTGTGTAACTACCAGTAATCTACAAAAATGTGCCATCAAATACGCAATCGTATTGCTTTGAACTGTATGTGACATTGCTGGTGTTGGTGGTGATTTTTTACCTGATTGCTATAAAGAAAGCATGAAAGCAAGCAACCAGAGGACCGATGGCTTAAGGTCCTCTCTGAAGGACCTGGTACTGAGGATTAATGCCTTTACCAAAGGGCACTAGCGCACCAAGTGGGAATCGAACCCGGGTCACCGGAATACGAATCCCCCGCTCTACCGACTGAGCTATCTCGCCTCCTGGAGAGGTCAGATCAGCCTTTAATGTGCTAGAAATGTTTTTGGTCTTTCGAAGTACTAATTGTTTGTTTATGTACAGAAAATGAAAATTTTGTTTGAAAAGTTCATCTTGGACACTATACAAATAGCGAATAAGCATGAGCGCGATGGTGCAAGATTTTGCATGAGGTGAAAGAAAGATGCTCTATTCAACAAGGCGTTAGCCGAGTTGAATAGAGCGTCTCTATCTTTCACTGAACGCGAAATCTCGCACCATTACACAAATAGGAATATTTGCGTTTTGTTTTGTACAATGCCTCGGAATCTAGCAAAAATATGAAATAAAAATAATTTTTTCCCTACAGTAATATATGAAAAGGGAGCAAAAATATCGAAAGCGAAAAGCAGAATACCTTAAAGCGCACATGAGCTTGGGCAGCATTGTGCATTGAGCCAGCAGGCTATATGTGTATTGCACCTTCATTTTTACTGAGCGCAATGAATTAATTCGTATTGTGACGTCACCTCCTATAAAAGCCGTGCAACAGTACATTTTAGATGATACATCATGTGTGCAACGGTACGAATGTTTGACATTCAATCTCTCATTTGCTCACATACAACAAGCTTACATTTACTTTTATCAGTTGAACATAATCAAACAATGTGACAAGATAGTACTTGGAATGAGTTATAACACTGTGAATCTAAAATCCAGCATACAATTTTTTTTCAGGGCAACTTTTCACAATTTACCTACTGCCTCTGGAGATTTTCCAGGTCTCTTATGGAGGGGGGGGTATGTAATGCTCAGGGGATTCCCCCCCAAAAAAAAAAAAAAAAATTGGTTATAATATAAATCACGCAAACAATTTTTTCAGGACTACTTTTCACAACTTACTGCCTATAAATGGGGATGGGGGATCCCCCCCCCCCCCGAGTCCCACGTAATGTTTCCACTGCTAAAATGTAATTCCCAATCTAAGGAGACCAAAATATACATTATTTAATGTTTTATGGGCTATTAAAATCAACTTTGTAAAACAAGACAAGAAAAACTGTACATTGCATAATGTAGTTCTAATTCAGTATCTTGATTCTAAATTTGTTCATCACGTGTTTGCCGAAGTTCTATTTGTAACAGATTTTCCAAAAATAATCAATGTCTGTTTATTTTGTCAGCCAAAAGATTACATAACTGTCTTCATCTGATGTTCATGCATGGATGTACACGTGATATTGTTGTCATTGCATGGTTTCTATATCTACATCAGGAACAGAGGCCTGTTTCATTAAGAGTTAGAACTGTTGTAACTTTGCCATTATGGCAACTACAGTGGTAACCTCGATTTTGATTGGCTGCTGAGCCCCGTTGCAATGGTAGTTGCCATTATGGCGAAGTTACAACAGTTTAACTCTTAAAACGGACCCCAGATGATTAACAAGAATTATAAAAAAGCCATATTAAAAAACAAATCCATTCATTTTTTAAATTGAAACACATCATCTCCAAGAGACATTGATGCATTGTGTACTTGATATGTGGGTTCAAAAGTCTATTAAAGAGAAATTCCAGTAGTTGCAGTAAACACTGATTTCATGAGAAAGTCTGTAAAACAAGGCTTAATTGTCAGTATATCATCGAGGATCTAGATCTGGTACAGTTACATTAACTGAACTTTGTGAAATCTTGAAATCTATGCTGAAAAATGTTCACACTGAAGATCCCCAACACAGATAAGCGCATGTGGGACAATGTATAATTAATGCTTAGAGCGTCGGGCCCGACGCCCTACCCGAATCCTGTGCTTATTTGCTGATTTCTCAGCAATTACACAATTTCTTCCAGAATCCCTTGGCACATGCGTTTTATTTATACAAACAGACACTTTGGTGGTCATTTCATTGGATTCTGCACGAACTCATTTTGATGTCGTTACCAAAACTAGCATTTACCTTTAAAGGAAAACTGAATGAAGAAATTAAAACTAAACTTGTTGTGTCCTTCTTTTGATTTTACCACTGCGCATGATCACTACAAATTATTTTTATCTCTCTTGCAAGACAGAGTAAAATCCAAGTCATGCCAATGTACAGTTAGTACACAACAAGTTCATACTAGACTATACAAAATTTACAGCAGCAGCAAACTACATGTAGACTTTTATGAGTCAGAAAAAATAATATTTGAATATTCAAGGTCTCAAGGATCCACAAGTGCTAAGTTTTTTATATCAGATTTTTTTTTTTTCTCAAAATTTAAGACTGACTGATGTGTGGAATCATATTATCATGGATTATGTATCAAAGAAAAAAATATTCTGTTCCAGATTTGTCATTCAGCATATTTTGTTTGCATTTTATTCAATCCTATTAGTGATGAATAATATGATACTAATTCATTAAACTGCAATAGTAATTTAGTCTCATTGACTCTTGGCTGTGATTTAAGCAAACTTTCATGTGAACACGTCTTATGTTTCGCAAGCACTGAACTTTGATCAGGGGACAGAAAGCCTTAGTATCACATCTTTTTGGTATATTGAGAGATAACCTAGATTTGGTACAAGAAGATATTTGCAGGAGGTATTATTGCTCCAATTTGGACAGGATTCAATTCAATCCAACTCCTACACAACAAGCAGAAACTGTGATGTGATTACATTGGTATTTTGTGAACAATGATTTATTTTTTTAAAGGCCAAGTCCACCCCAGAAAATTGTTGATTTGAATAAATAGAGAAAAATCAAACTAGCATAGTGCTGAAAATTTCATCAAAATCGGACGAAAAAATGAAAGTTATGACACTTTACAAAGTTTCGCTTATTTTTTACAAAACAGTTCTATGCTCAACTCAGCGATATGCAAATGATACACTCGATTTCCATCACTCACTATTTCTTTTGTTTTTTTTATTGTTTGAATAATACAATATTTCATTTTTCTACAGATTTGACAATAAGGACCAACATAACTAATCCATAAACTGTTAAAATAATGGTGATTACACATGTTCAGGGAGAAATAAAACTTTGTTTCACTTGACAAGGAGAAGAACATTAGAATAATTTATATCTAATATAATAAAATACAAAAGATATAGTGAGTGGATGATGTCATTGGTTCACTCATTTGCATACCAAACAGGATGTGCATATACATGTAACTGTTTTAATGAAATTAAGCGAAATTTTAAAATGTCATAACTTTCTTATTTCCCATCCGAATTTGATGAAATTTTGTTTTGCTTGTTGGATTTTTCTCCTTTTTTTCAAATCAACTTTTTGGTGGGGTGGACTTGTCCTTTAAGTACCTTCAAACTGAAACAGTCCTAGTACAGATATAGGGAAGTGGTAGAGATAAAGAAACTCTTCGCGAGAGTGAGGAGGACCAGGGGGGTGTTTCACAAAGATTTAAGTATGACTTAGAGTCGCACTCAAGTGTCTAGTTGCACGCAGTATAAAAGGCATAACAGCATTGGTCAGATCATGCCAAGCTGACGCGCACTACTGCGTATTGATCAATAAGATTGCGCGTTGCATATCGTGTACGCGTCAACATTTAAGTGCGAACTAAGTCATACTTAAATCTTTGTGAAACAGGCCCCTGATGATGCAACCAGGGCTGGATGCAACACCGTCTGTCTGCCGGCCTCCTCCAATCAGAGCCATGCACCAGCTACATGTATTAAGATCTGAGACTGTTTCATCAATATTATCCATCCATAATTTATTGTTCGAAATAGACACGAAATGAAATACTCCGAAAATTTGCTTTGCCCAATTGATCGTGGGCCCGGCAGCCACCGTGCAGTGCCAGATCGACGAGGCTCTATCCCTTTAATTGTTGAACGCCAAACAGGGTAGCAGCAACTCCCATATTTTAACGTCTTTTGGTCTGACGCGGCCGGGTTTGAACCCCCGACCTCTCGGTTGTGAGACGGACGCTCTACCAACTGAGCCAACACACCGGTTATTGTCGGTTATTGTCAGACAAGTTGTTAGATCTGACATCCTTCCTTGACTCTGATTGGCAGAGAAGCACTGTAACTATGGTTACTCTCTGATAAAATTAGAGTTGTCCGGGGGGCGTTTCATGAAAGGACTTGTCGGACGTTTTATCCTACAAGTCCCATTTTATCCGACAGTTACAATAGTTATAGTACCTCTCAGCCAATCAACATCAGAGAAAGGTGTCAGATCTGACAACTTGTCAGATGAAAATGTTGATGAAACACTCCCCAGGTTATTGAAAAATGCATGACATGTCCTTCCATGGAACGGATCCCCAGACTCTGTACCCCACAAAGCGATATCGTGATGGTTACACAGTAGGCGGTCCTGCACCAGCCGAAGTTTGCTCAATCTCGAGATTTTAGCCCGATCAGCCCTCTTCGCGATTAATCTCGAGAATCAAGAAACCCTGTCTCCACCATCGCAAGTAGAGCGATTCCTGCTCGAGCGAGGCATCAATGCATCATGGTCTGACGGCGTGAATAAATGATCCCAAGTGTGTCTGCACCTGCTGATAATTCGTAAAAAAACGCTACTTTTCTAAATAATACCAAGTTAACTTGGGATTGCAATCTCTAGATCAATCCAGCGAACCAACGCAATAATTGCATCTCCATTCCAAATAATCTCGAGATTGTTCTGATCAGGATAATTTGCCGGATCAGAAATAGCGCGCTAATTTGAAAACTCGGGCTGGTGCAGACGGCCCTCTAGAGCCTGGCAGTGAACTATGATTTATCGACCATGTGGGGATGAGACCTGATGGAAAGTACTGTACACAGCAAAAACTGTGGTGTTAACCGGTGTACATAGAGGACCACACCAGTTATTTTACACTAGTGTTAAATTGGCGGTGTTAGTTTTACACCTATAGGTGTTATTACAACACCTTTTGTAGTTACATTTACACTCTTTGGTGTTGTTTAATCTCTAGGGTGTAATTTTAACACCTCAGGATGTGGTCTTCTATTAACACCAATTGGTGTCAGTTTTAACACCGCAGTTTTTACAGTGTAGAAAAAGCAGGTGTAGACCAAATGGCAATGAGCCAATCACATGATCAGCGTAATGAGGACATACCTGACATGTGACATAATCAAACTAATAGCATGAATGGCCTGGAGATACAAGACAAGAAACTAATTAGAAAGCAGCCATCTCCACATGTCGCTGTATGTATTCCACTTTCAGTATTTGTTCTCTACTTTTCAGACATCATTTCTATTTCCTAAAATCGTTAACATTCACAAAATCAAGACCAAAATATAGCCAACATTTCTATGGCAATATCGAGACATGTCTACTGATCATTCTTCGTTTGGTGTGCATTAAAACTTTGTTTATATTCATCACCAGGATATACAGTGAAAGGTAATTTTGAGTTTGCGTTTTCTCTCTAGATCGACATATTTGCACGATAGTATGGTAAAAATAACCTTTTATTTCAAAACCCTTTTCTTGAAAAACAGTGTTTAAAGAACTGTATAACACTGAATTCTTTTCCACATGTAAAATGCACGTGGTGATTGAAATCAAGTTTCGAAAGCACCCAGACATAATTTACAGAAGTGAAATCAAACTTGTATAGGGGAAAATCCCAAGGTCATATTACACGTTTTACGAAAGAAACTACATAGAAACCAAGAACATACATGTACATGTATGTGTATAGATAAAACTAATTTTGTTATTTACAAAGTGTAAATGTACAGAAGTAGCCACAAGACATAATGTAAAATCTGCCATTACATGCACCTATAGTAGCATGGGCAGGAATATCATAACTATAACTTGTTATCTTAATTTTGATATACCGGTACTTTTTGTTTCACAATTTCATGTTGTTCTCTGTTTTTGCATCAGCATTGCAATATGTTGGACCGGGACACTTTATATATTAAGAAAAAACATATAAGACTGTGCACTGCACAATAATAATCATTGTTACATTCCGGGGGGCCACTTCCATTCACAAGTGGATACCATGCGCGACCATGGGGTCTCGAAAAGCACCCTAAACACGTAATTTCCATATTCTAAAAATGCACCCCTTAACAAGTATTGGCGTGTGAAACCCTACCCTTAACAAGTATTGGGAACAAAACGATATACCGTAAGTAACGGTGTATTAACCGCACCTTTTTCTCGGCGGGATAGAAGCAAAAGTCGGGGGTGCGGTTTATACACGGTGACGGGTCTGAGCCGGCCCGCCGTAACCCTTCCCGTACATGTACGATGTCTGCCAGTTCACAACACATCGAGTGGCCGGGCGTAGCCGCCCAGGCAATGTCGTTTAGAGGGGTATGAGCCGCGGGTAATGGGAAGCGATTATTACGATCTTAATTAAATGTCCATAACAAACGCACCCACCTTCATGACACTAATTTTGACTTTATTCTCGATTCAAAGTAGTGAAGTTCCCTGGCTAATTTAAAAGAGACGCCAAGCATACTCGGTAATATTTTGTCACCGATGAGCGAGAGTTGAGCTTAGAGATTGCGTTGTAATGTGGTTACAGTGCGACTTAAGCTGGCGCTATTCAAAGTCCCGTTTCGCGCCAGCTTTTTTTTTCCTTCCTGTTTGCTTTTCATAAGATACCATGTAAACCACGCACGAGGGAGACGGCACGAAGCCGTAAAAAACAACTGGAAAAAATGTCAATTTCTTTGTTTCTTGAACCTTCCTGTAATCCCATATCCAAAATTCATGCTAAGACATTAAATTTCTGAAAATGGTAGTGAGGTTGTGATGCAAGAAATGTGAATGTTTCTTCCTCCTACGCTGGGAAAGACACATCATAATTTGATGTACTGGCATGACTGGTACTGTATCGTAGTTTGCAATGTAATAGCAGTGCTGTGTGTGTGCGTGTACACTGTGACTGTGAGGTGAGTGAGTGTGTAAGTTGCCAATATTGTCGGGATTGTTCTTTCTTTCTAACATTTGTAGATGAATTGATAAAGAACAGTAGATTTCCGCATACCGGTAATCTCTTTGGATACTTTGAAATCTTAAAATCTTAGATTTTGTTTCTTCGTACCTCAAATATGCATGTAAATGTAAGATTTTTTTTTTTTAGTCCAAAGTTGGGGGTGCGGTTAATACACCGTTACTTACGGTACTCTTGGCAAATATTCCCTGATATAAACCCCTAAACAAGTACAGGAATGTTTTATTGTTACGGGTCCTTCGGTCGTCGGCTTTACCTTATTTGCAAATCGGACTCTAAACACAAAGTGTTGGGGCAAAAAGGACATCCTTTATAAAACATATGAATTTTATTTCATCATCCCCGCAAATTCGACCCTAAACATGTAATTTTCCTAGCGAAATAGATACCCTTTTTTCATTATTTTTGTGTTTTTGACACCCTTATCACGTTACGTACGTAACGTGCCCTATCGTGAAAAAGACACCCTTTTTACATGTTTTTTTGGTCGTGCATGGTATCCACTCGTCGATGTAAGTGGCCCCTCCGGGCGTTACATACAGGATATCACTAGAAATTGACTGCAGGAATATCATATCTAAAATTGCTATCTTAAGTCTTTATACTGGTACTTAATTTTGTTTCGTAATTTCATGTTGTTCTCTGTTTTACTTTATAGCATTGCAATATATTTTATATATTAAAACTTTAGAAAAAAACATTGTATAAGACCATAGTGGAATAACAATCATTGTTGCATACAGGAAATCTGAGCAGTTACCCTACCCACAATATATACACTGTATGCACTTTTTCTGCTCCCTGTGGACCATATTCCAGCAACAGCAAAACAGCTCTAAAATATCTACAATAATTACAAACCTCTCTTTGAAGGGGAAGTTCACCCTGACAAAAAGTTTATTGTAAAAATAGCAGAAAAAATTATAAAAAATATTGCCGAAGGTTTGAGAAAAATTCATCAAATAATTAAAAAGTTATTCCAATTTCAATTATTTGATTTGTGACGTCATATGCGAGCAGCATTCCTACTTAGCGAATGGTAAAAAAATCAATGAAATGTCATTTTCTCAGAAAATTGAAAATGGTTTTCACTGTACCTTTTGTGTTCAATAGACAAATCATTTCACACCCGATAATGAATAGAAAAAAAACTAAGTCATCAGGAACTATACAAAATTTGAAATTCCTGCATTTTATATTACATAACACATGGAGCAGCTGCTCGTTTATGACGTCACAAATCCAAAACTTTGAACTCTAATAACTTTCTTACTCTTTAACGGATTTTCCTCAAACCTTCATCAATATTTTTTACTATTTTTTCTGCTATTTTTACAACAAAGTTTTCTTCAGGGTGAACTTCCCCTTTAAGAAAGTTGAAATATCCATTCCTCTGAATGGTCAAAAGTGGGGTTACGTGCATGAGTTTGACCATGCCTGCAAAACAACACACTAAAGCCAAATACCCCGGGGAAACCGGCATAGCTTACGAGATTACTGCCCCTGGCCCCCTGACCGGCCTCATAACGACGGCTAAACCTCATACATTCATGATTCCGAAGCTTCGTTATTCCCAAGGTTTGGATATTGCGAAGGTTCTTAAGTCCGAAAACGAAATGATCTTCGTAATTCTGAAGGTTTGTCAGTCCGAAAACAAAGTGAGGTTCGTAATTCCGAAGGTTCGTTAGTCCGAAAACGTAATGATTAACAAACCTTAATTGTTTTCGGACTAACGAACCTTCGGAACAACGAACCTTATTTCGGATTAATGAACCTTCGGAACAACGAACCTTATTTCGTTTTCGGACTAACGAACCTTCGGAACATTGAACCTCATTTCGTTTTCGGATTATCAAACCTTCGGAATAACGAACCTTCAGAATAAGGAAGCTTCGGAATCATGAATGTATGAGGTATAGGCAATTTAGTGTTTCGGAATTACGAAGTATAACCGGGCAAATGATTAAATTTGGCTGGGATCAAAATTTGATTGCATGCAAAATGTTGCTTTCTGCGATGATTGCGGATACCATATCAGCATGATTTAATCGAAAATTTGAGACGACTCACTCACTCACATGCTTATTGCACATGGATTAGCACCTAACGAATATGACATATCGATAAAACGATACAGATTTTTTACTTCTGGTTTTGCTATCCTGAATATTTTATTGAGTATGGTTAAAAAAATTAACACATTATTGGAAAAAATCTTGAGGAAACTTGACGGACATTCATGTCGAAGTCGTTCAAGTTAGATTTAACGTCAGGACCAACATTAGATCTACATGTACTTGTTATTTTAGATCTAAATAGCTGTTCTGTTGATCTTACATAGACTATTTTGCTACCCTCTACTAAGAACAACCATGCCTCTCGTATAAGTCCAAACGCATCTATCTGTAATATAATAATTCACAACGGCTGCCTCACTGTCTTTCACGGACAGTTTCATATTTTTTGCTGGAGTCCTATATCTAGTGTATCTACTCTAGATATGAACAAACCAGGAGAAGCAGAAAACTTGTTTACAATAACAAATTTGTAATACAGTTTACAGCTACTGAAATCATTGAATTTGATTGGCTGATATAGTGAACTCTTAACTCCCCAACAAGGGGAGTTAAGATGAGTAGATTGGCGCTGATTAGAGATTGGGAGACATGTGCCCTCTATGTAAGCTTTTGGGAAAGGGCACTTCCAAACAACAAGGTCCAATCTGGACTAGCTTGGTACAAGCCGTATATTGAAGCGAAGCAACTAAAATAACACAAGGTTACCATGGTAATTGTCACAATGGTGAAGATACAACAGTTGTAACTCTTTATGAAACAGGCCCCAGGAAAAGTAAACAAAATGAGGACAAAAATTAATGCACTGCCTTGCCAAGAGGATGATGTAAAATGTACATGTATTGGAAAGCAATTGGTTGTATAATATTTTACCCGATATATTAGAACTTTAAAACCAAAACAAGTTAATTTGTATTCTAATTGAGTCTAGGCAATTCCAAAAGAAGGAAATGACTGTATGTGTCATGAATGCTAATATGTTCCATAGACACACAAGAAATGTGAGAACAGCTTCCGGAGTTACATGCAGCTTTATGATGCATTCACAATCAAGCTCAGAGCATTTGGTTTCCGAAAAAGGATTTTACACTATTAAAACACAAGTTTTAACACATAAGTTACAAAAATGGCCACTGAAGTGTTTAGTACAAAGAAAAATGTAATTTTTATTTCAAGCAAAATAATCTGTAAACACTGCATTCTGTTTCAGAAGGAAATTGTTTAATTTATATGTTGAAATCCTGTACAAATACCTAATTGCTATTATCTACCTATACATGTACAGGGTATCAACCCCCTCCTCCCCCTCAAAAAAAAAATTTAAAAATTAAACAAATGAATGAATGAATGAGCGAATAAATGAATAAATAAATAAATGTAAATAAATTAATTAATTTAATAAAGCTCAAATAAAAGATAAATTGTAAAAGCAATGTTGTTTTCTGTCTTGAAATATACTTGTAAATATAATTGTATATTGTTATAATGTTGTCATCAATATGGAAGATGAGGATCAAACCAAATCAACCCTCTTCATTGTCACTACTAAAAGACTCCTGAGTGCATAAGAGGCCATTCTTATTACGCTTTATAAAACTAGTTTACTGGAAACAGATTCAGGAAACCACTTTGGAAGATCGCTTTGCTCGCGTTCTCACTTGATCACACGAAAGTGGTTTTGAAAATCACTTCATGTAAAGCACTCTTGCTGCTATGTGCTATGGAAACGCTCTCAGTGGGGTGACACGTTTCGCGCGAAATTAGAAACCGCAGCATAGGCATTCTACACCTGTCGTGTGGAGTAGCGCGCTCAAAATGTGCGAGGATCGCTTCCCGAAGAACGGCTAAAACCAGTTTAACGAGGCAAAGCGATCTTGAAAACTACATCGCGGGATGGTTTTCCAAACTGGCTTGGAAGATCGCTTCCAAGACCGCTTTGACCGTTCTCACTACGCGTTAAACTAGTTTCCACTAAACTAGTTTCCAGTAAACTAGTTTTAGGAACATAGTGAGAACAGCCTCTAATAAGCCAGTTCGTAGTTCCTTTCTGCGCATGATCAAAAGATTCTACACATGATCAGAGGAAGGTCATTTGTACTAAAGTGACATGGTGGTTTAAAATCTAATGAGATAAGCACCAACTTTGATGTCTTGATTATTCATATATTCTTTTGAATTGTGGTTTTCATTTACATCCACAAAAAACAACATAGCGTCCACAAACGACTGGTATTTCACAGTTTGCCACGTACATTGTGCTATGATTTGCATTCAAAGTAGAAATGCAACAAATACCTTCATAAAGTGTTCATTGGTGTGCTATTCTAGTCACCTGGTCTATTCAATTTCTTCATCCTGCTATGTAAGGCAAGCTTACGTAATATCTTGCTTTGAAATCTGCCTATCATAATGAAAGAAATGAAAGGTCATTTGACCAAAATTGTCCATGAAGTAACTACGAACAGCCTCTAATAGGAACAGATGAAGAAATCAAACCTTGTTCAAAACAACCCATCGTTGTCTAGAGGCAGTCTTCAGAACGGCCTTGACAGATTTCATAAGTTGAAACCCTATCTCATTGACATACATGTACCAATGAGCATGTCAACCATAAAAACACCTCAAGCTAGGAGACAAATTGTAAAGTGATCGCATCTCACGGACTGGATAAATGAAATTGATTGCATAATGTAAGAATGCAACAAATACCTTCATAAAACTTAATTGGTGTGCTATTCTAGTCACCTGGTCTATTCAATTTTCTTCAAACTGCTATATAAGGCAAGCTTAGCCTTACGTAATATCTTGTTTTGAAATCTGCCTATCATAATGAAAGAAATGAAAGGTCATTTGACCAAAATTGTCCATGAAGTAATTACGAACTGGTCTATTTCCAATCACTGTCAGATATAAATGAAAGAATATGTGGCAAAACTCATACTGGGTTCTACTTTAATCAGTGTGCTATAAAGTTCAAGTACTTACTAATGTACCACTAACACATTTTTGTGCAACGGTATTATCTATACAATTGTAATCATTCATTTCAGTACAAGTTTTGCAGAACAATAACGCCTCTCTAATATCTTGTGTGTTTCTTTTAATTTCCAGTCTATTACACCAGGTCAGGCTTTTCTATACATTTTCCTAAACTTCAAAATGAAAATCAACAATTTTTCAAAAGAAATTAATGTGGTATGTAAAGAGTTAATAAAATGTCATTCTTAGTCTATAAGTTCAAACAAAACTGTATGTAAACTGTAAAACTAGTCTAATGTATTTGACACCACATGTACAAACCATTAACCAAACAGGTCTAGAGTAAAGACTAGATGCCAAAGGCTACATGTATGTCTGTGTCAAAGCCAGTCACAGTATAGTGAATCTAGTCTCATTTCTTCAGTTTCTGCAATATGCACTATCCGAATGTTCTATGTACATGTATGCTCTGACCGGGGACCCGGAATACAATACAAGTCCCAAAAGGATGCTTCTGATTGGTTGAAATTCAAGCTACAACTAATAATTATTTGTGCAACAGGTCTATGAAATGGATGTGATAATGCATGACTGTACATTGTACTGACTGTAGCAGTGCAAAGTACATAAAATTGCATTGATGTGCTAGTCTCTTTCATCAGTTCACTCAGTATTCTGTTCAAAATACATGTATTTTATCAATTGACAACAGATGAAAAGCAAGATACATGTACAGTACATGTATTTACTTTGATTATGGATGGTGATGTACTGGTACATGTATTATGAATTGCTGCCTGAGCCTGAGGTATGAGTGTATTCAGTGATAATACAAAATACCACTTTACAAAGTGCACCACGGCGCATTTCAGGCACAAACAGGCAAGATCCTCACATCATTTCTGATTGTCAAACGAAGTGAAGCCTTATAGCTTGACTTTTTCTCAAATCATGTATTTTCATGGTTCGCCAAAGTCATTTGGAAAAAAGCCGGAGAAGCCCTCTAAAATGCACTTTGAGAAGGTTCTGACGTATTTGTGCGTCGCTGTAGATCTCCGACGACGTCAGGAGTGACCACAGAGAGGAGAGTACTGCTTGCATACATTGCACGTGTATTGAGCTGGGAGGGAAACAGGGACTCTGACGTACGCAGTGAGAACAAATTTGAGCTCTCCTTTCAGAGATGGGCATGATGTGGGAAATGAAATCCATGAAATATATCACCAAACCGACAGTATGTAATCATGCATTTACAAGTGAGATATACATACATGTACAATGCAGGCTTGCCCTCTATATAATGTATACTAGGTGAGCTGCAAAGCACGTTAAAGGTATTGTTTAACTTTGTGAGCAGCCAATTTTAAAAAACCTCAAACCAAGATGAAACATGTGTACAAGTGCATGTATTAGAACTAATAAACCCTTAAAACGACCATTATTGAAAATGAAAAACTATAACTACAAGGCAAACACCGATTTTGTAAATAAGACGCCTAAATAGTGCGTATAAGTGTATCGGATGAAATTAAAATGGTGTTCCGGTCACTTTATATTTCAATGTTTGAAGCACTAAATACATGTAATTATTTTCGAACGCATTTTTTCTGGGCTTCATTTTTGTAACATATCGCAGACACAGGTGACAAGTGTGACCTTCGAGCTCAGATTTTTCAAAAGTCAAACCAATGTTAACCAATCACTTTAATACACACATCAGCAGTGTACTGAAGTTCTAGAAACACCTCTGATCCCTCTCCCCCTCTGATCCCTCTCCCCCCTCCCCTCCCCTTCCCCCCCCCAACAAACACACCTTAATATGGGCTACATGTAAATGTATTGTACATTTTTTACATTAAAAAAAAAAAACATGTATGAACAAATACAAGTAGACAATCAGCATATTTCAAGCAAATGTCATTCAGCCAATATATAATAGACATTCTTATCAGAATTGGGTCAACAATGTACTGTCGTGTTTATATTTCAATGAGATATTGTAACAATGCATCTAGGCTACATTTACATGAACAATATAGATATACATGTATACTACAGTACTGCAAGTCTATGTACATGTAAAAATGTCCATTTGATTATATGCAAACATTTTGTGATGTTTTATAGTCAAAATTAATCAATGAATATTTGTACAGGTACATGTATGTTTCCAGTTCATGTAGAATGTACATTTCATAAACATGCTCATAGCGTTAACAACTTTCTATTATTAAAAGCATAATTGACATTGCATTAAACTGAAAACATACAGACCTGTATGTTTTAAATTCATGCAGAGTTTATATTAACTTTAAACATCTTCTGTCTGTAGCATTCCTACCTGTCTTTAAAGCTGGGGTCCATTTCATTAAAAGAGTTAAACTGTTGTAACTTTGCCATTACAGCAACTACCATGGCAACAGGGCTCAGCAGCCAATCAGAATCATGGTAAAATCAAGATTACCATGGTAGTGGCTATAATGGCGAAGTTACAACAATTCAAACTCTTTATGAAACGGGCCCCAGATCTGCAATCACATGCATTTACACAAACATCCTACATGTTTCATAGGATACCCTTTAATCAGAAAGGAAACTTGTCTCAAATACTCTTGTGCAATAATTCATGCAACATTGACACATGTGAATAAAAACAGTCAAGAAAGTCATTCAACATGTGACCTGCAATAGGGTTTAAAGACCGTTAACCACAAATTTATGGTGGGAAATGTCAACTGGTAATCTACAATAAATATGAGTCACAGACCAAGGTCAATGGCACACACATGTACCCTGCTTCCTACATATCAACACAAGTGCTATATGGGCTTAAATCCAGTTTGAAATAAAATAGAGTCTTCCTTATACAGTACATACAGAGGCCTTGTATGATACATCTCTATGCGCTCCAAAAGGCAGAAAGACTATTGCTACAAAGGAGAATCATTGAGAGTTTTCGAAACGACAATGCTGACACTTTATGAAATATTGAGAATCTATTATCAGAAGCCCTTCATGTCAAAGCAGACATTGTCGAAATTTGGTGAATCAAAACATAAGGGCCCCGTTTCATAAAGGACTTGCAACTGTTGTAACTTTGCCATTATGGCAACTACCATGGTAACCTTGAATATGATTGGCTGTTGAGCCCTGTTGCCATCGTAGTTGCCATAATGGCAAAGTTACAACAGTTGTAACTCTTTATGAAACGGTCCCCAGTTTCATCCATGACTCTGGACATATAAAACAATGTATAATTTTGTAATGTTTCATCAGCTCAGAATCTCAAGAAGATCTGCTGAGCAACCCATTCGCCAATTTTCGACAAAGACCTCTCCGCGGTTCATTGTCATTTGACAGGCATTTGCAATGCATTTTACTGTGTTAGAATACGTCCCTGATGCATTTGAAAAAAAACTTGCTGTCATCCTCAAAGAATGGTGTTAGAAGAGTTGTACAATCCAGTTTAAACATTCTAGTTTCATAACATGCAACAGCCACATATTTGTATTAGTAATATGTTTTACATACATGTGGGATTGTTTAATATTAATGTGATTTTAGTGCTACATGTACATGTACACACGTAGGGCCAACATAAACATGTCTGCTTCTCAGCAACAGCTATTTATCATTCTCTAATGAGCTGAGCAACATGGATGTGATCGCAATACATTATCTAGTTTTTGTTTGCCCATATTGCGGAGTAAAACACATTTATAATTGTAGCTATAAAAACACTAATGATAACAACAGCAGCTTTGATAACATATAGTATCAGTAGTAGTACGTATGGTAGTAGTAGTAGTTGTAGAAATTGTTGTCATAGTTGTAGTATTAATAGCATTTAGTAGTACATGTACATGTAGTAGAAGTAGCAGTGGCTGCTGCGGCGGTGGCAACAGCGGCAGCAGCAGCAGCAGTAGTAGTATTGTAGAAGTAGTAGCAGTAGTAGTACTAGTAGTAGTAGTAGTAGTAGTAGTAGTAGTAGTAGTAGTAGTAGTAGTAGTAGTAGTAGTACATGTTCTACTAGTAGTAGCTTGTTAGTAGTACTACCACTACTTCTACTGATGATAATATAATTATAATAATAAAAATGATAACAAATATGAAAGAATGAAATAACTATTAATACCAACAATTAATCATAAATCTAAAATTCCCAAAGGTGTAAAAACACAGAGGTGTCCTTTTGTGACCACCAGACCTGGCTCCGAATTCATCATGAGCTGGGAAACAATCTACCATGCTAATTCGGATTATTAATGTCAGGATTAATTAGGGTCAACATGGGGCGCACAGCAGCGCACCTGTGAAGAATGAAGGGATGGTGGACTGGTAGGGGGTGGTGATTACGCCCCCCTAAATTGGAATCGTGCTGGTATGTCACAGTCTACAGAATGCATAACAGCATTTATGCAGTCTACAGTGTATGGGTAGAGCAACATTGTATCACACATTGACACATTACATATTCAATATGAATACTGAACATTGAAATTAACTGAAGCAATAATAGATTAAAATACTTAAATTAAAATAATTTGAGACTTGAAAACAATTCAAGAGGATTCAACATACATGTAAATCCACTGTTAGTCACTATCGGGAAGAGTGCCTAATGTAGAATGTGGATGAACATGTACATGTACACCATGTGTTCACTGATCAAGCATTTAAATGAAAATATGTAGTGAAACAAGACCAACAACAAAAACATATTCCAATACTCTGGCATGGACGGCAGCATTCCACTCTTAAAGGTGATTTGTGTAACTTTCATGAAACTGTTCCCCAGGGAATAACACTTAATCAATTTAATTGTCAAGCTTTCTGTGACGCAGTACGGCCGACCAACCGAACGAGCAGCCAATGGTGAATGCCAGAGGAAAGAATTTGCGTCATTTTGGCCGTCCCCACTCCGAGAGTTTACTGGCCTCATGTTTGCTCCCAGCATATTGGAAGAGGAATAATGTCAAAAATGAAATCAAACTTGAATCCTCCTTTCTACATCCGTCATTTTAGAAGAAATGTCTACTTTAGATGGCTTTTCTAGCTTGTAGTCTAAACCACACGAGAACGGGCAATAATTTTCCTATATCACACCACAATCTACTGCACAAAAAGGAAATACACGTAGGCGTAGCAGAATTTCATGACTGTAGTGTAAACATAATTTTAAAAAAAAAAGAACATTTGGAGAGCTTTTCTCTTAGGACCAAAATGCTGATCAACACTGGTATAATTAACATAATTTTTCCCTGCTATGACTATCCTTTCTAATTGTATCTCCTTTTCAGCATGCCCCCTCACTCTTTCTCTCTCTCTTTCCATCTCTCTCTCTTTCTTTCTGTCACTCACTCTACCTTGAGAGAGTCAGGTGTTATCTTTATCAGCCAAAAAGTTTCTTTATGAAGGCACAATTCGCAAAATGTGATGTGCAAAGAAAGAAAACATGTAACACAAGTTCGTTTAAAGAATAAATTATGATCTGAAAGTCATGAAAGGGGCTCATTTGAAATTCTGCTTGTAACAGGCATACTTCACAAGACAGGCAGTCCATGAGAACGATGCAGAATTAAGGTTAGTTTACAAGTACAGACAATACACACCACTTTCTTAAATTTTGAGCTAAAGTTTATTCATTTTGACTCTGCCAATGAATTCTGCAATAGAGAATCAGTCCTACCCAAGTTCAGTTGGGGATTCGAACAGTTTAAATATGGAGCATTGTGGCCCAGTGGATTAGTCTCCGGACTCTGAAACAGAGGGTCGTGGGTTCGAATCCCAAGCCAGGGCGTAATTTCCTTCAGCAAGAAATTGATCCACAATGTGCTGCACTCAACCCAGGTGAGGTAAATGGGTACCTGGCAGGAATTTATTCCTTGAAACCCAGCGTGCGTAACAGCTGCACTGCTAAAGCCAGGGTAATTATGCTGCATATACTGAAGAGCGCTTAGAGACTTCTGACAAAGTATTAAGCGCTATATAAGCAAGTATAATTATAATTATCATTATATGCAAAGTGGTTCAGCCCCCCCCCCCCCCTACCCCGGTCCCATTCATCAACTCTTCATCTGATCTAGGGCCTATTGGATTGCGATCAAACACATATACATGTATACAAAAATCAAATGCAACTTCACTTTCAACCAATGAAATATCTGTATTAAAGAATAGCACTTGATTTTTAGAGTTGCATTTAAACACAACTATAGTATTTCTACAACACCTTTGTGCACTAGAACCTTCCTGTGGCACTGTGCAGAGTCTAGATACAGAGTGGTATTAACATACAGTGAAAGTGATTCAGCATCTCGAAATATAGATACTTGAGGACAGGGGTCTGAGCTGCTCGGCTTGTAGACTAGCGGAAGTCTGTACACGAGGGAGAAAGGCTCCCAAAGTGACTGTCGTGAATTAGAGCGTCGGCATAACAATGTGGCATCAACGTCATCGTGCGAAAGATGACACCGATCCTTTGCAAGAGACCGGGGCAGAACGCAATCTTCCATAATCACGGCAAGATAGAGAGGTGGTGGTGATTGGTTTGTAAAGTGGCGATAGGCAAGAACCCGTGTGTCCTCTATATCTTGTACCTCTCACCGTCTCCATTATAATCTCATACTCGGAAAACATAATTTGTATCGATGTACCTTCACCGAATACATGTACACAAATAAAGCTTCGGATAGAGATGTAGAAATGAATAGATCTATGCATTTTGGTTGCTATTGCAACGGATCCCACAAGTTTGTGGAATCTTCTTTTGATTTAAAATGTGTTTTGCAGCTAGATATGCAAAATGATGAATTGACAAAAAAAAATTCAAACCACCGTTACATCTCTATAACAATTTACAAGCTGCAATTTAAGGGGGGGTATATTTCCCTCCAGATACATATACTAATTCCCCATTTCATTTCATTCCAATTAAATACCTTTTTACAAAGTCATGGCCCTAAGGTCCCGCTGTGTATTTTTCTTTTGATTTTACTAGAATGCACTATTAATACTTAAAGGTAAATGCCAGTTTTGGTAACGATATCAAAATGAGTTCGTACAGAATCCAATGAAATTACCACCAAAGTGTCTGTTTGCATAAATATAGAATATGTGCCAAAGGATTCTGGAAGAAATTGTGTAATTGCTGAGAAATTAGCAAATAAACACAGGATTCGGGTCAAGCGTCGGGCACGACATTGAAAGCAATAATAATTGGTCATGGCGGGCAAGTTAAAATCACTTTGTAAAAAAAAATGCAAGAACAAATTACTTCAGTTCATGTAAAATGAGAGAAAAAAGGTCAATGGTTTCTAAAACCATAATATATTCTTTTGAAGAAAACTTTTTTTCAAGGACTTTTTCGGGCTTGTGAAATAGATTTTTGGGCAAGTATATTCCAACTATTTACAAATTTATTTGCCCTACAGGGCAAGTTCATCTAAAAAGTTATGTAGCATCCTGATTCCTGATGTACATACATGTATTATGCACTATGCAAGCACTAGTACTGTATATTCCTCAATTTCCCATGACCTTTGTATACTACTAATAATAATAAATTTGAATATTTTTTTATAAATAAAACTATATATAAAAGTTAATTGACAGGCAAAAAAATATGACAGAAAGTCGACAGGTATCAGAGCATGCAAAGACTTCTGATGAACAAGATGTACATTGTAGTCTTAAAATTCAGAGACAATATTATCGTTGGTGAGAAGCTAATCCTTGCAATATGCACAAAAGTCTGATCTCAAAGACTGTATATGTTGTACATTGTAAGTGCACCCTTAACACAGGCTGAAGAAAATGGGATTCAGAAACTCACTTTAGGCTCTGCTCAAGGTGTTATGAATTTAATATGAATTCAAGTATCAAACAAGAGTCTGCGCCAGCAAACCTAGTCATGAAGAGACATTGAGCGTTTCCTCTATGTTCTTTTGTATTGATAGGAAAGCCAGCAGTACGCCTCCAATGTGACCCGTATTTCTTTGAAATCGTTAGCTGCAGCAAACCCTAATGGGAATATAATTTCCAAGGCCTGGGAGCTTTGATGTAATAAATCGCACAGGGGACGGGGGAAAACGTGGTTTCAATTCACGTTGTGACACTGCCGCACTACTTGCCAGTGTGGTTTGTGTCTTTGAGATTAACTTCCATCCGATTGAGGACTATGGATCATCGTTAATGACGTTCTCCTAGCTGTACTGCGCCCCCCCCCCCCCTCCCCGGCCTTACTCACCCTCCCTCTCTCTGTCTCTTTTCTCTATGTCTCTTTCCCATCTATCAATCTACACATCTCTCTCTTGTTTTTGCCCCTATTAATCCATCTTTCTACCTACCCCTCTCTCTCTTTATGAGCCATCCCTCGTCATTACACCTTCAGCCCTTAGTAACACCTCTCGTATCGTCCAACCATCAGGTAGTGCGTGAGAGAGACACGCACTCACAGAAAAACATACCCAATACCCCCAGCTCCATCATACATACGCGCATCCACCCTCCAGCTGACTAGAGGGACCTAAACGCTCACGAAGCACAATCAATACCACTCGCAGGGGTCTGTTTCCACTGCAAGCAAGAGTCTGCAATGTCAACCGTTAGTGGCGTGGCTGGGGAAAAGCAAGGGGGACATGTGCCCAGGCATCATTTTCATGAAGCAAAAGAAAAATGATATTACTGATGTTTAATATTAAAATAAAAAAGGGCATAAGGAGTCTGAAGCTGAAAGGGGTGGATTTTGAGCACTTGCCCCTGCATCAAAATTTGAAAGGCGCTTGATGATTCCATATACGTTGGCTTCAAAAATTCAAAAGGCTTCCACAAAATGGGGGAGCCTTTCATGGGAAGTTTTGCATGTGATTTTCACAGAAGGATGTTGTAAGCTACTGAAAATGCTTGCATCTGATTGGCTATCAACATATTTGTCAGTGAACAGCACTGACCAAACTCTTATTGAGATGCTCCGAGGGAGTTGTGCCAGCAGCGAGATGAAATGCATGCCCCTATCTCCCCACTATCAACCACATCCCCTCTTCCCGATTATTACACATGAGATCAACTACAATAAAAGCCTACATGTACATGTATGAATATGATACTGATATGTGAAGGAACTGCAGTACAACAGAGAAACGGGTATAGATTTTAATACAGGCAATGGGAAAAGGCTAAAAAAATGATTTGAATAGAGGCAATGTGAAAAGGCCAAAAAACTGATTTAATCATTCCCGATGTGAACTGCCCTAGTTATTGAATGGCTCCTTCAAGTAGGTTTCCATACATCAAGAATTTCAAGGGATTTTTTTTTCAACGTCATTTTTTTGTGTGTGTGTATTCTCTGCTTTCCAATCTCTTTCCTTTCTCCTGAATGTAAAGGTAATATATTTTGTTTTATTCTGTTATAAAGATTTTTAAAGGTTATATGTCTCTGCTTTTAATAATATTTACATGTTAATTTGTTCAGTATTCTGTTTTTCATCTTTGATGTTTGTCACCGATCAATTTATTAGTATATCAAATGAGCACAATCATTAAATCAATTTATACATACATGTACATGGTACAGTCTAATAATGCATTTTACCACCCGGGAAGGGGGGGTGCGGGGTCACTGCCACTGAAGAGTGGACAGCATCCAAAACCAAAAATGAAACGCTGAAAGGGGGTATTCTTGCGGATGGGCGCAGGACATGAAAAATAGTGCATAAAAGCAGAACAGATAAGGAAAGCCACCTTCATTAAAAATGATAAAAAGTCCATACATAAAATGGAATCCCTAATCCTGATTCTCAAACTCGAACCTGATTCCCCATCTGTTTCTTTGATTTTTCTCTTTCATTTTATGAATTCAACTGATTTCAGGGGCTTCATTCTCTTAGAGGCTGTTCTCATTGCGCTTTCTAAAACTAGTTTACTGGAAAACGATTCAGGAAACCACTTTGGAAGATCGCTTTGCTAGCGTTCCCATTTGATCACACGAAAGTGGTTTTCAAAATCACTTCACTTAAAGCGCTCTTGTTGCTATGGAAATGCTCTAAGTGGGGTGACACGTTTCACGCGAAATATTAAACAGCAGCACAGGCATTCTACACCTGTCGGGTGGAGTAGCGCGCTCAAAATGTGCAAAGATCGCTTCCCGAAGAACGGTTGTGTCCTCACGCTAAACCAGTTTAACGAGGCAAAGCGATCTTGAAAACTACAGGTGGTTTTCCAAACTGGTTTGGAAGATCGCTTCCAAGACCGCTTTGACCGTTCTCACTAGTTTCCACTAAACTTGTTTCCAGTGAACTAGTTTTAAGAACGTAGTGAGAACAGCCTCTTAAACATATTGCCCACTTTTGTGTCAGATATGGGTCTGAGATGGCGATACCATACATGTACTGCAGTCATTGCAGTGTATAACACCTTTGTACATCATGTACATGTACAGATATTACACGAGACAAGATAGAAAAAAACCTTAAAAAACTAGGTTGGTTCATGTTTAGAAAAGCAATAATGGTGATATCAACTAGGCCTATAAAAGCTATTTGCCCCAATGCTTCATAAACACCACTAGTGGTAAGATATGAAAATGAGTTTGAAGAAAATCCAATAAAGTCAGCCCTATGTATTAAAAAGGAGGAAAAATGTGTGCCATATGATATACATACATGTACATACAGAAGAAAATGTGCAATTGCTGGTAAATAGACCAAAAAAAGGATATTCCAGCAGGCAAAAAAATACAAGGGGGCGATTTAGCACCTAAAGTGCTCAAAAGAGCCCTGGAACTGGAAACTTAAAAGATAAGCCCTAGAAATCCCCATTCATCTCATCTTATTAATGCTGCAGGTTTACATGTAGGCAGCACGTTGTGAAATGTAGCCCCCCCCCCCCTGCAGATTTACATGTAGGCAGCACGTTGTGAAATGTAGCCCCCCCCCCCTGCAGATTTACATGTAGGCAGCACGTTGTGAAATAAAGCCCCCCCCTGCAGATTTACATGTAGGCAGCACGTTGTGAAATAAAGCCCCCCCCTGCAGATTTACATGTAGGCAGCACGTTGTGAAATGTAGCCCCCCCCCCCTGCAGATTTACATGTAGGCAGCACATTGTGAAATGTAGCCCCCCCCCCCCGAAAAAATGATTTTTTTTTTTCCCCCTGCATTCCAGCCAGATGCCCAGTCTACATTACTTCCAAGCAATAATAATACACCATCCCACATGTGCTTATTTGTGTTGGTAATCTTCATTGCGATCATTTTGCAGCTCACAATAAATTCCATTGATAGACTGAAAGGTTCAGTCTATCAGGCGCACGCCACAACTGGGCGTTGTGGCGCGCGCCTGTAATCCAAGCTGTGGGGAAGTTACAAATTGATGCAGAGGTTCGAGGTTCGAGCCCTGGTCACGTCTTTCGGATGGTGACGTTAAAGGTCAGTCCCAGACGTAAATAATCATATCTGATTGATACACATCTGACAAAACTCAAATACACACACACAAGGTTCAGAGCCATGTACACAACATCGAGATACAGCATGATATAGTGACAATAAACCTTGACTTTATGACTTTCTCATGAAGCCAAAAATTGTTTGCTGCAACTACATTATTTTATCTTTAATTTCAAGTTCATTAAGAATGTCAAAGACTATTAAACTTTCCTAAAACTCAGCGGTCAGTATTCACAGTAATACAAGTCATACATGTACATGTATGCAATTGTTAGTTTGCTATTTAATTCTTAACTTTCTACAAATCATGTTTAATAGGATTGAGATATTGAATTTAAAATACTTTCCATCTTTCCACTTAATAGCCTTCTTGTTTTAATAATGTGTCCCTGAATTAACAAATCCTGATAAATTAACATGCAAACATAAAATTGTACAAATGTACTTTTCCAAACTCTGATCATAATCTCTCTCTTTTTTTTTTCTTTTTTCAATATTGGATCTCAAATACTGTTTGACTTTCACAGAACTTGGCCTTCTCATTTATCCTGATAAATTAACATGCAAACATAAATTGTACTTGTTATAGATTGTATCTTTCTGCAAATTTGTTCATTATCCTTTTAGGAATGTGATATTGGATCTCAAATACTGTTCAACTTTCAAAGAACTTGGCCTTCTTTATTTATCCTGATAAATTAACATGCAAACATCAATTGTACTTGCTAACTGTACCTTTCTGCAAATATTGTTCATTATCCTTTTTGGTATGCGATATTGTATCTCATCCACTATTCAACTTCCAAGAACTTGGCCTTCTTATTTAATCTATCTCTGAATTCACAAATCCTACTAAATTATCATGCCAACATACTAAATTGTACTTGCTAATTGTACCTGCCAATTGTACCTTTCTACAAATTGTGTTTAATAATCTTTTCTAGAATGCGATATTGAATCCCAAATACTTTGCAACATTCCAAGAACTTCGCCTTCTGGTAAAATGCATCCCTGAATTTGCAAATCCTGGTACTGACATGTATCCTATTTGTACATGTAGTACGAAACAGCCCACACAACCTGCCCACACAACAGAGTATATTACATTACCAGAAGTGCCAGTCGGCCTCACGTCTCGGAAACTTACCTGTAGAAAAGAAGAAATAAACAGAAAAGAAAATATCAATTACACACATGCATGTACAAGGGGTAGAATAACAAGAAATGATCTCAACTACACAAAGTTACAATGTACAATTGTGGCTGCATGTCGGCCTATTAAACCAGAGTATAAAAGACTGTTATAGGCCTACACATGTATATTTTGTAAACTTTACACACATAATACAGCATACTGTATGCATAAAATAACATTTTGACATGATTGTATTGATCTCACTCATTTTGACCACTATGGGAGTCCGGCTCTCAAATACATACATATATGGAGCTGCCCTGATAAATGACTGATCAAGCGTTAATACCATGGTCACATTTGTTCTACGGCGGCCGTATGGCGAGTAAAAAACAGCCATTTTAACATTTTTGTACCAGCTAAATATAGGTGGTTTGAATAAAAATGAATAAAACGGCTGATTTCGACTCGCCGTACGGCCGCCGTAGAGCAAATGTAACCATGGTATAAGCAATGCTCTGAGAAATATCTGGTATTGCGAGTACATGTACAATGTAGCCTAAAAATGAATGCATGCAAATAGTAATTGGTACTACTGAATTGTATTTTCATTATCAACAATATTCCTGACCAATCAGTCACCTCATACAAATGACCCATATTTTAAAGGAGGTCAAAGTAATACCAAATAAGAGGGTGTGTTTATGCTTCTATTGCGAGGACAGAATCAGCGATTTCAAACGTCGATTCAAAACGCCGATTGTAAACGTGGTTCTGGGAGTGCTGTTTATGCTTAACTTTTCGGAGCAAATCATGATCTCCAGCTGGCTTCGCATCGTAAAGCGAGGTCAAATTGGGCGCGCCTTTTTTCGAAAGTTTTTTTTTCCGATTGTTGTTATTACGTAGAGATAACATGGAGCAATACGACTGTATTTGCCCGCGGATTTTCATCTCACCGGAAGCATGTACCAAATGACGTCATCTAAACATGTTTACGATCGTGGTTCTGTTTACATTCCCCCAGAAAGCCTGATTCTGGTCAAACGACGTCTACAAACGCACCTTTTTGTGAGTTTACGAGCGGCGTTTTGAAACAGCGTTTAAATGAAAGTAAGCATGGACGCGACCGTGTTTTGGACTAATCACGTTTGGAAACGCTGATTCTGGCCTGAAAGGTGGAAGCATAAACACAGCCAGACTTCACAATACTGTACACACAATGTACATCGATGGCAATGCTACTGAGAATGGGCTTTCATATACATCACTGACCCATGAAGACATTTGTTGTTCCGAGAACAATGCTTCAATAGAAACAAAGTTTGAGCAAAACAAGGGTGAAATGGGATCTTACAGAATACACATGTAGGCACTCCACATGTGTACATGTATGTCAGTACATGTATATGTATGCCTGTGACTATGGAGGCGTACATGTCCAGTGTTACTTTTAAAACAAGTACAGTTCAAGTATTGTGGAACTTCACTACATGCGTAGGTCTAAATTTGAAGTTTGTCGGAATAAAACTCTTTCTTTGGTTTCATATTCTTTAATGACTGTAAGAATATCACTGAGAAGGCGGGTCCACCATGTATGCAAAGGAATAGGCCGACCCTTCTGTAAAATTAAACATGCACTCACATTCAAAATTGTCTGATACAGTCGGGTATACCATGCTATGTATAGTCCCATACACACACTTCAGTGTGCTTACAATTTACAGCCAACCTGTTTGTATCACTTTGAGAAAGTTTCTACAACAATTCAAACTCACAGATAAAACATCTTTGCCCCATTGAACACTGAGCATGTACAAGACATATTCAGACTGGGTCAGACCTACAGAAACTGCATATTATTATTTCAAAAAATATATCATAAAATTTAACACAATTTGTATTTATTTCTCATTAATTTTTATGATTCTACGTACATGTAGCGCCAAGAGCATCAAGCCTTTTATTCAAATCAACATTTTAGCTGCAAATAGAGTCCATTGTAGAAATTTTTTACTTGCACTGTACACTCAACACTTGACAAGCACAAGGTACGATAATACGTCAGTGGCGGACTGTACCAGACTGGAAGAAGAAGAACATTTTGTTGGGGTGAACTTGTCCTTTAAATTTTAGAATTTATTCTGACAAAGCATTAAATTAAAAGTATGCCTTTTATTGTACTAAGAGGAGTCTGAATATAATAGCCTAACCCTCCTTGCCAATTGCAGAGGCCAGGACAGACATATGACCTTGACCTCAAATGCCCTGGAATGCCATGACCTGATTTCCCCCCAGCCTGGCCAGACACACACAGCTCAGCCTAAGCGGGGATTTGTTTACATTCTTAGCATGCCAATGTGTATCATCCTCCCAAAAACTTTTGTGTATATGCAGTATGCACTATCTGTGCAGCTTCACTTCACACTTGATACACAAATACAAGAGAGACATGCTGTAAACACAACCAACATACACACACACACAAACACACATACATGTACTACACAGAGGTGCCAGTTGAAGACCTCTGGAGAACAAGCAAGGAGCTTCAAGTACAAGTGTGCATAATAAAAAGTTTAGAAAGTCACTTTCTGAATGTAATGCACAAAGGGCCATGGTTATCAGTACATATATGCTGTATTGATTTATCCTGACCTTGTAAATTTCACTTTACCACAGTTGACCTTCATCTTAAAGTCAACATAAACAATAACTGCTAACTTTTGCTGGAGTATTCCCATTCTACCATGACAGAAAATTTCCCAGCACTTTTACAGAGATCTTGAATTTGATATTAAAGTCAAAAGACCAGCAATGCATGAAAAATGTGACTCATTGATTTGTCAAGCAATGTGTTGACCAACCGGCCCTATAAGTCCAACAAGTGCAAGACACTTGTGGCTCTATAGAATAATAATAATGCAGTTCTTGTAGAGCGCATATCACATTATGTCATAACATCCCTATGGGCTTCCAAAAGACTTGGACATTATTACCCTGGCCCGCAGCCTTTTACAGCGTGGTGGCTTTTCAAGGAATGAATTCCTGCCAGGTACCCATTCATCTCACCTGGGTTGAATGCAGCACAACGTGCAAAAAATTCTTGAAGGAAATTGCGCCAAGGCTGGGATTCGAACCAATGACCCTCTGTTTCAAAGTCAGAAGACTAATCCACTGGGCCACGACACACCACAAGGACAATTTTGTTCATTCCGTTCAAGTATTGTGTTTTTGGAGCAGTTTACTCGTTTAGTCGCAAGAATAAACCAAGGGACAATCAGACTCTGAGTACATGATAAAGCTAGATGAGAATTCCCATATGAAAACATAATTATTGTGATTTTCAGTTTTAACAAGAATTCAATTTTTAAGATGCTAGCATTCAAATCTTCTATCATACAATGTCAGTAAAAAAAAAATGCTTCTTAAAAATGCTGCAGTACCGGTATTCATCAAGTTCATCCAATGGAATTTTTAGAGTTTATGATTGCCTTCATACACATGGAGGTCCATTTGTGTGCTAGACACATACATGTAGGTTTCCCAAACTATTCATGCAGTCTGAGTATTCACTTTCATTTCTGCTCTTCTTATAAAAGGGAAGTTCACCCTGAAAAAAGGTCTGTTGTAAAAATAGCAGAAAAAATAACTTTAAAAAATATTGAAGGTTTGAGAAAAATTCATAAGAATTCATTACAAAGCTTGTTTTGAATTTGTGGCATCCTAAACGAGTAGCTGCCCCATACAGTATGTTATGTAAAATAAAACGCATAAATGACTTGTTTTTGTTTTAGGAATGGTTGTGAAATGATTTGTTTTAATTGATATACTGAAGGACAAGGTACAGTAAAAAACATTTTCAATTTTCTAAGAAAAGGACTTATGATTTCATTGATTTTTTCAATACGATATGTAGGAAAGTTGCTTGCATATGATGTCCCAATTTAAAATTCTAATAATTTTGTTATTCTTAGATGGATTTTTCTCAAATGTTCGGCCATATTTTTCTATTATTTTTTCTACTATTTTTAAAATCAACTTTTTGTCAGGGTGAACTTCTCCTTTAAAGTAGAGTGTTTTCCTCTAGCAAGACGGGCAATTTACAAGCACAATCACAGACATCGGGTCATTTGCTCAAGTGGCAAAAACCAATATCGTATCCAATACAGGGCTCAACGTGAATATGTGCAGGGTTTCGGCCGAAAGAGGACAGTTGAAGTATTAAACATCAAACTCATGCCACAAGTACAAGCAGGCATATACTGTAGAGTACTGTGTAGGCCTACCAGAGGATAGTAGGATTCATATTTTATCATACCGTAATCTACATGTATGGCAGGCTTGTTTTCCAGATGATACACGTTCCCCTACCAAAGGCCTACATGTAGATTGCAAGCATAGAAAATGTACAGGCAACACTTTGAACACCCCCCCCCCCTTCAGTTCCAGCAGTCTGGCACACATATGAAATTTCAGTTCTAAAAAAGTGCAGGCCTTCATGTACACGTATACCTCCCTACCATTCTGCTTTTATTATGCTTTTTATGATCTGAACTATTATTAGAGGGGAAGTTCACCCTGAAGAAGACTTTGCTGTAAAAATAGCAGAAAAAATAGTAAAAAATATTGGTGAAGGTTTGAGGAAAATCCGTTAAAGAGTAAGAAAGTTATTAGAGTTAAAAGTTTTGGTTTGTGACGTCATAAACGAGCAGCTGCCCCATGTGTTATAAAATATAAAACGCATGAATTTCAAATTTTGTATGGTTCGTGATGACTTGATTTTGTTTTCTATTCATGATCGGGTGTGAAATGATTTGTCTATTGATATACAAAAGTTACAGTGAAAACCATTTTCAATTTTCTGAGAAAATGACATTTCATTGATTTTTTACCATTCGCTATGTGGGAATGCTGCTCGCATATGACGTCACAAATCAAATAATTGAAATTCTAATAACTTTTTAATTATTTGATGAATTTTTCTCAAACCTTCGGCAATATTTTTCATTATTTTTTCTGCTATTTTTACAATAAACTTTTTGTCAAGGTGAACTTCCCCTTTAAATGCACTTTTAAATCCTGAATTACGGATACAAGGCATTATTATCCCGATCATGGAGTAGAAACAATGCACACACAGTATGCACTTTGTCTACTCCTTTAGTACAGAACATGCCTTTAAAGGACAAGTCCACCCCAACAAAAACTTGATTTGAATAAAAAGAGAAAAAATTCAACAAGCATAACACTGAAAATTTCATCAAAATTGGATGTAAAATAAGAAAGTTATGACATTTCAAAGTTTCGCTTATTTTCACAAAAAAGTTATACATGTATGCACACCTCGGTCGGTATGCAAATGAGGAACTGATGACATCACTCACTCACTATTTCTTTTGTATTTTATTATATGAAATATGAAATATTTTGATTTTCTCATCATTGTCATGTGAAATGAAGTTTCATTCCTCCCTGAACACGTGGAATTCCATTATTGTAACATTTTATGCTTCAGGCAAGGAGGTCCTAATCATCAAATTCGTAAAAATTGAAATATTGTATAATTCAAACAATACAAAACGAAAGAAATAGTGAGTTAGTAACATCATCGACTCTCTCATTTGGATGTAACTGGCTCGTTCATATAACTTTTTTGTTAAAAATAAGCGAAACTTTGAAATGTCATAACTTTCTTATTTTACATCCGATTTTGATGAAATGTTCAGCATTGTGCTTGTCTGATTTTTCTCTATTGATTCAAATCATCATTTTTCTGAGGTGGACTTGACCTTTAAGATTTCCCAAACTAAATTGCTACATGTACATCTAGGCTCACGATGGACACATATTATAAATAAAACTTGAATGACATCATTTTGTCATGTGATTTGTTTATGAATGACATATACATGTATATGTATGAAACATATAGTAGCAAAAGAACCCGATTGCATACTTCATTTCATTATTAAAAAAAGAACACCCTTGCAGTTTCAAAAACACAGCTCACTGTCTTTAAAAAGGAAAGAACAGATAGAATAAAAGTAAAGGCAACATTTCAGCCTGACCGACTGTGAAAACAGGTCCCTACAAAACTTACATTAGCGTTCATTAGCATCACGGGAAGGCGAAAAAATTACTCAAATATTTCTTGCATGGTGTACCCAGGCAACAAATTATTGAAATGTCAAAGGGAGAACTAGACATGTGCTCGGCTTTCATTACGTTTTCACCAGTCTCTTTTTTTTTCCCTTGGTGTCTCCAACTCGCCTCCCAGCGGCGTGAATTACTCCCAACTGCGTCAGCGATGGAATACATGAATTACAGCATTAATCTAATTCTCAACCCATTCTCTTGCGGTTCTTCCACTCAATAGACCCAGCCTGTCACACGTGCGTACATGTACATGTTACATTCATACACCAAATGGTGTTTGCACCACTACACAAATTACTTCTTCCATCTGAATTTCCGCATTTCCCGTGGCTTGCTTTGTTATCCAAAATCATCTTTTCCCTATCACTTGTTTGCGCAAGAAAGTATTGAATTTGAGACATTTGTAGAAAAAATGAATATCGCAATATTAAATTGACAATGTAACTCCTGATGCAACTCTACAGTTACAAGCATCATGATAATAGCTTTAAATTAATGTTTTCTTTTCTTAATATAACAAATGTCACCCCCTCCCCCACCCGTCAATAAATCTTCTGTTCCCTTCAGCCCATTTAGGAGGTAATTTGTTGGGTGGTGTTAAAACTTATTTTGTGATCGTTTACAGAAACATACATGTACAATACAAATATGTTTTTAATATCAAAGGTAAGAGATTAGTTAATAAATTGGGTCCAGAGTGTATTTAATGAAATTACATGTATTATTCAAAGCTATTGTAAGGTTGAGAAAATTATATGTTTGGTGGTAGAAAATAATCTAAGTTCTAATTCAAACTCAATTATCAAACTAAAGAGGGAAATAAGTGAAACAGATGCAAAATGAAGAGAACTAACCGAAGAAGTCTGGTAGTGCACTGTTTAATGTCTTGGCTACATTGCCTCAGTGAAACTCAAGAATCATAGTATTATTTTATAAATATCTAAATTAGAAATAACCAATCAAAATAAAGATAATGGAAGGATCAAACTAAAATGTAAGAACCCAATTCATAAGATAAACCAATATTAAATGAGATGAGATGACAAAGACGTCTGGTGATTATGCAATAATGGAAGTAGAAACTAATGAGTCAGGTGAGGGATGGAATGAGTGGAACACCTGAAGAGAGAATAGAGAAGGAATGAAGATGACAAAAGAGAATCAGAGGAAAGGCATTCAGAGTAGAATGAATGAATGACAACTGAATATCATTCAACTCAAATAACCCAAGTTCAGACTGCAAGGGCAGTACTGAAAAGAAATGCAAATGAACTCAAGTCTAGATGGAACAGAAATGTAAAACAGCTGAAGAAAATGAAATAAACAAAATAGGAAAAAGACAAAATAACAATCCTACACTATAAGCCAGTTCGTAATTCCTTTCTGCGCATGATCAAAAGATTCTACGCATGATCAGAAGAAGGTCATTTGTACTAAAGTGACATGGTGCTTTAAAATCTAATGAGATAAGCACCAACTTTGATGTCTTGATTATTCATATATTCTTTTTAATTGTCGTTTTCATTTACATCCACAAAAAACAACAATGCTTCCACGAACGACTGGTATTTCACAGTTTGTCAAGTACATTGTGCAACATGCTATAAGATATGCATTCAAAGTAGGAATGCAACAAATACCTTCATTAAGTGTTCATTGGTGTGCTATTCTAGTCACCTGGTCTATTCAATTTCTTCCTCCTGCTATGTAAGGCAAGCTTACGTAATATCTTGCTTTGAAATCTGCCTATCATGATGAAAGAAATGAAAGGTCATTTGACCAAAATTGCCCATGAAGTAACTACGAACTGGGGCCCGTTGCAGAAAGAGTTGCAATCAAACGCAACTCTAAAAATCACGCGCAACTTGATTTTCAACCAATCAACAGCGCGCATTTTTGACTTGCGATTGATTTTTTGACTTGCGTTTAAACGCAACTCTTTCTGCAACGGGCCCCTGGTCTATTGACAATTAATTATGAAATCCTTCCATCTGAATGGCTCAGATTATTATCTGTGAAAATCAGTATTTCTTATGAAATGCTTCAAAGACCTCAGGACCCTGTCTTATAAAGAGTTGCGATTGATCCGATCAAACGTAACTCTCGAAAGCCAGCAACATCAACAACTACATTTGTAAAATGCATGTTTGTTCAAAATAATTTCAAAGAGTTGCCATTGATCCAATCAAACGTAACTCTGGAAAGCCAGCAACATCAACAACTACATTTGTAAAATGCATGTTTGTTCAAAATAATTTCTAAATGTGATATTCATAAATTCATTGTCTTCTTGACAATTGAGTGTGTTCCCCTTTGTTTGTTACAAAGGACATTTTGCAAATTTCCAGTGGAAAAATTATAACACTGATGGATTTCCATAGAGTTACGATTGTTCAGATCAATCGTGACTCGTCGTCAGACGGGGCCCTGAAATTCTGCTCTCATCCCATCCAGTACAAGAACAATGAGTAATAGTACTGTTCGGATGAACAATGAGTAATGGATGTGTTCGGATGAACTCATGGATAACTTAATCAGTGCATTATGAGTTGAGGATCAACCTCCCTGGCCTAGTATGTGTCAGCATTATCTCATTACCTACAATTACTATCAATTCATTGGCCATGTGTACATGTACATGTCAGGGCAGGTACGTGTACGTATTACTGCACTTGTACATGTGTAGGATACTTCACATTCAAATTGAGACTAGGCGGTGCTGCACAATCCCAAGTTTGCTCAATCTTGAGATTTTAGCCCAATCAGCCCTCTTTGCGATCAATCTCGAGATTCAAGAAACCCAATCTCCACCGTCTCAAGAAGAGCGATTCCTGCTCGAGCAAGGCATCGATGCATTATGGTCTGACGGCATGAATAAATAATCCCAAGTGCGTCTGCACCTACGAACAAGCGCGAAAATTCGTAAAATAGCGCGCCTTTTTGCAAATAATCCCAAGTTGACTTGGGATTGCAGTCTCGAGATTAATCCCACGAACTAGCGCGATAATTGCGTCTCCATTGCAAATAATCTCGAGATTGTACAGATCGGGATCATTTTCCGGATCAGAAATAGCGCGCTAATTTGAAAACTCGGGATGGTGCAGACGGCCCTATAGTGACCATGATCAAAGACTACACAATCTATGCAGGCTTAGACTCTGATTGAAATGCTGATCAACATGTGGGCCTTTACACAAGACTAGAATTTCCTGTTTCTTTTCAGAAGGGACCTTGTACTGTAAGTCACTGCCAGGGACTTCAGGCTACAGACCACTTTTCATGTGAAGGGTATGAACATCAAACTGATCAGATAGTCTGGTCAGTTAGCGTAAAAAATGCCCTACTTGTGGACACGGTGGACAAAAGCATGATTTTTTCTCCAGACCTTTGTTTATGTATAAGAATTAAGAATGGGGTATGCTCCAAAAAATCTGGCTGCAGGAACAGTGAAAAAATGGGTGAAAATGTCAGAATTTATGAGTTCAGATTTGTCTGATATATAGACTAGCGCTAGTGCAAAACTCAATAGCAGTGCATTATTTTGCATTGGATTAGTTCTTGAATTCAGACCCTTTTTGAACAGATCTTCTGTTTGTCCTCGCATCTCAATGCACCAAATATCTGAATGAAGATGCTAACCAAGCCAAAGGGTGACGGTGGAGGGGTTGAATGTTGGTGTGTGTGTACATATTTTGGTCTTGGGGTAAAGGTGTGCAAGACACATATGTTTGCATGTGTTGGAAATTGTGTTGCCATGGTAACAGTGTATTATTGCAAAAATAAGGTAAAAATCTTGCAGTTAGAACCACTTCCTCTGTTTTTAACCGATTCTCATGAAATTTGGCACACACATTGGTCTTGAGGTGAAGATGTCTAAGACACACTTTTGTGTGTCTTTCAGAAATCTTGTTGCCATGGTAACAACATATTATATGGTGGAAATTGTGAAAAAACCTTACAATTCAAACTGTTTCATCAGTTTTCAATCAATTTTCATGAAATTTGGCACACACATTGGTATTGAAGTAAAGATGTACAAGGCACTTTTTGTGTGTGTTTCCAAAATTGTGTTGCCATGGGAACAACATATTATATGGCAAAATTTAGGTAAACTTGCAATTTGAACTTCTTCATCAGTTTTTTTTTTTTTTTTTTTTTGAACCAATTCTCATGAAATAATTATGGCTCACACATTGGCCTTGAGGTAAAGATGTGCAAGAACCTTTTGTCAGAGAGTGCATTGCCTTGGTAACCACATTTAGCCAGAAATATGGGGAAAACTCATTGTGGATCAGTCTACTTCTCAGTTTTCAGCCTGTGCTCATAAAAATTGACACAAATATTCATTTTGGGTAAAGATTCATATTCAGTATTAAAAGGGAATCAAGCCTTGGTCATAATGTTGTGTGCATGGAAAAGGAAAAAATAAGAATGGTGAAAGTTTTAAAGAAATCAGACAAGCAAAATATAGTTATGGCTGCTTTAAAATTAAGATCCCTAAGGCTACTAGTATGTAGAATTCAAATTGGCAACTGGGTAAGTAAATTATGACAAGGGGTGGGGCGGCAAGGACAACTTTCCCATAAGACTAGCAGTTATTTGGATTTTTGGTTTTCTCCTAAATCCCTATTCCATTGGGGCCGTAATATAAACCCGGTAGTATGTTTTATGTCCTCATGAAAGAAAGATATAATTTGAAGTAAAACTTTTGAAAAAAGAAATTTTAACCGATTAATTATTCCAGTACATGGAAGAGTGGTCCTTGCCTTCTTAAATCACTGTGACATCACATATGCGGTCAATTTGAAGTCTTCATGGGTATAGTGATTACCGATGTTTATAACTTTAATATGTTCACAACTTTGTTATGGTTTGTCCGATATTGTTCAAACTTTGACCTATAAACTTGTCTGATTTTTCATTTTCCTCTAAAAACAAGTGTTTATTTGGGTTTGATTCCCCTTTATAACGTCATATCGTCATATAATAGCGCAGGGTATTAATCACCTTCAATAATATTTATAGGCTTTTTTTTTTGGGGGGGAGAAGGTCCTTAAAAACTGACAACATAAAAATATAGAAGGTTAAAGGCCATGACCATGAGGAACTTAAACACTCTTAAAAAAACACCCCTTACATTTTTTATTTGAGGGGGGGGGGGCTTTAGAAAATTGCCACATAAAGATTAAAATTAAATTATAACGACTAGGAACTTAACCCCCCCCCCCCCCCCAAAAAAAAAAAAGGGAAATCCTTTACACTTCAGCATATTAATTTAAAGCCTTAAACATTCTGATTTGAAAAAAAAAGTTTCCGGTGTCCAATTAATCAATGATTTATTTGAAGCATGAAGCAGGGGCTGTGTCACAGAAATATACTGAAAAAATCAAATGAAAGAAAATATAAGGCTAAAATCTATTGTGCACATAGGTATATTTTTGATATGGTATGTTACTGAGTCATGGATTTGCAAGTGAATTTCTAAAACAAGTGCAGATATTTTTGTATATATTTATATTTCTATAATAATTAGTTGCATGATTAAAGGTACACTTTAAAATATGTCAGAAAAAATATACTTAGAGAGAGACAGGAAACAGAAGGAGATGGCATGGTGAAGCTCAAAATCAAGAGTGATGTGAAAGTTAAAAAGAAAGAGCAGGAACAGAATATGAATAAAAGACTTGAGTAGGAGAATATAAATAAACAATGGTTAATTGGGTACTGTAAACCATTTTTTTATCAAATCAGAATGCATTAAGCTTCAAATGAATGGTCTGAAGTCCAAAGGACTCTTACCTTTGAAGGGGGGGGGGCATTTTCTGCTAAAAAGTATTATCAGCCCCCTATTTTTTCGGGGGGGGGGGGGGGTTAGTTCCTAGTCATAATCCTTTAACTGTAATTTTAATGAGGTAATTTTCTAAAGACCCACCCCCCCCCAAGAAAGAGTAATGTCTAGCTTTAAAAATGCATTGAACCCTGAGGGACAAAGGTGTAGACTGGTTTGAGCATGGGGAAGTAGAACTAAAAGTGGTTTGGGGAGGGGTGCACATCTTGGGGAGGTGGAACTAAGGTTTGGAAAATCAGCTGTTGAAAGTAGAAGGGGTACACATTTTGTTTTGCTTGCCAGTGTTGGAACTCCTCTGCTTCAGCAGAAGGTTTCATATTCACCCAGTGTACCTCCAGCCTATATGCCCTTAAGGGGATGCGTTTTTTTAAGAGTGTTTATCATTTTTATGTTTCTAATGGCCGCTGCCTTTAACCTTCTTTGATGTCAGATTTAAAGGACTAATCCTGCCCCTTCCCCCCAAACCAAGAAATATTAATGAAGGTGATTAATACCCCACATTTTAATGCAGAGAAGACATTTAGAATTGAATATGAATCTTTACTCTGAGATGAATATTTCTTCCAATTTTTATGAGCACTGACTAAAAACAGGGGAAGAAGTTTGATCCACAAGTTACCAGGGTAGCCACATATGATAGCCAGAAATTCTGGCTATCATATGTGGCTACCCTGGTAATGCACTCTCTGACAAATGCAAAAAAAAAGGTTCTTGCACATCTTTACCCCAAGGCCAATGTGTGAGCCAAATTTCACGAGAATTGGTTCAAAAATGATGAAGTAGTTCAAATTGCAAGTTTTTTACCTAAATTTTGCCATATTATATTTTGTTACCATGACAACACAGTTTCTGAAACACACACAAAAAGTGCCTAGTACATCTTTACTTCAATACCAATGTGTGTGCCAAATTTCATTAGAATTGATTGAAAACTGATGAAGCAGTTTGAATTGTAAGATTTTTTCACAATTTTCACCAGATAATATGTTGTTACCATGGCAACAAGATTTCTGAAAGACACACAAAAGTGTGTCTTAGACATCTTCACCTCAAGACCAATGTGTGTGCCAAATTTCATGAGAATCGGTTAAAAACAGAGGAAGTGGTTCTAACTGCAAGATTTTTACCTTATTTTTGCAATAATACACTGTTACCATGGCAACACAATTTCCAACACATGCAAAAAATGCGTCTTGCACACCTTTACCCCAAGACCAAAATATGTACACACACACCAACATTCAACCCCCTCCACCGTCACCCTTCGGCTTTGTTAGCATCTTCATTCAGATATTTGGTGCATTGAGATGCGAGGACAAACAGAAGATCTGTTCAAAAGGGTCTGAATTCAAGAACTAATCCAATGCAAAATAATGCACTGCTATTGAGTTTTGCACTAGCGCTAGTCTATATATCAGACAAATCTGAACTCATAAATTCTGACATTTTCACCCATTTTTTCACTGTTCCTGCAGCCAGATTTTTTGAGCATACCCCATTCTTAATTCTTATACATAAACAAAGGTCTGGAGAAAAAATCACGCTTTTGTCCACCGTGTCCACATAATTCCGCTAACTGACCAGACTAAGAGACGTGAATGGGGGCAACGACCTGTCCAATTCAGCACTCCCCATTGCCAAATCCCATGTTCTACGTGTAGTCTGGAAAGTAATTGCACAACCTGAAATCAAAAGTACAATGCCTCTTTAAAAGTTTAATGAAAGCAATTTCAATAAAGCTGACAATATACATGTATTACTTCACACATGCCTACATGTAAAACTACTACCAGCATCATTCCCGTATATAACCGTCAAACATAATGATTTATTAGAAACATTAAGATTTAATAATCTACTTTCACTTTTACAGGCCTTCCTGTGTATATTCATCCTTAAAAAAAAGAAAAAAAAGTGATACCCTGTGTGATGCAACAAGAATTTATCTGAGTTCATACTTTGTGTGCTAAACCATAACCCTCTATACAGTGAGGTGTATATTTAGTTTATACTGTAGTTTGTTGCACAAACAGTATCTTCTACACCTGATTTTACATCTTCAAAGTAATAATTTGAACACAGCCTATGTATGATGCAACAAGGCTTGCTTTTGAGGGTACCCTACGCTACTCCATCTCTGACTCAACAATAGCTCCTTCCGGAGATCGTTTCCTTGGCGAGATCGCTCGTGGCGACACCTGCCGATAAAGGTCAAAGCCTGACAAGAGGCAATAGCGAGAATACCCAGCATGCACCGCTGCATTATCATCACAGCTCCCAGCTCCGCTCATTGATTGTGTTGCTGTTGTTTTAATTTGTTATGATGCCTTGCGTACTGTGTGTGGGACAACAGGGTTGTACACATTCATATTGCAGTATGACAGTTATTGTACATGCACAACATTTTGGAGATTTGACCACATTTCTTGTAGGCCAACGTGTACAGAGAAATGCCAGTTGGGGTAACGATCTCAAAATGAGGTCGAAGAGAATCCAATAAAGTTTTTTTTTGTATTTTTTGATGGTTAAACAGTAAAATTGAAATAAAGTAATCATCAAGTGTTTGATTATTTATCAATTTTTTAAAAAATGTTTGGCGAATGGCTTGGGAAGAAATTGTGTACAGACAGTACCTGCTCTCAAAAAATGAGCAAATTAAGCACAGGATTCCATCAAAAGTCAGCGGGGTTTTTTCCATGTAATTAACACACTGCCCCACATACGCTTTTCTGTGTTAGTGATCACTGTGGTCGATTTTTAGATAAGATTTCATGATTTCAGAAAGATAAGTTTATGTTTAATGTACCAGACCTACACCTGTACATGTGGATTACCTCAAGAGATGGTTCGTGTACGCTCCACTGCACGTCATGTTACCACTACACCAAGCTACACCTATCCAAATCATTATGCCAGGTATGTCAACTCGTTCTGACACTCAAGAGTGATAAAGGTGTCACTTTGTGTTATAAAGTCATGTAACAACATGAACTTACAAATGATCAAAAACAAATCTTCTTTATATATTTACACTTCGCCCTGTTTCAGTCCCTGTCCATGCTTCTATCAGTCTCAAAATTGGTGATTTTAAAGCCAGTGGCAATTTTCTCACACGTATTAACAATAATATAAAATACGGTATGCAACATTTATTAGCACTTTATACAAGTGTTTCTAAGCGCTGCATGCTATTACCCCAGCTATCCTGATTGGACGCTCGAGCACTCAAGGAATTCCATCCAACCAGGTACCCTTTACTACACCTGGGTGGAGAGTGGCAAATGTAGATAAACGCCTTGCCAAGGGACGCGATCGATTTGGCGGGATTTGAATCCTGGACCTTGTGGTTCAAAGTCCGGAGACTTATCCACTGGTCCACAACACCTCTACATACATGTACGTATGTAATTCACTCCTGATTCCAAAACATCGCAATCGCAAATTGTGCATGCACGGGGATTGCAGCTCAAGACAGGGCGCGACAAACCCGCTTGCCCGATTGCCCGGGGCAAGTGAAAATGACGTGCGGGCAAGCACCTCTCAAAGTCAATTGCCCGATCGGGCAAGTGGTTGTTGCGTTCTTTTTTTTCTGTACCGTACCTCGTTTTTCCATAAATCATCCAAAATCCACACTCAAAATCATGAATAAGCCTTAAAAAATAGGAGTAGCGCCGTTTCAAATTCCGAAATTGCGTTATTTTTTCTGTACCACGTATTTCCATACATGGTACGGTGTGGTACCGTACCAGTTATGAAAAAAATCAACGCAATGGCCGGGAAACAGTTGAATGTAGTATAGGGGTCCATTATGACTACCACCATGTGCAATTTCTAATGCACATTTTCCACCTTCCGATATCACAATTCTGTGATAAAATAATTAGAACTACACAGGAAATAAATCACAGAGTCTAGTAACTTCGCATTGGTGAGTTGTCATGTCATTCGGCTTTGCTTTTCAAAACGGCCTATTAACATCCAAAATAACTTGCCGTATTTGTTAATTATAACTTAAAATTCATTTGTTTCCCTTTTTGAGGGGATGAGGTAAATATCAGACAATAAATCATCAAACAAAGCTCCATCTATTTTACAAGGCCGGCGGGAGGCTCACACACGTCACGTGTGCATACTAGCTAGCCAGTCTGAGCTCTGTCTCTCTGCCAGAGCTCTGGGGGACAATTCGCTCAGTAAAGGCCACAATGATGGTGATTTTCTGTTTCAGACAGAGTTTACATTTCGGGTATATTATTCAAAACTTCCAATAAAGTTTGATGATTTCTTCATTGTCATGTATATTTAAGTTATTAATGAATACATTCTCACCAAATTTAGACTCCCCCATAGAGAAATGCAATTTTCGTAGAAGTCTGCGTTTTCAAAGAACTTCAGGAAAAGTTAGGGTATGTGGGCCTTTATTACACGGCCGAGTACAGGTTATTGTACTGGAATAGGCGAAGTAGAAATTAGATATTGAATTCATTTATATCAAAGTTCAACTCACAGTCACACCCACACAAACACACCCTCGCACACACACACACACACCCAAGATTCTAAGCATAGTGAAAAAAAATACTTAAAAATCATACAATATTAAACAATGTTACTAATAATTCATTAATAAGTGAACAGGTATTATTTAAAAAATTGGGCAAGCAGTTTTTTCTATCGGGCAAGCAAATTTTTTCATCACTTGCCCAACAGGGCAAGTGACGAAAAAAATTTTTGTAGAGGCCTGCTCAAGATCATGAATATTTATGAGTATTCCTATAGATCGGGATCGTTTCACTATTTGCATATTCATATCATTAATCAGATTTCGAGCTGTATGTGTACAGCAATATAAAGCTGAATGCCTCCCCCCCTCCCCGGGGCTTTTAATAATAACATTAATAATAATCCGCTTTTATATAGCGCTTAATCCAGCGGAACGACGTTTCTAAGCGCTTTACAGATATATTATTACCCCGGTCATCGGATTCAATCAGTCATTCCCGCACACAATGTGTGCACATCCTCCACTCCCTGGGGAGTATTCCAGTCAGTCGCCTGTGAGGCGCACACAATACTGGACAAGCTACAATGACTTTCACATCCTACCGAGTACCCATTTAGCACCTGGGTCGAGAGTGGCAAAGTGTGGATTAACGCCTTGCCAAAGGACGCCAGACCGCGGTGGGATTCGAACACACGACCCTCTGTTTACAAGGCGAGAGTCAGAACCACTACACCACGGCTCCTTTTACATCAGATCAGTATCCAAACATATGCACTGAAGGCTACATGTACATACAAATCTTGTATGTCTTGATCATTTCATTTTTCTATATTCAGTAATTCATATCAAATCAAATCAAAATAGAGCTGACTCTGATCCTAACAATCTGGGGTGAGAGATCATTTGTTTACTCATCATCTAAGTTATGGCGCGATATAAGTTTAATCATTATTAATGGCTACATGTCCCATGCCAAATTATCTTAACTTCTCAGCTCCAAAAATCAGAAAATACAAGTCACTTATTTTCTTAAACACATACAAGTAGCTTCTTAGCTGGTCTCCTTTTTCATATAGAATTTTTTAAGCATAGGCCTTTGTACATGTACATGTACATTCAATTATTCAAACTTTCACTATAAATTCTTTACTTGAGAAAATGATGAGTTTATTGTATTTTGTTTGTTTTGATATACATGTATCTTGCTATTAAAACTCATTATTTTTGTTGATGTTGTTTATTATAATTGATTTGTATTGTATTTTTTCTATTTGTATGTTGAAAATGTACATGTAAATGGAATAAACCAATAAATAAAACAAATGTATCTGTACAATATGTCTCTGTACAGTGATGCCATAAAGCATGTACATGCAAAATATTCAGGAGTGGGCCAAGATTTACAAAGCATGAACACGCATGGCAGACTGCGACGGAGGGACCTCGGCTTTCCTGGATTCGTTGGCTCCCTCATTACAAAGTCTGCAGTACATTCCCAGGTGTTATGATCGACAATATGCCTGTTTTGACATTAATATCAGACAAACGACTGCAAGTCCATTGTGTTTGGTAGATTTTCAGTTCATAACAAGGGCACCGAGGGGAAAACATGGGTGCATTGTCAGTGTTTATTTGGCATGGGTAACATACTGGTTGGAAGCCAAGTGCAGCAGCATACACAATGTACACTGTAGCGACCAAAAAAAAGTGAGATGCTAAGGAACAGTGGATGACAAAATATTACACTGTAGTACCAGAATGGACAATAACTTCCACTTTAAAGATTTGTTGGGGTGGGGGGTTGAAAACGAGCCGCAATTTCAATACATGTACATACACATGATGGACATCATAGTCATACTGTAATGTACATGGACATCATAATGTACATGGTAAATGGTTTTACCCGACTGCAAAGCATTCAATACTTGTATGTACATGTAAGCAAGCAACCAGAGGACCAACGGCGTAACGTCCTCTCTGAGGGACCTGGTAAGGAGGATCATTGCCTTACCAACGGGCACTGCCGCACCAAGTGGGAATCGAACCTGAGTCACCAGAATCCAAAACCCCCGCTCTACTGACCCAGTGACAAGCTACATTGTATCGCGCCTCCTTAGGCTAAGTAAAATTTGCGTTATCTGCGCCATATTTCTAAAGTATGAGAAGGATTAGTTCAGATTCAGGAAGAGGGGTCCCCGAAAATGCACAATAAATGAAGAAATCTGTGATTTTTTCAGAGTTTGCAAACTTAATTTTCCAACCAATTTAGGATCGTATCTTCAAAGTTACCAATTAAAAAAAAAAGATTTTTTTTTCTTTATCGCAGCTACATGTACGGCAATATTGGACTTGGCAATGGTTTTAGGCAGAACTTTGCGAGAGTGATCCTAGAGCAGGTGAGAGCAAATCGCTTTATACCAACCTGTTTTTTTTGGGGGGGTTCGCTTTTTAGCAGCAATGAAAATAGTAAACATCAAGAAAAGTGATGCAGGAATAATATTTTTGCTAATTTTTGAAAATAGTAAATAGCAAAAATTTTCATGCAGCGGCCAAAACCAGACGAGAGCAAGAACAATCAACTACTGTACATGTACTTTCTTTTTTTACTTGGCCTAATAATGTGTACATACATGTAGAATTTTTTTTAAATGTAGAACTAAAAAAAAGGAAGTGATTCTCATCCCCCCCCCAAAAAAAAAAAGATGCATTGTACAAATCAGTTGCGACAACAGTTTTGAAAGTGGGGGAGGGCTCTGGGTCAAAACTGGGAGGGGGGACTGACCATACATATTTTAATACATACTGTACATATAATTTATACAAAACACATACTACTGTATCATGTTGTGCAGTGTCTGGCAGAACACTGAAGTGATAATTCTACTGTACATGTAGTACTATTAGGATGGGGGGTCAGGTCATTTTTGTCTTTAGATGTATGAATACCATAGTTCTAATCTTTTATTTTGTTCTCCATAATATTTCTAACAATTTGTACTAAAAACTGATGAAACTTCGCTTGTATTTTTTCCAAATGACTTTCTAAAATTGATCGTCTGGACACACAACAACTGGGTATACTGGGCATGTACATGTATGTCATTATGTACAGGTCAAAGACCTGTCCATGTTCAGGGAGACAATGTCCCATGTTTTTATTAAAGCACAATGTGCCATGTGTTGACGTATTGAAATAACAATGGATGATTCAGAACAGCAATAGTCTATATGTCACAGACTCAGGGATACATGACAGGTGGGGTCTGATTAGTCTGCTGTGCAAAACCTTCACTCGAGTTTCAGGGTCTGAATCACTAGCGTACCTACGGGGGGGGGGGGGAACTGGCCCCCCTGACAAGTCACAACCCATGCACCTATACCTGCCCCCCCCCTCGATGAGAAGTTGTTTTTTCTTTCTTTCTTTTTGCTTGTCAATTCTTTTTCTGGTAGAAAACACTATATTTGTGGTTCAAGACCTTTTTCTTTTTTTTTTTGCTTGTCAAATTTTTGGGCAGACAAATTTGCCCCCCCCCCCTGTGGAAAATCCTAGGTACGCCACTGGCCTGAATGCACAGCCTACAGCCCTACAATGACTTGGGCACAGTAGGTCCCTCTAGCTCAGAAACTGAAAGAGCAAGTCTTGTGCTAGTCTCATGTAAAGACCCACTTATGCTGATTTAGTTTCAATCAGGATCTGTGCCTACAGACTACACGCAAGGTCTCATTGCAAATGGGTTGGAAGGGGGGGGGGCTAGGGCAGCCTACATGTATGATGAAGGGGAGACTGCTTAGTGCTTAATGCTACCTTTTAAAAAAAAATGTAGGCAATGTGTCTGATACATCAAGACTACAAACAATAGGTGCAAATCAACCATCTCCTCTAAACCTCTTTTTTGTTTATTGATATTGGCAATGATTCATTGCAGGATTTGCATACATGTACATGAAAAACTCTTACTTCTCCCCAAACTATGAATGTTCTTTTAACTGTAGGAACAGCGGCAATTACCTGTACATGTACGTTGTTACTATGCGCATTATAAACTAAACGTAAATTTTTCAAGAAATAAATCAACATGTGTATGGAGAAGCAGACTACTCTCTCCAAGACAGGGATCACTACCAAACAGGGTAGCCAAGAAATGCACACAAATGTCATTAGAGTAACATACACTGTGTGAGCATGCTACTGAAATCAATGCCCTGCTTCAGGTGATAGAAAGGGTGTCCTAAAGGGCACGGTCTTGGCACTGAGGCATGTCATCTTCGTCTTCAGAAACTATGAGGCCGTTCTCACTATGCTCCTAAAACTAGTTTACTGGAAACTAGTTTAGTGGAAAATACTTGAACGTGTAGTGAGAACGGTCGAAGCGGTCTTGGAAGCAATCTTCTAAACCAGTTTGGAAAACCACCTCGCGATGTAGTTTTCAAGATCGCTTTGCCTTGTTAAACTGGTTTTACCGTAAGTGAGGACACAACCGTTCTTCAGGAAGCGCGCTACTCCACACAACAGGTGTAGAATGACCATGCTGTGGTTTCGAAACGTGTCACCCTACTGAGAGCGTTTCCATAGCAACAAGAGCGCTTTACGTGATGTGATTTTGAAAACCACTTTCGTGTGATCAAGCGGGAACGCTAGCAAAGCGATCTTCCAATCTGGTTTCCTGAATCGGCTTCCAGTAAACTAGATTTAGAAAGCATAATGAGAATGGCCTCTATGCCCCTGTGCGTCCCTTGGGCTGCCCATCTCATTCTCATGACATACATGTACCGCAGACTGCTGGACGCATTTAATTTGTCCCTGATACATGGATGATCATATGATTTCATAATGTACAGCCCAGATAAAAAATGGTTTCTGTCCAGTATTACAGGGCCTCAACAGATAACAGGAGCATTTTTAGTTCAATTTAACTTTAAACAAATCTAAAAATTCAAAATTAATTAAAAGTGTGATTATGATAGTCCAAGAATTTCTGCATTCGTAAATATGAAACAAACCCAGCAATATAAGCCTATAACACCTATACATGTACATGTAGCTGTACAGTACACTTCACACAAGCTGATTTATAATCTGCAAGATCTAGCATGGATAGAAGCCTGCTGTATTTAAAAAAATGTTTTTAATGGAAGCAGGCAGGGATATTATAAAAATGCCTGTAACTTGTACATGTATTTACTTGATGAATATTCAAGAACTACATGTACAGCGTTCTTCAAGATCTAAATAAATGTAACTAGTAAGCCGAGCCAATTGGGGCAATCGCCTGTCACCCTCAAGCTGTGCCCTTATCACAGCCAAAGATCGCCCCCAAACTTAAATCTAGACCTAGGCTATTGTTTTTGTTAATCCTGGGTTTAACAAGCATAATTTTTTTTTCTTTTCTTGTTTGTTTTGTAATGATTGTGGGGTTTTTTTTAGGGGGAGGTTATTTTGTATGTATTCATGGATGTGAATAAAGTTAATCTGAATTTGAAAAAATTATCTACACACAAACATACGTGTAACTACATGTAAGTGGATGGCAATTTCAGCTAACTCATCCTTGAATATCACACAGTCATTTATGGATCCCCCCCCTCCACTAGCTCCATCAGGGGGGGGGGCATTGTATAGAGTGACTTTAGAGTCACTCTTCTAAGAGTATTAGAGCTGTATACAAGTAAGAGTGACTTAGAATGACTGGTGCCTGGTGGTCCTTTCTTTTTCTAAATAATATTCGCCATTTACCAGTAATGGTGATTGGTGATTATCTAGCACGTAAGAAAGGATCACCAGTCATAAGTTGCTCTTTACTCTTTAACTATGCGCGAACCACTTGTTCACTGCAACTATCCTGCCTGTGGGGAATCTACAGGTAGGACTATGGTATGCCAATGTTGTACAGAGCACATACTTTAAAAAATCATTAAAATATCACTTTTGTGACCAAAATTAATAATTTTCATACAGTTGCAATTTATTTTTCAATAGTAACTTGGGAATAGTTTTTGTATTCACCAGAGCGCTCAAAAACTTGATTTTGGGGCATATTTTTGTGTACGCCCTCTATTGGAGGAAAGTAATATAGCAAGAAAATTTCATTTTTGATCTCTATTTTTAATTCAGAAAAAAATAATTTAAAGAATCAAATTTACTTAAGAACCAAGATGTATGAAGAATAGGTGTAATGGAAACTGCTAGTGTAAAAAAATCAAGCATTTGTCCCAAAGAAAAAGAGAAAATAAGCCAAACATTGCCACCCTTATTTTGCCACACATGGAGATATAACTGAGAACAAGGTTATATCATAATCTTGTTCATTGGATGAGTGGCGCGAACTATACACAAACTATGCCTATGGCTATGGTCTATGACTATGTAGGGCCTACAAACAATGCGCAAACATGTCGTGTAGTGTCCCGCACTGGCACGCATCAATGCGGGGCAATGTGGGCACCACAATGCATGCAAGTACCAACCGGGCATGAGACTACCGTTACGTTATTACTATCCAACCTTAAATCGGTTGGCTCGCTCGCCTATCACACTATCAGCACGGAAA